>NC_045428.1:187822616-188131054 GCF_902635505.1 Sarcophilus harrisii
CTAAAATATATTATAAAGCAGCAGTCAGCAAAACCATTTGGTACTGGCTAAGAAATGGAATAGTCTTTCAGTGGAATTGGTTAGTTCACAGGAAAAATAGCCAATGACTGTAACAATCTAATGTTTGGCAAACCCAAAGACTCCAGCTTTTGAGATAAGAATGCACTATTTGACAAAAACTACTGGTAAAATTGGAAACTAGTATGGCAGAAACTAGACATTGACCCATACTTAACACCGTATACCAAGATAAGAGTCAAAATGAGTTCATGATCTAGGCATAAAGAATGACATTATAAATAAAATAGAAGAACATAGGATAATTTACCTCTCAGACCTGTAGAGGAAGAAGGAATTTGTGACCAAAGAAGAACTAGAGATCATTGATCATAAAATAAATAATTTTGATTATAGTAAGTACAAAACTAATACAGACAAGATTAGAAGGGAAACAATAAACTGGGAAAATATTTTTACATTCAAAAGTTCTGATAAAGGCATTATTTCCAAAATATATAGACAACTGACTCAAATTTATAAGAAATCAAGCCATTCTCCAAATGAAAAATGCTAAAAGGATATGAATAATTTTCAGATGAAGAAATTGAAACTATTTCTAGTCATATGAAAAGGTGCTCCAAATCACTATTGATCAGAGAAAAGCAAATTAAGACAATTCTCAGTTACACACCTGTCAGACTGGCTAAGATGATAGGAAAAAATAATGATGCATGCTAGAGAGAATGTGGGACACTGATACATTGTTGGTGGAACAGTTAATGAATCCAACCATTCTGAAGAGCAGTTTGGAACTATGCTCAAAAAGTTACCAAACTGTGCATACCCTTTTACCCAGCAATGTTACTACTGGGCTTATATTACAAAGAGATCTTAAAGGAGGGAAAGGGATCTATATGTGCAAAAATGTTTGCAGCAGCCCTGTTCATAGTGACTAGAAACTGGAAACTGAATGGATGCCCATCAATTGGAGAATGGCTGAATAAATTATGATATATGAATATTATGGAATATTATTGTTCTGTAAGAAATGACCAACAGGAAGATTTCAGAGAGGCCTGGAGAAACTTAAATGAACTAATGCTAAGTGAAATGAGCAGAACCAGGCATTATACATGGCAACAAGACTATATGTGATCAATTCTGATGGAAATGGATCTCTTCAACAATGAGCTGATTCAAACCAGGTCGAATTGTCCAATATGAAGAGAGCCATCTACACTCAAAGAGAGAACTATGGGAACGGAGTGTAGACCACAACAAAGCAATTTCACTTTTTCTGTTATTGTTTGCTTGCATTTTTGTTTCTCTTCTCAGGTTTTTTTTTTCTTTCTAGATTCAATTTTTCTTGAGCAGTTAGGTATTGTACAAATATGTATACATATATTGGATTTCACATATAATTTAACATATTTAACATGTATTGTTAAATACCTGCCATCTAAGGGTGTGGGCGGGGAAAATTTGGAACTGAAGGTTTTGCAAGGGTCAATGTTGAAAAAATTACCCATGCATATGTTTTGTAAATAAAATGATATAATAATAAAACAATTTAAAAAGGCATCTTTTTTAGATCATTATGTAATAAAATTACAAATAATAAAAGTCCATGGAAAAATGAACCAAAAAACATTGGAAACTAAACTAATCCTAAAGAATGAGTGGGTCAAACAACAAATCATTGAAACGATCAATAATTTTATCTCAAAGTATGACAATAATGAGTCAATAATTTAAGTGATACAGCCAAAACAATTCTAAGGGGAAATTTTTTATCCTTAAATGTTTACATGATTATTATAGAGAAAGAGGAGATCAGTGACTATGCAACTAAAAATGAAAGGAAAAAAATAAAAAATTTCCAATTACCTACCAAATAAAAATTCAGAAAATCAAAGGAGAGATTAATAAAATTGAAAGTAAGAAAATTATTGCCCTAAAATAAAACTAAGATTTGGTTTTATGAAAAAAAAATTAAAATAGGTAAACCTTTGTTTAATTTGATTATTAAAAGGAAAAGAAAAAACCAAATTATCAATATTAAAAAATGAAAATGGTGAACTTACCACCAATGAAGAGCAAATTAAAGGAAAAATGAGAAATTATTTCGTCCAACTGCATGTCAATGAAGTTGACAGTTTAATTGAAATGTATGAACAATTACCAAAAGATAAATTGCCCAGATTTACAGAAGAAATAAAATACCCAAATAAGCCCATTTTTGAAATAAGAAATTGAACAAATTACCAGTGACTTATATGAATTCATAAGTGAATTGTACCATACGTTTAAAGAAAAAAAAATTCTATATGATATAACTTACTTGGAAAAATAGGTGAGAGAACTGCCAAATACCTTTTATGACACAAATAGGGTGCCAATACCTAAACCAAGAAGAGTCAAAATAGGAAAGGTATGTCATGCATCAGTTTTCCTAATGGATATTGATGAAAAATTTGAAATAAAACATTAACAAAGACATTACAGTAATGGTATCACCAGTATAATACAAGATGATGAATTGGGATTTTTCCAGGATTGCAAGGTTTCTTCCACATCAGGAAAACTATCAGTATAATTGACCATATCATTAACAAAACTAACAGAAATCATATGATTATCTCAATTAATGTAGAAAAATGTTTGACAAAATAGAAACCCTATTCATATTTTTTTAAATCACTAGAAATCATAGGAATAAATGAAGTTTTTCTTAAAATGATAAGCAGCTTCTAATAACCATTAGTGAATATTTTCTGTAATTGGCATTTTAGGAGAACTATCAATAAAATCAGGAGTGAAACAAGGATGCCTTCTTATCACCCCTATTATTCAATATAGTACTAACAACGTTAGCTTTAGCTTGATAAGAAAGAGAAATTAACAATTTACATTAGGCAATGAAGAATTAAAACTATCACTCTTTACAATTATTGTGTATTTAAAGTATCTTAAAAAGCCAACTAAAAACTACTTGAAACAACCAACAACTTTAGCAAATTTGCAGGATATAAATACATAAATCATTAGCATTTCTGAATTTTACTAACAAGGACTACCAGCAATAGAAAAGAAGACACATTTCATTTAAAACAACTGTAGACAATATAAAATATTTGGAAATGTACCTGCCAAGACAAACCCAGGAATTATATTAGCATAATTACAAAACACTTTTCACACAACTAAAGTCAAATCTAAACCACTGGAAAAATATCAATTGCTCATGGACAGGCTAAGCTAATATAATATAAGGGACAATTCTGCCTAAATTAATATATTTATTCAGTGCCAAACCAATCAAATTTCCAAAAATTATTTTATAAGTCTAGAAAAAATAACAAAATTCAAGTTCTGGCATATGAATGTAATGGAATACTATTCAACTATAAAAATAAAGAGCAAGGGGCAGCTGGGTAACACAGTGGTTAGAGCACCAGCCTTGAAGTCAGGAGGATCTGAGTTCAAATCTGACCTCAGATACTTAACACTTCCTACTTGTGTGACCCTGGGCAAGTCACTTAATCCGAGTTGCCTCACCAAAAAAAAAAAAACAAAAAAACAAGAGCATGTAGATTTCAGAAAAGATGGAACTTAACATTTTACAAAAATGAATATTAAAAACTGTCTTTACATATAATTGGAAAAAAAAACCAAAACATTATTACGTGAAAAACAGCAATAACAAACTATTCTGATTTGTGGTGATACCAGGAATAATAAATGTCCATGAATATCCAAGAAGATAGAACAAAAATGTACAATTGTATTAATTAAAAATTAAAATCAAGATTAGAGACAAACTTTTTGCTCTCTAATATGAGGGGAAGGCTGTTGCATGCTAGGCTAGTATGAAAAAAATATAGAAAAATAATCCTGAGATCCATTCAAATCCCATAGATTCCAGTTTTAACTCTGTCACTGGAAAAGATCATTCCTCTCTCTATGGGTATCACTTTTCTTATTTTAAAATGATGGCTCCATTTTGGTGAGCAGAAGGTAGGAGGAGAGGAGGAAATCTGGCTAAATTTCACTTCTTTCTGGCTCTTTTTTAAATCTTTCTGCATTTTGATGCCATGCCTCAGTTACAATCTCACCAAGGAACTTTTCCAAGTGTCTTTGGCCTTCTCACCGAGTCTTGGGTGAGTTCATTGTATATCTTATTCATATTCAAAGCTAGAATCATTAATAATATATTTCTCTCCCTGATACCTTCATATGATTTTTGCTTATTTCTTTCTGGCTCCTTTCTTTTCAATTATTTCATTACTAACACTCAATTCCAATTGTATTATAGGGGATGATTAGGAGGATTAAGATAGAGGTTAGTAGGGCAAGTACTCCACCTAGTTTATTAGAGATTGAGTGGAGGATTTCGTATGCAAATAGGAAGTACCATTCTGATTTGATGGGGGGAGGGGTGTTTAGTGGGTTAGCTGGTGAGAAGTTGTCTGGGTCTCCAACCAAGTCTGGTGAGAATATTTTTTACAATTCAAATTATTCTTGGTTTTAAGTCTTTATTTTTTATCTTTATTATCATATCTTCTTTTCTTTAAATTACTTGCTATGAGTTTCTCATTAGACACATTTGATATGCAATTCAGATAGATTAGATTCATCCAATCCAAATAGTGAGAATGTGTACAACATCATGCTGTTTCCACAATAATCATTTCTTTCACTTCCACAGCACTGTGCCCTCATTAAAGAAGGTATTGTCCTCTATGAGCAAAGCAGAATTGAATTAGCTCAGAAGAAACACAAGATACACAAATTTAGAGAAGCCAGTCCAAATGTTCATGGGGGTTATTTGTATCTGACTTGTAGCAAAGCATTCCAAGCATGTACTGGTCTGATCAGCCACAGTCCAATACACTGTAATATGACTCTGACAAAATGAATTCATTTTGATCCTCATCTATAACAAAGGACAACAACCAACCAACTGGAGAATCAAATTTCTCAAAGCTAATTTCTGAGGTTAGAAAACTAAGGTTCTCACAATGTTCCTTGACATTATTTGGTTCCATCCTCTGATGTTCTTATGCTGCAGTTGCATAGATAATACACATGTTTAAGTATTGGGTACCAGCTGGTAGTTTGTAATGGCATATTCACACTTTGAGCAAACTAAATTAGTTCTAATTAGTGATGACACTTCAAGAATGATTGGTGGAGCTGAATATGAGAATCATAAAGTCCACCTTCTTGTTGATCATAACAACTTCCTTAAAAAGCTTGATGCTTATTCTGATGTATCTTTATCATTTAATTTTTCAATTCCTTTCATAGGTTTTATTTTCCTCAGTTGTTTCTGATAGCATTGTGGGATGAAGATAATTTTTGATTCATTGCCCAGGACATAAATTCATTTCATATTCTTAGTCTTCAACATCACTTTCATACAGAGTCCTGTAAATTTAGATGAGATGAAATTGACAAGGATGTTTAATTTACGTTTGGGAGGAGGATCTGGGGCAAACTTCTTTGTCCTCATCTTTATTTCCTCAAAGTCTTTCAGTGCTTCTAAGGAAAAGATTATGTTCTCTTCACAAGTAAATCCAATCAATATTATGTATGGTCATCAAAATAACAATTACATCAGCAGACAAGTTTGCTTCTTTCATTGGCCATCAGATGTCATTTTTTGTTTAGCTGTCTATATTTGTTTCCATACCTTGTTTCTTGATATTTCCAAGAAGAATTGTTTTCTCTGTAGCAGTTTCTGTCAAAAAGATATTCCAAACAATGAAATTTCAATGTATTTTCAACAGAACTAACTGACTTTGTCTCCATAATCCATAAAATAATAGATGTTCAAGAGCTAGTTAGACTTACATTCCTGATTGAGATCCTTCTTTTCAACTTCAAGATCAACTTTAGATAAATGTACTGCTTCCATCAACTGCTTAACATATAATGGATTCTGTCAAAGTGTGATGATGGTTAATTGCACTTTTATCATTAAGTTTCATATCATTCCACTATATACTTGCACACTTTAGTGAAAGATGGAATATCTTCCTGTTCTGACACAGTAACTCATTACACCTAGTCTTCCAAGAAATTCATAATTAAAACATGAAACACTTTGTGGGTGTGATGAATAAACTGGAATTTTGCTTTCCCTTCAAATATTTGCTGGCTTAACAGGCAAGTATTTATTTAAAATAGACTTTATTTCATCTAGCAACTTTTGCCTCAGATATTTAGTATGCATATAAATTTCAGATTCAGAAGATATTTAATCCATTGTTCTGAATTTTTGATTTAATGAATCTAACAAAACTTGGCCTTGGTGTTTCATTTACCATGGTGTCATAGTTAAAAATCTTCAACAGATTTATCATGTGATTTCAGGTTTGGTAACTGTAGGAAAATAAGACTTGTTTTCCCCAACAATTGACACTGCCTTGCGACCATGTAAACCTAAATTCATGAACCATGAACCATGTAAGACTAAATTCAAAGCAAGGGGATCAGTCTCTTTTCATGTTATGGCTCATTATATTGATACCTCAGAATAAAAGGCTGAAAAAAATCTTAAATGACCTTATTTAAGACACAAAGCCATGTCCTTAAAAGAATTAATAGGGTCCCTTATAGAAAAGGTACTAACTTGTGTCAGAGCATTTCAAGCATATACTGGTCTGATCAGCCAGTCTGACACACTGTTAACTTGACTCTTAACAAAATGAAGTCATTTTGTTCTTCACCAATAACAAAGGACAACAACCAACTAACTGGGGAATTCTGATCAAATATAGAACAGTTTTTTCCCCCATAAATGGCAAAGACATTATTTAAACACAAAATATTCACAAATGTATAATGAGAAACACTTTAAAAATAAAATGATAACTTTATTCAGCCTGTTAAATAGCCTTCAGGAAGTTGATACTTAAAACATTAAAACATAAAACACTTTGTGGGACTTCTAATCTGGCTTTTTACTTTCACTTCAAATATGTACTATCTGAGTGGTGGTAATTGTTGTCTTTCATTCTTGAAGAGTATCTAAAATATCATCATTATATCAGACTCAAGTTACAGTTTGTTCAACTGTGGTTGATCAGATCAATAAAAGCTCAGAATACTCTGCCATAGGTCAGGCACAAATAGTCTATATGAATATTTAGGGTAGATTCTCTAACTTTGTATATCTCACATTTCTTGTGAGCTACTTGAACTCTGCTTTGCTTACAGAGCCATTCTGGGTAATAATGTCCTAGTGTCAACTACATTATACAATCTATTTTAAAGTATACATTTTAAAGTTTTTAGGCATAATCTTCAGAGTGTCCTTGTATTGCTGACTCAGATTATGAACAGTTGTCTTATATGAGTTCTCTGTAAAATAGTCTTTGGCAAACATGCATTTGGCTTTTGGACAATGTGGCCACTCCAACAGAGTTATACTCTTTGCAGAAGAATTTGAATGCTCAGCAGTTTAATTCAAGGAAGGATCTTAACGCCTGGTATCTTATCCTGCCAAGTGATTTTCAGAATTTTCCTAAGACAATTGAGTTTTGAATTGAATTGAATTGAAGCAAATGAGTTCTTTTGGAATGACTCTGATATACTGTACAGGTTTTACAGGCATATAGCATAATTGCTCTATTGACCTTCAGTTTGGTAGGCAGTCTAATACCTCTCATCTACTTTCCTTTGGAAATTTCCAAACACTGAGCTAGCTCTGCTAAAATATGTGTCTACTTCATTATCAAAGTGGAAATCCCTGGAAAATATACTGCCAAAAGAAATTAACTTATCCACAACATTCAAAGCTTCTCCATTTGCTGGAATTGATGGTTCCACAAATGTATGGTGTAGTGCTATCCTGACAGAGGCCAAAGCATTATTTGCCATCAGAAGTGACCAAAGCACATGACAAGCAAAGGATGGATGAGACGTTAGTATGTTATTCCAGGACAAAGACTCAGAGTATGTCTCTGGCCATGGTGTTATGTATGCTCCAAGGTCTTATCCTGTTAAAGTAATTTAAATAAAGTCCTACATACCTTTCTCTTGCCTTCCTAATATCTTTCATTTAATTTACTAAGTCTCTAAAGCAATTTTATTTTTAAATAGAAAACTCATTTGTGTTCCTGAGCAAGGAAACATCTCTGTTGAGATATTGAACTTTCACTAAAGCATAACTTATTGCCCTTTGCCATGGCTATTATCAGACCTTCCTTTGGGTAAGTATTTTTTTCCTTGGCAAGATAGAAAAGCTAATAGTCAAAAAAGGTAGCAAAGACAGAGTCAGAAGCAGTTAATGGAACAGTTATAAACTGCCAATCCACTGATTACATCAGGATCTGATTACAAGTTAATTGCAACTAGAGAAGTTTAAATATGTTATATCTACCAATGTGAAAGCATTAAGAATAAAAAAAAAACAAAAACCTTAAATACAATTATAATAGATTGAAGTGCAATCTGGAACTTGGGAGAGAAAGGAATATTTTTATTTGGATGAAAAGAAGTACTTCTCTAATCTACTTTAGTAGAATATTTCAGAAATGAGGAAAAATAAATGTGCTTCCATCTGTAAGATTTTCACACATTTTGTCAGGTACTGGAGAATAGCAAATGTTAACACTGCTTCATTGTTATTGCAATTTTTTTTTTCACTAAATTATTATACTATGAAAACCCTGTCAGAATAAAGATTGCTTCCATTTAACTTCACAAGAAGCAGTGTTATTACAATCCATATTAATGATGGAGAAAAAATGACAGGTTTAAGTGGAATATGGTTTTCTTTTCTTTCTAGTCTGTGAAATTGTATGGATTTTTCTATTCAAGCTTAAGTCAGGACCTCATTTTTTAAGTAAGTTATTCACACATATATTTAGATCCATCCTTAAAGTTGTTTTATGCATAAGGCATATGGAGTATTTTTTATGCAGTGTATAGAATACTGGACTTTGAGTCAGGAAGACATAGTTTTGAATCCCACATTTAACGCCTATTAACTGTGTGCTTAGCAGAGGATCTGACACATACTAAACCCTTAATAAACCCTTGCTGCTAACGGATGATGTGTGATCATAATCAATTTGTCTACCATTTCTGAATTTCAGTTTACTTAATTTTTCCCCTCAGTTTCCTTATTTTTTAAATCAAATAATACTTCTGTAGTACCTCTCTCACAAGATTGTTGTAAGTTTTAAATTCATACAAAGTGATAGGAACTGAGCCTACACTTTTATTTTTATATGTAGCTCCTGGGTAGAAAAATCATAATAATAATATTTTTGTCATTCAGTTGTTTTTACCACTGACTGACCCTTCATGACCTCATTTGGCATTTTTTGGTGTTTGTGTTTGTTTTTGTTTTGTTTTGTTTTGTTTTGTTTTTGGTAAAGACAATGGAATGGTTTGCCATTTTCATCTTCAGCTCATTTTACAGATAAAGAATTATGGCAAAGAGTGATTTGGACAGGGGTACATCACTAGTAAGTGTTTCAGATCAGATTTGAACTCAGTAAGATGTCAAAAAAACTTGCTAATTATTAGGTGGTACAATAGATAAAGTCCAAGTCTTTCTGACTTATTTTCTTTAAAGTCTTTCTAACTTTAAGCTTGGCACTTTAAGGTTTACAAAATACTTTATAACTACTACCACATTTAACTGAGGGAGTCCACTTGCAGATTGAAATATGCTTTTTAAATTTAACTTTCATCTTTCTTTTTTTTTTTTAATCTGTGATTTCCTTCATAAAATGACTAATATTGACATATGTTTGATATGGCAGCACATGTATAACATATCAAATTGCATGCCTTCTAAGGGAGGGAATAAAGGAAAAGAGGAAGAGAATTTAGAACTCAGAATTTTTAAAGACTATTAAAAGTTGTTTTTACATGCAATTGGAAAAAATATTTTCTTAAAAATAAATATTATTACATTTAATCCTCACAATAATTCTGGAGGATAGAGGTTATTATCATATATATTTTACAGATAAGGAAACTGAGACAGATAGTGGTTAAGGATCTTGCTTAGATCCTTAACAAGTAGTAAGTTTTTGAGTCTTGATTTGACTCCAACTCCAGCATTCTTATCTACTTATTGTACCACCTACCTGGCTGTAAAATTCTCCATCAATGCAAGTTTTGTGTCACTGACAAATTAGGTAGCTGATTGAGGCTCACACACAAAGTATATATCTGAGGCCAGATTTGAACTCACTTATTTATGGAGGTCAGCTCCTCTATTCAGTGTATTATACTGATTTTCAATGTACATAAGGAGCTTTGAAAATACGAAATTGATACATAAATATCAATTATTGTTACATGTGCCATTTTTATCATTCTAAATATCATTCATGATTTACTGTTTTTTTCAACTCTGATGAATCCAATTTGGTGTTTTCCAGAGATACTGGAATGATTTGCTATTTTATTCTATACCTCACTTTGTAAATGAGAAAACTGAAGTTAAAAGGGTTAAGTATTTACTGAGGTACACACAGGTAGCAAGTGTCTGAGACCAAGTTGAACTCAAGAAGATGAGTCTTTGTGACTACGGCCAATACTCAATTCAATATGTCATCTAGTTGCCTCAACTCCATCACTTATGATAGACTTTATAATTGAGTTATTTTTTCTACAAAATAATTTTAATTGAAATATATTAATAATCAGTACAAATCACTAGTAATAAATGTCATTAGTTTCTATCTCTTTTTTTCTCATTAAGATTTCTTAATGCTTTATTAACGTTCATATTTATTTAGAATTGGCAATGTGTTTTTCTTGATACTCTCATTTCATACATATTTCAGAGAATAGATCAAAACCTTAAAAGAATATTACTAACACAGTGAACAATGACAAACTAAATATTTACCAGTGACAATGAGGAAAAGAAGTCATTTGCAATCGCAGGAAATAGAGAAACAGTGAAACCTGAAACCAAGGAAAGAAAAGTTTAGGCAAGACAATCCAGGCATCAGAGAGTAAATTTGCTCTTGTCCGAACTCCAAAGAGCAATGAAGCTTTTATCCATTTTGTGAACTCTAGTACTCATGGTCAAGTAATTCTTAAGTCATCAAATAATCTTACTATCTGTACAAAATTAGTATGTCAGAACTCTACATCCGTAGTCTTAATGTTTCCTTTCTTTGATTGAATGACAAGAAAACCCTTGAACCAGAGAGCTCCACTTAACAGGAATCTGGACAAACCAGCTGTTCATAATTCTGAAATTTTATGTTGTCTTCACTTCGGTGAGACTCACTTGTCTTGAAATTTTTCCAGTCTATCTTGAGCTGGAGAGGGATTTCTGTCTACCAGGTTCAGAGCCTTGCTTTAATTTTCTAGGGAAACTTCAGAAATTTTTTACTATTAGTGTTGAAAGAAGCATTAGAGAAACAGAATAATATGGTATTATATTTTTTTAAATTTGTTATGCAACTTAATAATCATAATGAAGATAAAGAAAATGTAACTAGTATTGGAAAATATATAATATTAAGAAGTTCTGAAAATAAGAACTGTGATTCCAAAGAGCCAAAAAAGACAACATAATAGAATGACCACAGAGAAAATCTCAGAGAGGGAGATGAATTGGTCTTGAGCCCAAAGAAGCTTCTTGGAAGTGCTCATAAAAGACTTTAAAAGACAAATAACAGAATAATAACAAATAACAAATAAAAGAAAAATGAGAAAGGAAACAAGATGTATGCATGAGAGAGTCAACAGCTTGGAAAAGGAAGGAAAAAATTGTCTGAAGAAAACAACTCCTTAAAAAGTATAAATAAGCAAATGGAAAAAGAGAGACAAAAGAGAACAAGAAAATCACATATTAAAAAACTAGAAAAGAGCAAATGAAAGCAAATGACTGTGTGAGACAACAAAAATCTGTCAATCTAAAAAAGAATGAAAAAATGGAAGAAAATGTGAAATGCCTCATTGGCAAAACAGCTGGACCTGCTAAATAGATCCAGAAGAGATCATTTAAAAATGATTGCCTAGCTGAAGGCCATGACCAAAAAAAAAGAGGTCATCAAGGAAAATTTCACCAATATTCTAGAAACAGAGAGAGGAATACCCCTTGAATGAATCAATCCATCACCTGTGGAAAGACATTCCACAAGGAAAACCCCAAGGAACTTTGTTGGAAAACTACAAAACTATAATCTAAAGAAAAAAAAATTACTACAAGTTGCCAGTCAAAAACAATTCAAATATCAAGGAGCAAAAGTCAGGATTACCCAGGATCTTGCACCTTCTACAATAAAGGATTGGAGGGCTTGAAATACCAAATTCTGGAAGACAAAAGACTTAGGGTTACAAAAAAGAATTAACTACCCGGAGAGACTCAGCATCATCTTTCAGAGGAAGTGATGGAGCTTCAATGAAATAAGAGACTTTCAATCACTTCTATTGAAAAAACAAGAACCAAACAGAAAATGTAATCTATAAAGACAGGACACAAGAGAACCACAGAAAAGTAAACAGGGGAAAAACATTATTTAAATGTTAAACTGTTTACATCCCTAGTTGGTAAAATGATATCTGTAAATTTTGAGAACTGCATCTATCACTGGGGCAGAGGGGACATCACATGGACTGAGGGTGTGAGTGAGGATGAGTTTTGATGGGATGACATCGAAGAAAAAGACATTAAGGGGTGGGACTGTCCTGGAAAAAGAAATACAAAAGACCTGTTATAATAGAGGGGAAAAAGGGTGGGGGATGTGCATTGTCTGAAGCTTGATCTCATCAGTTTTTCCTGTAAAAGAGAATAACTCGAATCATTCATTTGGGTATAGAAATGTATCTAACCCTCTAAAAAAGTAAGAGGAGAGAGAGAAAAGAAAAGGGAAGGACTGGATAGAAGAGAGGGCAGAAATATTAGGGAAAAGGTAAGAGAATGAGATAATGGTTGGTAGAAGATAAGGTAGTGGGTGAAGTGGGTTAAATAATACTAAATGTGTATGTACCAAGTGTTAAGGCAGCCAAATTCCTAAAGAAGATTTTAAGCCAATTACAACAAAACTATTCTAAAACTCAACTTTCCTCTCTCAGAATCAGAGAAATTTAACCACTAAATAAACAAGAAAGAAACTAGGGAATTTAATAGGATCCTAGAAAACCTAGATAAGATAGACCTCTGAAGAAAAATGAATAGCAACAGAAAGGACTTTTCTCAACAATATATGGCCTATAAAAAAATGACCATGTATAAACATAAAATCCTCAAAATCAAATGCAGAAAGGCAGAAATAGTAAATCCTTAGTTTTCAGGCCACAATGAAAAAAACATATGATGCATAAAAATAAAAACAAATTGGGTATTCTTTCATTCAGTGATCTATATTTGTTTCAGCAATGACTTTTCATGAAATCTGATTTCATTATTTTTCCAATTTCAGATAAAAAATTTTGTTACTATATCCATCTGAGTTTGTTTCATTTCCAGGAATAAGAAAGAAGACCATAACAGGTACTGGCAATGCCTATAAATATTCCATAGTTAAGTGAGATATCAAATAAAAGTTTTATCATTCAAAGTATGGGAACTAGAATTATAACCTTTGGGGTCATCTTATAGATATAACTGATGAGGTTTGTGCCAGTGCAAAGAGTTATGGGAATCCCTTCTGGTCAATGCAGGTTCAATGTGAAAGAATTCACTAACCTGAAGGTAGAATGGCAAAAAGAAGTTTACTGGCACTGAGAAGTTGGCTTTTGCTAGGAGGCTGACTTCCTCAGTGGCAAGATCCTGAAAGAGAGGTAAAGGTCTAGCAGAGAAACCCTGGGAGAGAGAGAGAGAGAGAGAGAGAGAGAGAGAGAGAGAAAGAGAGATAAAGAGGGATTAACACTGAGAAGAGAATGTCTTCTCAGTGGGCAGGGGGTCCTCATAGGCAGCTATGCCAAGGAGAGAAAGGGGTTCCTTGGCATGGCATGGTCCTGCTTTTGGGCCTCTGCAAAGAAATAACCCCCCAAATTGCCCTTTAAATAGGAAATCTGAGACTGAAGTTTCAATTGAATGAAATTACTTCAATGTTGTCATTGCCCCCAGGCCTAGATTTCTGATTGAATGAGAGTACTTACTGGGAGTAGTCCTGAGCCAATTTTCAGCTCAATAGAGACCCATAGAAATATCAAATCTAGATCTCCAGTTAAATGAGACCACTTAAGTTTGAGCTAAGTAGGGAATGGTTCTGGGTCAATCTTAATGAAACCATTTAATTGCCCTGAAGGGTGGGTCCCTTTCAGGAGAGTTTCAGGGCCTGTAAACTGTGTCCCCTTTAATCTTTGGTGGGGGCACCTGTTGCAAATTGTGCCCTCTTTTTGAGGGAAAGGATCAGAAAGAAACCTTTGGAAGAAGGATGCTCCTGACTCTCAAACCCTCTGGGCCTCTGAGAAGGCCCACACCCATTCAAGAGGGTAACTCCCAGATAAGTAATTTCATTCAACTGGAAATCTCAGGCTGGGGCATGGTCAACTCCCCCATTAAATTGAAGATTAGCCCCAGCTTTGGGCCAGGACAAACCTGATAAAACCAAAGGGCTATCAATCCATCTCTGCTAATTCCTAATCAAGAGTTTGCCACCATAGAAAGCTGTTTTCTTAGCCTAAATAAATTCATTCTTGCTACAGATCTCAACTGTATTCATTGGGGTGAATTCTTTGGGGTTTGGGAATTCTTTTGTGGATCAGTCAAATGTGGATCATTGCTTTTGGGGGATCTTTCAACCCTCAATTCTGACACCTCAACAGATAGATAACCTATCTATCTATCTACAGATTGAGATCCAGAGAATAAAAATAATTTGTATAAAATAACACAACTAACAAGAGGCAAAGCTAGGATTTTAATTCAGGGTCTCTGACTCCAAATCCAGTGCCTTTCCCACTATGCTGCTGCCTCCTGATGTAGTGTAGACCTTTCTTTGAGACTCCAAGTGGAGTCTTTCAACAATAGGTTTATTTTATTGACTAACTTGTTCCCTCTAATATCCCTTTCAACAATCTCCTCTTATGCATAACTCAATGTTAGGACTATAATAAGAGATTTATGTTAATCAGCAATGGAAATAATTCCTTGGACCCTATTTTTTCTTCCCATTTTCCCTTTAGGACATAGAAAGTGATAGAAAAGTACTATACCAATGCCATACCCTCTAGAAATAAGGATTTAGAAATAGGTTCCTGGGAAACAGGTTCAGTCTTAGGACCACTAATGAATACAATTACATGAATTTGTGTGTATGGGTTTTTTTTTTTTCCTTTTTTTCCCCTACTTCCCCATAATCATTCAGTTATTCAGAGTTTAAAAATGAAAACTTCCCCCAAATTGTTTTGTATGTTGTTGGTCTGTTGCCAATTGGTGATATATCCCAAAGGATTTTGTTAGAGGGGGAACTTCAAGCTTCACTTTATTATAGCAAAATCTTACATCTTCTATATAGAAACTTGGATGGTTATGAAACAATGTGGGGGAGTTTATTGAACTCTGCCTTCCCTAAGAAATTAATTCCTGTTTACATCTTTGCTAAGAAAGAAAGAGACTGAAGTTAACATAAATTAAAGTAAGAATAACCAAGTTGGAATGACCTTTGATCTTTAACTTGAAGAACTATAGTACCTTCAATTTTGCTTGATGAGCAAGAGTTAATATAATCATTAATTTCCAGTTGGCACTTTTCTTTTAGGTTTATAACCCTTTGAATTAAACTTTATTAGTATTAAGCAGTAATTAAGGGATTTATGCTATTTTGAAAATAGATTCAAAAACTGATCGACAATAATCAGCTTATAATCATAATCAGGAAGGATGACATCAATAATATTAAGATAAATATTAATATTAGATGCTGAGGGGTACAACTTAATTTATATGTTGTGAATGGGATTAATAATTTTGCCAGTGTCTTTCCAGTGTTTATGAAACAGAAATTGTGAACATATGGGGAATTTTTTTTCATAGAATTATTAGACTAGAAGGCTGCCAGATAAAGCATGTATACCACAATCATGCCTTAAAGCAGGACCATATTCAAAACAATCTCAGACATATAACAATCTATCACATTTTCAAGGACCTCCAAAGGATATGATTACAATACTTCCCTGGGTCTTCAATGTGACAAGGAAATCTTTCCTATTATCTAACCTGTTCCTGTATTCCATAATTTATATCTCATTTACATTTCTTCTTGATCTAGACTCAGCAAAAATGCAAAATTTCTTGTTAATCCCAATCAAATTTGTTATGTACTGTCAATTTTATATTATCCTTAAGCTTTACATTTTAAAAATAACCAAAGTGATTTTTTATTTCATAAACTAAACCACTTATTGTTGGACTATGGGCTACAATTATTTTTATAAGGAAAAGATTTTTACTGTTTTTTTCAATTCCTTCAGTGTTCTTATGGACAGATTTGCCAGTATCTGCATAAGTGCTATAGGTCCATGCACCACAAAGTTCTGTACATATAGGATCCACAGTACCCATGGCTCATCTCTTCATTTTGATCTTGCCATTGAAGGAGCAGATTATACTTGACATAATGGCTGATTTGTCTAATTTCAACTTTCTTCAGCATTTTTCTGAGGGATGCATCAAAAAATTACTTTGTTAATCCATTTAGCCATGTTGCCAGCTTCAGGATCAAGGCTTGGAGAAGGAAGCCTTTGCTTCTCAAGGCTCAATAATCTTAGTTCCTTTTTGGCTCTTGTAACAATAACTATTTTTCATTCCTTTAATTAACTTTTAATTGTGATGACTGCCTTAGCACCTTGGATACTTTAGTATCAGCCGGAGTCAGGATAAGCAAAAGTCTTTAATCTTTATTATTTGTTGAAGCAAGAGGAACTAGAGTAGACACAGGAATCTCCTCTTTCTTTTTCTGCCCAGAGCCACCTCGCTTGTCCTACTCCAGCCTCTAAATCCTTTTCCCAATCTCTCTATACAGCAGATCAAGCCTGCACAGAGAGAATGGCAGGGCCATTCTTTCTCCAAGGATATGCTAATAGAGTATTGTCCAATTGGTAATTAGCCTTAAGTGCTCGCACCTCAGTGCATCAACTCAGTTTCAGCCCATTACAGTTAATAATTCACTCTCCAAACTAAATATAGACCTCTTAAATTATAGATCTTAGGATCTACTAATATTCTGATGATATTATATTTCTATTTATTCTTTCTAGTATGCTCATTCATTTAAAAAAAATACAGTACTACATAGTGATGTAGTATGATGATATTGCCTATTGACTTCAATATTAAGGACTGTTTAAATTGTCCTTGTATACACATGATCATTAGCAATGTTATCTTTGGTTGGTGATTTTGTTTTTCTCTTTTTCCTGTGAGTTAAAGGCAACCTAATTTTAGAGCATACTTATATGGAATTTCCTCTTATCTAGTCCTGAAAAGGAAATATTCTTTCTTTTGAGAGAAGGGGAAATCCTAAATAGTCAGTCCCAAATCACTAATTTCCCTTCTGCACAGGAAATAATGTATCATTTATTTAACAGCAATTCCTTAACCAGATTTTAAGAAGTACAAAAATCATTAAAAAAAAATTCTGTGGAAGAATGACCTTTGAAATTAGAATATGTGGGAGGCTTGCACCTGCCATTTTGTGGAAGCAATATAGTAAGTAAGAAAAACCCTGGAGTTGGAGTGAGAAGAACCAGTCCACACTATGGCTTGGATACACTCTGTGAATTGAGTCATTACTCTCTGACTTTACTTTGTGAAATGGGAATCATAACACTTGTCCTTTCTATCTCATAGGACTATTTTAAGTAAGGAGCTAGAGCCTTTAGCAGTCTTAAAAACATTACATGAATGTGAGTTAGTACTTTCTTCACTATTGTCATGGCTGCTGAGATGTCCCAAAAGAATTTCAATCTGCTCCAATAAAATGTATAGATGTTTCCAGTCCATCCTTACCTCTGAGGAGGCTATTTCTATTGTAGTGATAAGAATACTAAACTGAATTTAAAAAGATTTGTACTGTCATCCCAATTTTGCCATCAATTTATTGGAAGAGCAAGGGCAAGCGATTTTATCTCCCCATGATTCATTTTGACCAACTTTCAAATAAAGTGTTTGAACCAAATAGAAGATAGGACTTTTGCACCTTCAAATTCCTAAGCACTTCTTGAATTTGTGCTAACTTAGGATATTAGATATTATCATAGAACTCACTGGGATAAGAAAAATACATTATGAAATAGTTTGTTTATTTAACATAAACTTAGTGTAACATTGGTTGAAGTTGGAATCCTTACAAAATGTTAAGTTATTAGAATTGATAGAGACAATAATTATCTAATTTAGCATGGTTCAGTATGATTGATCTGATCCTACAAGGAGATGTTATGGGCTAGAACTTGAAACAAGGTACTAAGTGGAATTGATGGATGTAATGCTTGTGTGCTTGAGTTTGCACCTTTAAGAGTTTACACATTAAAGCTCACACATTGGAGTTCACAAGTATGAGAGATTCACAAAGTTAACTTTGTAGCTTTGTGAATTCACACCTCCCATAATCCCACTCCCAGAGGAGGAGTCAACTTTTGAGAGAGCATAAAAACAGCTGAGTTCAGTCAGCAGAGTTCAGTTGAAAAGATTCAGAGTGGAGGAGAATCAGTTCAGAAGAAGCCATGAGTCAAAGTTGAGCTAGAGCCAGAAGTCACTTTAGAAGATTGACAGAGTGAGAGTTCAGTTTGGGAGATTGAGAAACTAATCTGCAGTCAGGCAGAAGCAAGATTCAGAGAGAGAGGCTGAAGCTAGCAACAAGAGCTCTCAGAACCAAAGAAAGCTAACTGGGCTATTTTGTAAGAAACAATAAAGAACTACTTTAACACCTGGCTGCATTTGGAGTGATTATTACTTGGAACTGAAACTAAGACTGCCTCCTGGAAACCTCCCCAAGAAACCTGCTCACAGAGAGAACGATCATATATTTTAAAAAAGAACACCACAGGTTGATGGAAGTGAGTAGACAAACAGAGTCCCTAATCACTTAACTTTCCCAGACTTAGATCTGAGTGGATCTTCTTCAGGCATTTAAGGTATATATATTTTTTTTTCTTCCAGCAATATTCTCACCCCTATTCTTTAAGAGACATGGTTTCCTTTCAAACCCAGTCATTCAGCAAATGTAATAACGGTGATCACCTAACTCTCTTTAGTCAGTTACCATAGAGAGTATCAACTCAATTTAATCTAAGATTCCATCTTCTGGGCACTAAAAGCTAAAGGAAGAAACTACTAACTAGGAGGACTGGGAAACGCCTCATGTCAAAGAGAGTTCTTGAGCTAAATATTGATGGAAACTAAGGTTTCTGAGGTGTGGAGAAAGTATATTTCCAGAATGGCAGATAGCCAGTGTGAAGAGATGGAAACAGGAGATGAGGACTATATATGAGGATTTCCAAGAAGGGCAGATTGGAAGCAATACATTGAGTATAGAAAGGCATTAAAGCTAAGAAGGTAGCTTGGGGCTAATGTATTTATATTAATAAATTCCAAACAGAAGAGTTTAATTATGGAATAAATGTGTTAAATAGAAGAGTAACACATTCAGATTTGTTTGTTTGTTTTTTAGAAAAACAAGTTCATGACTGAGTGAAGGTAGAAACAATAAGATATGACATTTAATTAAACATATGGAATGAGTGAGAATAAAATATCAAGGATGACATTTATGTTGGAAGCTGCTTGACTAGAAAAATGACCATACTATGCTATGACAGAAATAGACATTCAAAAGAATGATGGGTTTCTGAGAAGAGATAATCAATTCAGTTTTCATTTGTTTTGTTGGTGTTACTTTTGAAATTGGATGGTAGTAGGCAATTCATGATGTAGAATTAAAACTCAGGAGGGAAGCTAGGACTAGAAATACAGATCTAGGAGTCATCACCATAGTGATAATAATTAAATATATATGAGCTGATGAGATTACTGAAAAAGTTACAAAGAATTTTGGGGTACAACAATAATTAGTATGGTTGAGAATGTTGGATCAACAAGAGACCAAGAAAAAGCTATTAGAAATGTAAGAGACTCAAGAGAGACCAGTGTCAAAAAACAAAATCCAAAAAGGAAAGAGTATCTAGGAAGACAGTTGAACAGTATTTAATGGTACAGAGGGATCATGAAGAATGAGGATTGAAAAGAGGCCATCAGATTCACACAATTGGGAGAATATTGGTGACTTAGGAGTGATCACTTTCAGTTGAATGATGATTTTAAAAGCAACATCAAACAGTTTAGAAGAATGAGAAGAGAAACGAAGACAGCAAACAATGAAACAGTGTGCTATATATAGTGCATAAAATACTGGACCCAGCATTAGGAAGTACTGTATTTAATCCTATCCTAGATACTTATTAACTATGTGACCACTGGCAAGCAATCTCTCTTCTCTCTCTCTCTCTCTCTCTCTCTCTCTCTCTCTCTCTCATAAACATACACAGAATCCCCTCATTCCTCTCTCTCTTTTTCTATTACCAAAGCAAAATAATAATAATTTCTTCATTTGCCTTTAAAAATAATTTTGTTCTTCAAAGGGTAAAGAGATCAGTGAGGGGAAATTTCTTTCTAGATAATTTTTCTGTAAAAAGGAAGAACTAGTAATGGAAACTTAGGAGGAAAATTAATGTTGGATATGAAAATCTGTGATAGAGAAAGAAGTAAAGTCTTAATAAGACTGGGTTGTAAGGGTTCTAGAAGCAAGGAATGCAGTTCAAGGCATATCGGAGGACCTGAGGGATGAGAGATACCAAGGAGCAGGTGAGTTCAACGTGGAGGTGGGGCATAGCCCCAAGAGGTGGTGTCTAACCCAGGTGCCACGTCTCCCTCCTTAGAGCTCTCAAAACCTAGCACGCCTCCCTCCTTCTTCTCAGGCCAATCCCATTATGCCAGGTTCCTAGAGGACCTCCCCTTCCCGCAGATCTTCAGGGGGGTATAAATATGTGCTATCTAAGAATAAAGTTCTCTTTTGCTTCACTCCTACCTCCTGGTGGTCTGTCTCTATGGGATCCGGGTTGGTGCCCAAAGGCGGGTAAGCATGGCCTAGTCATGCCATTGACGAAAGGGCATTAAGAGTAGCTCAAAGAGGAGCTACCGGGTTAGAGTAGTCCATAGGGGTGTAACACTGGGTTTTAAGGAATTCAAAGAAATTATAGATCAGATTCCATGTGCTTACATTTTAGAAGGCATATCAATTTAGAAATTAAATAAAGTTCCTTAGAATGAAATTATGAAGTCAAAAATCAAAACAATTAAAATAATGAGAAAATGAGGGACTTATCTAATTAAATTGGATTAGATTTAATCACCTAGATTTACCAAAAAAAACAAACAAAAAAAATAAAAACAAAAAAACCATGTACAGAAGTTGAAAACAAGAAGCATGAAGATGAAAATAATGGCTGTGTCCAATATTAAAATCTTCAGTATTACCAAAATTCAGAATGTGCTAAGATCAGGGAAGAAGTCTAAAGACAGTAAGGAGATATTTTTAAAAGAAATATTTGGGAAAAGAGTTGGATCAATTATGTTAGAACCATAGATTTAAGTATTTAGAACCATAGAAGACAAAATTATTCAATTCTTGTTTGCTTTTTTTGAAAAAATTCTGTTAAGGAAAATGACTTTTTGATGTAATAGGGCATTAAAAGTCTAATAATATATTAATAACAAAAGATGAATACTGTGATAGTAAGAGAATCCCTGTCTGCAATTGATACACTCAAGTAATGAGACCCAGATAAACTGCATAATTTCTTTCAGGTCAAATACTCAGATGAATCTATAATCTAATCAAAGTTCTCCATAGTGGGTCCACTGAACATACTGGAGCCTTATTTTTCTATCATGAGGACATCAGTGGAATATAAAGGTTGCCTAAAGTTTACCACTTTCTCTCACTATATGTTCAGTCCCCTTTTTGTTTTATTTTTGGATCATGAATTAGTTAGATCATTTTTTACTAAATAATTTTCTTCAATTACTATTTTCTTACTGTTAAATTCCTTTTCTTTTCCTCTACTCAGCAAGATTTTATGGAGTTCTCTGCAGTCTTTCTTCTTGTCTAAAATGAATAATTCTAACTCCTTGTACACTATATAGTACACAAAAATATAAAAATTGGAAGCATCTTTAAAATAAATAAAAATATTCAAACATTAATCTGTACACATAATATTAAATACAATCATTTTGAGGGAAGCCTTGCAATTTAAATTAATTCATACATTTCAACAAATCAAGAAGATAAAAAGGAAACAACAAGTAATAATGAAGAAATACTACTAGGCTTTAAGGACTATCCCATACCCAAATAACAGTGTAGTTTACCTGAATTCTCCACATTGAACATACAGTAAATAAACAGACTGATGTTAATTTGTCAAGCTTTGATCTACATTTATGACTAGATCTGACAAGCAAAATGTCTTACTTAAGGAAGGGAAAGAATATGATTAAAGATTAAATTTAAAAGGGCAAAATTCTCAAAGATAATTAACCACTCATTTTTAGAAGCAAAGACATGTTGATTCTGCTGCATAGCATATATTTTAAGGAAACTATTACTAATTCAAATCTTCTTTATGTCAAAAGCAAGGAATAATTTGACCTTTTTTTTTGAAGGATTTCATTATGTCCCAATTTTCCTCTCTCCTGACCATTCCTTTTATCTTCTCTCTCTCCTACTTTTTCCTCTCCTTCTCCTACATCCCATCCCTCTTTAAGCCTTCGCTTTCTCTTTTCTCTTCACAGAGAACCACAAGCAAAAGAAATTTTAATGAAGTCCTTAGGACAAACTACTTATGCAAATTAATGTGAAAAGTTAATTAGTACACCTGTTCTCAAAATGAAGGCTTTTTTTCCCCTCTAATTTGATATTAAAATTTGAAGAAAACTTTTTTAAACTTGTAACCTAAAGGAAGACTCTTGGTATCACCAGCTGTAATCACTCTAGTTTTCACTTTAAGAATACTATAACCATGATATATGAATGGAATGGATTATTATTGCCACAAGAAGTGATGAAACAAATAGTTTCTGAGGGCTCTGAAAAGACTTCCATGAAACCATGCAGCTTGAAACAGAACAACTTATATAATATCAACAATTTTCTAGAAAAAACAAAAACAATCCCAACCACATTTTTGAAAGATTTATCAATGCAATGATAATCCATGAATCCAGAAGACTGGAGATGAAATGTACCATTGCCTATGGTCACACAGCTAGAAAGTATTACGTGTCAGAGACCAGATTTGAACTCAGGTTTTCCTGACTTCAGGACTGATGCTCCATTCACTGTGTCACCTTGCTGCTCCACTATTCATTTTCTACCAAAGAGAAGATGAATTTTAAATGCAGAAAGCGCCATATTTTCAGAAATGAGAAACATGGAAATCTGTTTTGCTGGATTCTGCTTATAAGTATTTCCTTTTTCTTTTCTTTTTATTCAGTATGGGGTGGAGAGATTAGAAGTAGAATGGACAGATTCTAAATTCATGGAAAAAATATTAATAAAGTAATTTTATCATCTTTTCCTTGAACTCTTTTTCTTAAAATTGAGTCTATTATTTAGGGGTATAAAAATTGTAGTCCTGTAAGATTTAAGAAAGCCTATGTTAAAAAAATAAAAATTTTAAAAACCTACTGTTTTCTAAAAAATAAAATAAAATGCAAAAACCCTTTTTATTTCTGTGAAAGGTTAGTGAAATAACAAGTTTAATAGTTCCCAGCAAATTAGAATGAATACATCATCTGAGTACCAGCCAAGGTATATTCAGAAAGTGAATCATTAGACTTTATCAACCAGATGAAAACTCTTTTGGTTTCTTCTGTCTCTTCCTCCAACCTTCTCCCATCTCATTTAATCCTCTGGGTTTAATGAAGTACTGTGGCTGAAATCTGTGTCAATTGAGGATATATTCATTCACCCAAATGAAATTGCATGTCTTTGGAAGTGTTGGGATTATTTTGTTTGAGATATCTTGTTATACTGAACATTGGAAATAAAAATTTAAATGGGTTTAATTGACCTTTAATTTTCGGGAAACAGTGAGAAATGTTAAGGAAGCATTCAATTTTCAAAAAATGTGCGATCTCTTTCTAAGTTGTTTGAAACTTGGGAAACTCTTTTTTCAAATGAACAATATTATAAATGGTGATTAGGACCATAGGCCAGCTCCTCAAATCCAATTTAACTGAATAATATAGCAAAAATTCTGTTATATTGTAACAAAAATTGTAATGAAAAAATAGTAAATATGAAAAACATATTGCTACAAAATTAGCAACTAATTAAAAAAAATAAATGAACAACATTTTGTGGAATGCTAGCATGCCCTAAGGACACCTAGCAAAATTGCAATTGAATGCTTAGCTGTCCTAAGAGAGGGCTTGAAAAAAAACAAAGAAAAAAAATTAGTTTTCTTGGAAGAAAATGGATTTAGATGTAGGTGATATTGGGTTGTTTTTCTTTAATGAAAAATTAACTTAAATTTTATGCTTTTCATTTTCTTTGATAAAAGTATAGCACTGGCACACATATTTACTATCTGTGAATAGTATTATTTAGACTTACAAATGGAACAAAGTGGAAATGTTTTCCTGAGATAACAGGTTCGGAGAAGAATGATAGGAAAGAAAGGATGGCATGAGAAAGAACTGAGTCTCAGATAATATAGAACTGGTGAAAAGTGATAGGAGGGCTATACTAACTATATATAAAACAACTCAGAAGGAAAAGAGGAAGTGGCAGCCTGAGATTACAAAAAGAACATGAATTTGGAATGAGAGAACTTGGGTTCAAATCCTACTCTTGCTGTTTACTTGCTGTGTGGAAAGTTATTTACCTTTTCTAGACACCTGTTTCCTCATCTAGCTTTTACAATGATGATTTTTAGAACACCATCTAGGTCTCTGAATCCTCTGAAATGCTGAGTAAAAGAAGAAGGCAAATGGTATAGTAGATAGAGAACTGGACCTTGAGTGAAGAATTGAATTCAAATTTGGCCCCAGAAACTTACTGTATGACTGTGAGCAAATCACTTAAACTCAGCCTGACTTAGCTTTCCTAACCTAAGGATAACATAACAGAATCTACCTCTCAGGGTTACTGAAAGGGGAAAAACTGAGAAAACATATTTAAAAATTGTAACTATTTTCTCTTGCCAATCACCAAGTGACATCAATGTTTCAGGAAACCTTACTTCTAAACTGTAACATATATGATTTGCAGTTTCAGGGGAAGAACAAAACTTGGGAAGTACTAATAGGCTGCTCATATGTGCTATGCTTAACTCAAGTGAATTTATAAAAGTCAAGATTCTAATGTAAAAAGAGATTGTTGTTGTTTTTTTTTTTAATGAAAAAGGTAATAATTTAATGGTCACTCTTGTGAAAATGACCTTAAACTATTTTGTTTCCTGTTGTGATCCAAAGTCAAAAAGCAAAAATAAATATTTGAACATCTGAAGTATCTCATTCTTTATGAACTGTTTGTGCCAAATCAACTTTAAATGACATGAAAAATGTTTATACATACTCATAAAAATTGCAACTGTGATGAACAGAGGGGAAAAATTAGTGTGAGTAGTTATGTCAGCAGGCTCAGATTGCTAGAATATAAAGCATGTCCATTTTGCTGTTGATATTGTTTAATAGGGGCTGAATAATTACTTCAGTTGCATATTGCAGACAAAAAAGTGCCAAGTTTTTGATCTGCCCCAAAATACAAATATTCTTAACACACATGCTGATGTAACAATCTTGAATTGAATTAATTACAAGCTTGAAGTGGCTTCTCCTACCTTGACAAATTGTCTGTTAGTTAAACATAATTTAAGTGTAGCTCCATTACTGTCACTCCTTGAGAATCTATTAATGGAATGAATATGCTAGAGTGTCAAATACTAGTAAACAGTAAATGGTAAAATGTGGTATCATTCTTTTGACAGTATATATATCCTTTGCCAAGTGACTGCATAACAATACTGAAGATATTTTATCTTTCACAGAATAGAATTTAAGTAAGCTAATTATTCTTGTATTTCTTTTAAACAATTTTTGCTTAATAGAAAATATATTAAAAAGAACCACTTTTTATGACTACCACTCTTGTTTAGGCCTAGTGCAGCTCTCAATTCAACTATTATAATACTTTCCTAATTGGTCTATAAGCAAACTATATTTTGCTTATAGTATCTCTTCTTTGGAAACTACCCTGTATTTTTCTGACAGAATAATCTTCCCAATTCATAGATCTGACATTCCTCCCTTCCCACTATACCATCCCTTCTCCCTACTTCTCTACATTAAGACTCTTCTGTACCTCCTTGCTGTGTTGTAATTTCATTTACATTCATCTTTTTTTTGGTTTTTGTACAAAGTACAACAAAGTACAAACTTTTGAGCTTGACATTGCAAAATTTTTATTACTTGACTTCAGTCTACCTGAATGGAATTATTTCAAACTATTATTCTCTTTCTTTCTGTGTTCCAGTTAAAGGGTTCTCTTTGCCATTCTTTGAATTCCTTAAATTAATTTCTTGCCATTGGTTCTTCTTTGTACAAACTGGTCTCCAAGCCTAGAATATACATTCTGCCTTCCCTTTTGTCTTTTAGAATTTTTATATTCCTTAAAAATTAAGGTCTGGTGTCACTTCCTAGAGAAAGGCTTTTTTCTGATCTATACTCTCCAAATCTGATCTTCACTCTCCAAAAGAGATCCTTCTTGCAATTATCTTTTACCTGCCTTTTCAAATAATAGCTATTGGTTATTATTTCAATATATCTCAATAATATTTCAGTATTTCCCCCTGTTTTTTTTAATATGCACAATAAAACTTTCAAAGAAAAGCCTAATTTATCTTGCTTTCATAAAGATTTTGATAATATATTTCTAGATTTCTCACATTCTATTTGAATAGAACAATTAGCTAAACTACAACTTTCACCCCATCTTAAAGTGTTTTTCTAAGTAAATATACACTGGGATATAAATACAGTTGAATCAGTGTTTGAGTCAATAGTTTCTTAATAAAGAGATAAATATCCAATAGAAGTGCTACTCCCACTCAAGAATTGACAACAGGATGTCTGACAGGGTGGTAAATGGAAGGACAAGGCATGTGTTCTCTCATTTACTTGGGGAAATGTATCTCCCACTGAGGCCTTTTAGAATCACAGACAGCTTTTCTCCACAGATTGGTTTCCATTAATCTTACCACCTCCTGCTCAGCTGACTCAGCATTTCCAGAAATAGCATTTTTTCTGTGACAGGAAAATGGTTTCTGGCTGTCAGGTCCAGCCTGAAAGGAATGACCAAGTCAGAGGAAAATGATAAGGGACCTGAAAGTTTAATTTCTTTTTTATTCCTAAGGCATCCAGTTCCTATATTATTGGAAATAAAATTCTCAAAAATTTATTTTCTCCTGGTTGGAGCTGAAAGTGAATAAGAATGAATGTCCCTCTAGTAAAAGTGAAATTTTAATTCCTTTAAAAGGAACACAAAAAAGGTGTGCTTTAACTATTCTTTTGTAAAATGGATGGCTTCCAGATATATGGAAACCTAATTCGATAAACAAAATGAAATTAAATTGAATTTCCAATAGTATTAGGTTATTAATCAAAATATTCTTGAACATTAATTTTCTAAATTAATTCTTAATATCAGGTCTCTGTTATGGAAGTAGAAATGACATTAAGGAAAATTAAGACAGATGAGCTATTGGACCAGATTAAAAAAAAAAAAGTTCATGTTGGGGAAGACACAATTTTTCAAGGATTGAGGTATCATTTCTCACAATGTCTGAAAGATGGGAAGATATTAAGAAAAAAAATCATAAACTTCATTATTTTCACTAAAAAGGCATATATAAGGTTACAAATAACTAATGATAGATATATATTCAATTCAATAAACATTTATTAAGTATCAATTATATGCCAAGCATTGTGCTAAACTCATATATGCATATGCATATGTATGCATAAAACTACTTAATAATGTAGGTAAATTTATATATATATATCTACATAGAGATAGATCACCTGTTAGGTATATCTATATCAATTTTTTTAATCTATCTATAATTTTGTTTTTCCCTCTCCCTCTCTCCCTTTGTGTATGTGTCTCTCTCTTCCCTACTCTTTCTTTTTCTAGATAGACAATTATAGATAAAAATACATGTATACTAACACACCAAGATTAGCATAATACATGGACTTTCGTTTTCTATCTTTTAAAAAGTAAAACCTATGGGGTTTTAATCTTATTTTCTCCCTTTATTTGGGGTAAAACTCTTGATAAGTGTTAATAAATTGAATTCTCTCAAGGAAAATTAGTTACATGAGGAATTATTATTTCTTTTATTGTGTATATCTATGTTTTTCTGTTTTTTTCTTTTTGTATTTATGACAGGTAAAGGTTCTTTCTAATATTCTCATTATGGCCATGTAGATTCTTGTTTAAAGATCCCTTTAAGTAATTATAGACACTCGCACATCTTTCTTAAACCAAAAATTATTTTATGTTTATTTTTTCAAGTGCATATCCATCACCCCTCTGTTTAGGTTCTTTTATGACATTTTATTTTACCACATTCTCATATTGGATCCATAACAAAAGCTGAGAATGATGTGCTACTAATTGACAACTGGCATTAATGGAAGGTCACTGCTAATTACTCTGCCTCATTTGCATAACAAGTTTTGAGAGATGGAAACTAAAGTACATGTGGCATTTCCTGCCAACAAATTACCTGGCTGACAGGAGGATGTCACTGCTCATCAGTACTGATAGGGACTAAGTTGGTGCTTGTGTAATTAGAGAAGAGAAAAATTGCCTCAGAGAGTTACCTTTCCTGAAGCAATTATTAAAGGTATCAACAATCAGGGAGAAAAGTGAAGGGGATCTATTTACTATTATGGAGTCAAGTTCATGAATGATAACAGAGTGGCTTGGGAGAATCATTATGATTTCTCTTTGTTTCCAAGAGTATGTCATTCATTATTTGGGCATGGGGAGGAACTCTGAATATAGATGATAATTAGGCTTGAGAGTATTTTCCTTATTAATCACAACACAAACTACTGAGATATTTCTAATGTCACATTTATTTTCAGAAAAATAATCTTTCATGTATCTTTCAAGAGCTCACAGAAGGGATTTATTGTGAAGGTGACTATTCATTTAATAGAATAAGAGCAGAAAGACACAAAGGGAGGACCAGGAGTCTAGTTATTCTTTTTTGTGGCATGGGCAGAAAGCTCAAGTGGCTTGTTCAGGATGGTAATGAATTTTGGGTTGTAATGGATTTAAACATGCAAACCTTTTCTATTCATGGCACTGTCCTTTATTTTCAATCCTTGTTATGACATTCCTAGGACTACCATATGGACCTTGGATATCTTCCCTCCAGTCTCAAATAAGAAATTCATAGCTTTTCATTATAGTCTTTGGCTCATAGTCATAACTCCCAGGAAGGAGTTAGGTACTCCATTTGGAGATTAGAGAGAATCCACAAACTTGGAGGGAGGGAGTGAAAGGAAGCTAAAAGATGATTTGAAGTTTTGTTCATTTATCTTAAGAGGCTGAAAATTCATTATCCTCAAAAGTGTTAAGTGCCTTAAGTGTATAGAAGCACCAATTCATATAACCTCTTGTTTAGAGGTATAACAGGGGACTGGTCATTGATAATCCATCTTCAGAGCATGCACTATATTCTTTACCTGCTGTTGGTCTTCATGGAAAAAGTTGGGAAACTTGTTTCTGGAAAGGGATAATGGCATGTAATCGGAGACTTGTTCCCTGATTCAAAGTATGCAGAGTTGCTATGACTATTTCTGGTCCCCTTGCCACATGAAAAAGGAAAGTCCTTTGCCTGGCTGCTGAGTTAAAAGGGAGAAGACATTCTAAAGGCATTAATATACCAACGTGTTTTATTTTTCCTTCTTCTGTCCTCAAGTAAGAAGGTGAGAGCTGCTTTAAGTCATTAGTGGAAAGAGAGTAAAAGAGCATTTATTCTCTTCCCTAAATGATCATTATTTGGCTTTTAAGTACATAGACTTGCTATTGCTTTTGTCTTTTATTTCTATTCTTCCTGCTTTTCTGTGAAATTGTAACAGAGATGTATTAATAACTATGATCTTGTGAATTTTCAAAGGTCAGCAACAGAAGTCCAGAGATGAAGTCCATGTTGAGATTTGCTGAACACTAAGATCTGGTAAGGCAGGAGTTGAGAATTGTCTTTCTTGATTAAATAGAAACAAGGGAAATTGATAATGAGATCCCACCAGCCACTGTAAATTCAAAATTGAACTCAGTATACCTATGGTTTAGAGAAACTGACAAATAAAAATCTTATTTATCCTTTCCAGAGACTGGGAAAGACTCCCCTCTCCTTCCCATGAACACATTCCAATTTGATTAGAAAATACTTTGTAACTTTTTGTTGAACATTTCTTCTCAGGAAATATTGTTAATTGGCTAAACCAAGGCACTAACCACTAGTGATTAATATCAGGGAGAAAACTAAAGAATGAGAATTTGAGTCACCTCCAAAACTTTATGGATGTCCCAAGAAATCAAAGGGGAAAATAAAGCTTTGCTTTAGAGGAATTTACTTATCAATGTAAATACAAGTTATGATAATGGTCCCCAGAGGTTTTAAAAAGTGCCTGAAGTGGCAGAATGAAGATGGTAGATTAGGGGCAACCACCTAACTGAACTCTCCCAATATTCCTTCTAAGCAGCTTTAAAATAATGCCTCAAATTAAATTTTAAAGAGTCACAGCCAACAAAAGGTCAGGATGGGAAATTTTTCTGGGATAAGTACTTATCAGGTTAGCAGGGGGAGTTTGTGCCAACAATGTGAAATTCTGGATCAGAATTCCATGGTAGAGAAGAGAGCAGGGAATCAATATCAAGGAATCAGATGTCCATATCACAGAACCAAAGCAAAGAGGAAAATTAGTTCTTTCAAGTGCAGTGGAAGTGGGACCATTCCAGGCAAAGACAAGACAACAGATCAGAAAAGGAGGGGAGCAAAGTATTAAGGACCATGGCTAGGTGAAGGGGCAGGTCAGTTCTCTGAGAGCCTCCACAGCTGTGAATCATGACATCTGAAGGACTTGCAAAGCAGCCTTTACTGATGCAGATATTGCTTATGGATAGGGAATGTAATAAATTGGAGGCAGAGGGAAGAAGAGAGAGGTCAGATAATGCAACTGCCTCTCAGAAGAGAGATCAGAGAACAGCAACTGCCTCTCAGTCTTCTTGTATCATCATCATCATCATCATCATCATCTTCTCACATGAAGAGTTCCATTCTACAGATCTGAGTTAGACTTGCAGCAGCCACTGGCAGGTGGCTGGCTCCCGAATCACAACAGCAAAGCCCAACTTTACCATAAAGTTAAAAGTGGAGAAATAGGCTGAAAAAATGAGCAAACAAAAACAAAAAATAATTTGAACATAAAAATCTACCACAGTAAAGGGAAGACTAAGATATAAACTCAGAAAAAAAAGGCAATAATGTGAAAACAGCAACCAAAAAAGGGCCTCAAGAAAAATGGCTACTCAAACAAGAATTTCTGTAAGAGTTAAAAAGGTGATGAGTAGAGGAAAAAATGGGGGAGGGGGAGAAGAATTATACATGAAAATTATGGAAATAGAATTAATAACTTGGTAAAAGAAGCAAAAAAAAATCCTGAAGAAAATTACATCTAAAAAAAGAAATTGGCCAAAGAAACACAAAAATATATTGAAGAGAAAAACTTTAAAAGTAGAATAGGCCAAATGGAAAAGGAGATACAAAAATTTGATGAAGACAATAACTACTTAAAAGCAGTATTAGCCAAATGGAAAAAGAGATACAAAAGCTCATTGAAGAAAATAATTCCTTAAAAATTAGAGTTAGACAAATGAAAGCTAATGACTCCATGATATATCAAGAAATAATAGAGTAAAAGGAATGAAAATAATAGAAGAAAATATGAAAAAAATCAATTGGCCTAGATAACAATTGAAGAGAGATAATTTTAAAATGTTGGGACTATCTGAAAACCATAACCAAAAAAATAAACATCTTCTTTTTCTTTTCTTTAATATTTTAATTTTTCCTCAGTTGCATTTAAAACAATGTTTTTACATTTATTTTTAAAATGTTGAGTTCCAGATTCTCTCCCTTATCAGGGAGATTTATTGTATCACCCTTATCTCCCTTACCTCAGCCCCCATTGAGAAAACACAGTGTGAAATTATTCAAAACATTTTTAAAAAATAATATTGTAAAATAAAGCATAGCTCACCCCCACAAAATTAACAAAGTTAAAAGAGAGAGTGTGTGTATATGTTTCAATCTGTATTCAGACACAGTTATTTATTTCTCTGGATGTAGATGGGAGTTTTCATTATAATTTCTTCAGAGTAGTAGTTATGGATCACTCTGTTGCTGAGAACAACAAAATCATTCCCAGTTGATTATTCCAGAATACTGATATTACTTTGTAAACAGTAAATTTCAGTTTTTTTGATTTCATGATAGACTTTCCAGGTCTTGGGAGAATAGTTGAACAAATTGTGATATGTTTGTAATTTCATCATAATACTGTTCTATTTTGATATTTAAAAAATGATGGATGAGTGGTTTCAGGGGGAAAAACAAAATAAAACATGGCAAGACTTGTGTAAAATAATGATAAGTGAAGTGAGAATGTGGGGGATGGAGAGAAAAGGTGAAGAACTTACAGGAATGTTTAAATTATTTTTCTGTATTTTTTATTATTTTTATGTCTCTGTGACCTACATAAGTATGGTGTGTTATATTTCTTGCTTTTTAAAAAGAAATGTAGCTGAAATGGAAATGTTTTGCATTATTTCATATATATAATTGATATTATATTACTTGCCTTCTTAGTGGATGGGGAAGATGAAGAGTAGGGGGAGAGATTTTGGAACTTGAGATTTAAAAAGAAAAGCATTTTTAAAAAATAAATAGATAATACTTTTGAAAAAAAGTGACAGAAGTACTGAACTTCTGGAGAAAATTTAACTACCTTATAGAAGAAATGGATATACATACATATAATTTAAAAGGAGGCATTTCAGATTGTTTTTAATATATATGCTACATATCTATATGTTACTCTGTTATTATCATTATTGTTTTTTAAATAGTTGGGAATTTTCAATTTTTTATAAGATCTGTCACTCTTAATCAAACAACTAACAAGGTTTATGAAGTACTTACAATGTGCCAGGCCTTGGGCCAGGATGATAAGAAGAAAATCCCTATCCTCAGGAAGCTTACATTTTACTGTAAAAAGATACAAAATAAAGAGTAACTGGGGAAGGTGAATTTTAATAGTCTTGGAACTGGGGATAATTAATGAGCGAGGGAGAATTTGAGCCCAATTTGGAGGAAAACAAAGGATTCTAAGATGATGATAAGAAAAAGATATACATGTAGACTAAGGATAAAGTGGGGGTAAAGAAGTAGGGTATGGGGTATCTTATATGAAGAAAAGCAAAATCAGTCTGCATATACCTTTCTTTCATGAGTTAAGATGCATTGGTACTTAAAATTCATTAAGTGGCAATAATGTGCCCAGATATTTATATCAGTTTTTAACTAGGTAGTGAAGCACTTAAAAAAAACAAAAACAAACAAACAAAAAAAAAAAACTGTGTTATTTTAAAGCATGGTAATTATTAGGATAAAAGATAAAATATAGTCAAAGTACAAATAATGTCTAAAAATTTGTGAATGAAGAAAGAAAGAAAAAAAATTCAGCAGACTTTAATGTATTTTCCAGTTGAGTGGCTTGGAGAGAGGACATTAAGTCTTCTTAAAGTTAGCTTTCCCAGCTGTTTGACTAAACTTCTATTTATGAAAACATTTAAACATGAGTGAGATTATTCTCACTGGGTCAAAGGAGTCATTCCCCTTCCCACTCCCTGTCCCCAACTGTGATATTATTTTCTTTTTTTTTTTTTTTAATATAGCTTTTTATTTACAAGATATATGCATGAGTAATTTTTTCAGCATTGACAATTGCCAAACCTTTTGTTCCAATTTTTCCCTTGTTTCTTCCCACCCCCTCCCCCAGCTGGAAGATAGACCAATACATGTTAAATATGTTAAAGTATATGTTAAATACAATAGATGCATACATATCCATACAATTATTTTGCTGCACAAGAAGAATTGGACTTTGAAATAATGTACAATTAACCTGTGAAGGAAATCAAAAATGCAAGTGGACAAAAACAGAGGAATTTGAAATACTATATAGTGATTTACACTCATTTCCCAGAGTTTTTTTTTCGCTGGATAAAGCTGGTTCTATTCATTATTGAACAAATGGAACTGATTTGGTTCATCTTATTGCTGAAGAAAGCCACGTCCATCAGAATTGATCATCATATAGTATTGTTGTTGAAGTTTATACTGATTTTCTGGTCCTGCTCATTTCACTCATCATCAGTTCATGTAAGTCTCTCCAGGCCACTGTGAAATCATCCTGCTGGTCATTTCTTACAGAACAATAATATTCCACAACATTCATATGCCACAACTTATTCAGCCAATCTCCAATTGATGGGTATCCATTCAGTTTCCAGTTTTTGGCCACTACAAAGAGTGCTGCCACAAACATTTTTGCACATACAGGTCCCTTTCCCTTCTTTAAGATCCCTTTGGGATATAAGCCTGGTAGTAACACTGCTGGATCAAAGGGTATGCACAGTTTAATAATTTTTTGAGCATTGTTCCAAATCGCTCTCCAGAATGGCTGGATGTATTCACATTTCCACCAACAACGCCTCAGTGTCCCAATTTTCCCACATCCCCTCCAACATTCAGCATTATCTTTTCCTGTCATCCTAGCCAATCTGACATGTGTGTAGTGGTATCTCAGAGTTGACTTAATTTGCATTTCTGTGATTAATAATGAATTGGAGCATCTTTTCATATGGCTAGAAATAATTTCAATTTATTCATCTGAAAATTGTTCATATCCTTTGACCATTTGTCAGTTGGATAATGGCTTGATTTCTTATAAATTAGAGTCAGTTCTCTATATATTTTGAAATTCAGGCCTTTATCAGAATCTATGACTGTAAAAAATGTTTTCCCAGTTTATTGTTTTCCCTTCTAATCTTGTGTGCATTAGTTTTATTTGTACAAAAGCTTTCCAATTTGATATAATCAAAATTTTCTGTTTTGTGATTAATCTAGTTCTTCTTTGCTCACAAATTCCTTCCTCCTCCACAGGTCTGAGAAGTAAACTATCCTATGTTCTTCTAATTTATTTATAATTTCATTCTTTATGCCTAAATCATGAACCCATTTTGACCTTATCTTGGTGTACGGTGTTAAGTGGATCAATGCCTACTTTCTGCCATAATAATTTCCAATTTTCCGAGCAATATTTGTCAAACAGTGAATTCTTATCCTAAAAGCTAGTGTCTTTGGGTTTGTCAAACACTAGATTATTAAGGTTATTGATTATTTTGTCCTTTGAAGCTAATCTATTCCACCAATCAATTAGTCTATTTCTTAGGCAATACCAAATCGTTTTGGTGACCACTGCTTTATAATATGGTTTTAGATCTGATACAGCTAGGCCACCTTCATTTGATTTTTTTTTTCATTAGTTCCCTTGAAAGTCTTGACCTTTTTTTCTTCCAGATGAATTTTGTTGTTATTTTTTCTAGGTTTTGGGGAGTCTGATCGGTATAGCACTATATAAATAGATTAATTTAGGTAATATTGTCATCTTTATTATATTTGCTCAACCTATCCAAGAACACAATATTTTTCCAATCGGTTAGATCTCACTTAATTTGCGTGGAAAGTTTCTTGTAGTTTTGCTCATATAGTTCTTGACTTTCCCTGAGCATCTTATTACCCACAAATTATGCTTTTTTTTTCTTACCCCCCACCTTAACCCCTTCCCCAGTATTAAAGTAATGGGCAAAATTTGCCTCACACAGCTCTCCCTCTTTAGAATCCCTGCCACCCCCTTTGAATCCCTTCCCCTTTCTTGTACCTTTCCCTTATTACTCCTTTCCTTTCCCCTTTTTCTCTCACTTTTTAATGAGGTGAGAGAAGTTTCTCTGTAAACCAAATATGTCAATTATTTCCTCTTTGAGCCTAATCTGATGAAAGTAAGAGTCACACAATGTTCCTCCCCCTCCCTAACTTTCCTCAGACATGATAGGTTTCTTTTGCCTCTTTGTCACATGTTGTTTCCCTCTTTTTATGTCCACTTTTCCCTTTTTCTGATGCTATTCTCTTTCCATTTCTACTTCCTTTTTTTATGTTATATCAGTATAATCAAAGTATACATGCACTCTTTATGAATATCCATAATATAAATACAGTTCTCAAGAGTTCTTTTTACCTTTTTCTGCTTCACTTGAGTACTATAGTTGGAGGTCAATTTTTTTTTTTTAGTTCTGGTTTTTTCCTTAGAAACAAATGGTATTCATCTGTTTCATTAAATGTCCATCTTCTTCCCTGGAAGAAAATGCTCAGTTTAGCTTGGTAGTTTATTCTTGCCTGTATTACAAGTTCTTTTGCCTTTCAGAATATCAGATTCCAGGCCCTTCGATCCTTTAATGTGGAAGCAGCTAGATCCTGAATGATCCTTATTGTGGCTCCTCGATATTTGAATTTTTTTTTGACTGCTTGTAATAGTTTTTCCTTAGTCTGGTAGTTCTGAAATTTAGTCACAATATTCCTTGAGGTTTTTATTTTAGAGTCTTTTTCAGGTGTTCAATGAACTGTTTCAATGCTTATTTTACCTTCTGATTCTATTACATCTGGGCAGTTCTCTTTGATGATTTCCTATAAAACAGTTTCTAGTCTCTTTTTTTTTTTCATCATAATTTTCAGGAAGTTCAATAATCCTCAGATTATCTCGCCTATATCTGTTTTCCAGGTCTGTTGATTTTTCCAAGTAGATATTTAACATTTTTTCTATTTTTTCATTTTTTGGTTTTGCTTGACTGATCTTCCAACAATCATTCATTTCTCTTTGTTCAGTTCTGATTTTTAATGAATTATTTTCTTCATTAGCTTTTTAAAATTTCTTTTTGTATATGTCCAATTGAGTTTTTAAATGAGTTGTTTTGCTCTATGGAAATTTTTTCCATTTCACTATTTTTTTTTTTTTTTTTACAAGTTATTTTCTTTTTCCAGTTCACAAATCCTACTTTCCTAGGAGTTCTTTATCTTTTCCAACTCAACAGTCCTACTTTCCTGGGGATTCTTTATCCTTTCCAATTCACAAATTTTGTTTCCCTGCACTCCCTGGGAGTTCTTTACCTTTTCCAATTCACGTTTCTGGAAGTTGTTTTCTTTTTCCACTTTATCAAATTTTTCTTAAGTGAGTTATAACCCTTTACTCTCTTGCAGATTCTCTTTACTTTCCCCATTTTTCTTCTCTTTTTTATAATTTCTTCTAGAAGAGCCTTGTGCAATGGGGACTGTTCCCCCTTTGGGGTTTTGTCTGGAGACTGTCTGTGAATAGTCTCCTTGGGGTTGAAAACCTGTTCTCTTTTTGTATAGAAGCTATCTATCGTTAATGTATGCTTGTCTTTTTTAATCATTTTTTAAAAGCTCTTGGGGTCTGCCTTCAGGGCAAGGAGATTGCCAGCTTCCTCTGCAGAGCAGGGATAGATATATGGACTATAGTTTTCCTGCAAATGGGCTGCTAAGAGCCGCTGAGCTGCAGAAATGTTTGAGAAAAAACCCAGCCTTGGAAGTGTTTCTTCCCTGGGAGGCACAGCTGTGCTGTGGAAGTTCTATTACCCCGGGCAGAGCCCTGCTACTGTGCAGATTTGTCTGCTTCAGGCAGAGGTACCCCCCCCTCCTCCCTGCCCCCCCCGTGCAGATTAGAGGCTGCCCCTGGATGAGCCCCCCCTTCCTTGCAGAAGTATCAGTGCCCCAGGCAAAATCCTGGTGCTGCAGAATACAGCCACATGGCTGTGCTGTGTGGTCTGTGCTGAGTCACTCATTTCTGGTACTGTGTGGGTGTAGCCTGATCCTGTTAGAGTCTGGCGCTTTTTGGAGTACACTCTACCTTTGGCCTTTTTGTAACTTCTCTATGATCTACTGCTTTGCAACCAAAGCAGAGCAGCCAAGCTGTAGGAGAGTCCTCCTTGTAAAATCTCCACCAGCACAGAGATCACCTCCATCCCAATTGGCTCAGAACGGTAGTCTCTGGTTCTGTCTCCCTGCCTGCACTAGCCTGCTCCTGCCAATCAGGATAAACCTTTTCTGGCAATCTTCCAGATTATCTTCTGCTGGTTAGTTGTTGTACTTCCAATATTTGTAGATTTTACTAGTCAACCACAATTTTTGAGGCTGAATTTGGTAATTATTAGTGAGGGTATGAGAGGAGCTTAGAATGCCGCATGTGTCTTCTCTACCATTTTGGCTCCACCTCTGTGATATTATCTTCACATGTTATCATTCTCTGCATATTAAATATTGACAAGAGTTCCTCCTTTTTATTTGTTATAATTTCCTGTTTACAGGAAAATTGACATGCTAAAAATATACTCATTATTCTTAAAAATGTTTTTCAGATAAAAAAACCCATACATTTTAATTTTCAACATTAGAAAATTAAAAAAAACAAAAACAAAAAACAGAGTATTAGATTTTTAAGCCATTTTCTAAGATTAAGGGTATAGAAATTTTATAAACTACTTGTGTTGTTATTGCTGTTCAGTTGTTTCAGTTGTTTCTGATTCTTCAGGACCCCAATAGGGGTTTTCTTGGCAAAGATACTAGAGTATCTTATTTCCTTCCCCAACTCATTTTACATAGGGAGAAACTTAGGTAACTAGGGGTAAATAAATTGCCCAGGGCCACATAGCTAGTGTATAATAAGGCTGGATTTTAACTCACATCTTCCTAACTCCAGGCCTGGTACTCTATCCAATGAGCCAACTAGCTAGTAGCAGTGGCTGGTCAATGGCAGTAGTTGAGAATAAAAGTGCCTGTAAACAGATGTAGAAAGACAGTTATTTGGATGGCATCTGCTTAAGAGTACTTGATAACATTTAACTTCTCATAATGGGGAGAAATTCTGGTTAACACTACAGAAAGCCACTGATCCTCAGAACCCAGAAAGGAGTTATAATTAAAGACTACTTCAAGAAACCCCTACAACAAAAAATAAGGACTACCAGATCCAGAAATCAAGAGGTACTTCTTTGCTACATGGTTTTGATAAATAAAACAGAGCCTTACCATGATTGTTCAGGTTACTATTCACTCTTTTCAGGTATACTGTGCGTTTGATGAGAGAGTGTACCCTACAACTTTGCAAAAAAAAAAATATTGTGTACTCTCTTGTAGTGTTCTTTGTTGGTTTTCTGGAGGTCTTTGAGCAGCCTTCGTTTCAGTTCAGTAATCACCATGAGAATAGCCAGGTCTTAAAAGTCCAAATTCTTTATTATCTCCTTGCCTGGGCCTGGTTAGCTTTCTTAGAGGCCTTCACAAGTCTTGGTTTCAGTGGAGAAGCTAAGTAGGACAGGCCTACCACCACAGTGGTATGAGATGGAGTGAATGAATCTGTCTCTCAGTCCCCCAGGAGAGCCACTAGGAAGATGTGCATGAATCTTCCACCAAAAGATGGACCAAAGCCAAGTTCTCTGAATCTGAGTCCCAGTTTATATGCTCTACACTGAGTATAAACCAATCATTATATCACTAGGAAACCATTATTTGTTGTAAGAGTATGAGTTCTGGCCCATAACTAGCTGTTCATATATACCTGCTTAGCAAGTCCTTTCCCTCAGAGTTAACTCTGAGGTACTGACTGATGATTACTAGGAAACACACCAGTGAAAACTGTGATCTTAAAAAAAAAAAAAAAAGATTTACATGAATGTAGAGAGCCACAGATAGTAGGGGAAACTCTTGGTGAGGTATAAGACCCTTCAGCCCAGAGAGAACCTGCTGACAATGTCTGGTTCAGTTCTCATCTCCCCTTGGGGCATCTCACCCTTCCTGACAAGTCGGGTGTTGGGGAGGGGTGTGGCAACCTGTGTTCTACGTGAGTCAGTGACACTTGCAATAAAAGATGCATTTACATATTAATAGAAGGGTGTTTATAGTTAGCACATGCTCAGTGTGCTGTAGTGATGTAATTGTACTAAAGTTTCAGAGGCTGGGAGGACTTGAAATAAAGGGACTCCATGTTTGACCACCCTTGTAGATCCCTGCCTCATCACTCTTCCACTAAGACCAAGGACTTAGGCTGGTCCTGAGATCCTCCGGATATCTACTCCAGAGGGTATATTTTGGCACCCTAGTAGTGTGGGGGCATACTACACATGTAGTTCATGTTATATGCAGTTCAGTCATAAGAAAGTTTTTCTCCTCCAAATAGTGGTCAGTTTCTCTGATTCTGCTTCTCTTTTTCTCACACATTCTTTAACTGGTTAGACCCCAACCTCTTGGAGAAATGACTTAACGCTTAGATTTCTGCTCATTTCTAAAGTCTCTGTCTCTCTGTTTTTCTCTGTCTCTCTATCTCTGTGTCTTCTCCACACAAACAAGGTTGCTGTTTAGATGCCCACCTTTAGAGTTTTGGGGAAAATTACTTAATGGTTACATTTTGGTTTATATCTAGGGTTTCCCTTAAGAGGAAGTAGAAGAGTATTTAAGCTATATTGCATATCAGGTACCATATAACTATTTCCAATCCATAAAAGAAGATGATTCACATAAGACTCATAATATACACTGACTTAAAAACTTAAGCAGCAGAAATTATGTAGCATTATACTCTTCCAAGAGTTTGAATATACTTATCAAAATATGTTCTGGTTTGCAGGATTGATCAATAGCCATTCTCTACTACACCTTGGTTTTGTAAACAAATTATATTGAGTCTATGTCTTCTGATAAGCTAAATCAGAGATTGTGCTTAGATTATTTTTGTTGGTCATCTCCTCTAGAGGATTTAGAGAAAACATTTCCTACATACACTACATACCCAGAATCTCCTGTATTTTTAAACTTAGAATACTTGTCCAAACTTGGACACATATCCACCTTGATATTACTGTTCTACCATCTATGATCAGGCAAAGAAACAGAAAGCTAAAAAGGCAGCCAAAAGCACAGACTCAAGCTCATTGAGTTGAGCCTCTCTGTTAGATGCAAGTTGTGAGTGATCATCTGGCTAGGGTGGAGCAGGTCTTCTATTCCCTGTTCCTCCAGGAAAGTCTTAAGGTCACAAGATACTATCTTATCAAAGGAAGTCAAAGGAAGATGGAGAAATAAAAGGTGGGGTCATTCCTTTTTAATGTCTACTAAGTAGGCTACTTCCCCTTATTTGGAGATCATTCTGTGGAAGATCATATCTTCTTCCCACCCTCAGACACTATCCATCAGAGACATAGGAATAATTTATCACTCAAAGTATGTTTTATCATCTGACAGCTACCAACCTTTTCTGGAAGTGTCAGGTTCAGACTTTCTTTCTACTACATGGATGTGCCATACAGATCTATCTCGATTACTACTCCATAAGATACAACATTTACTACATATATTTGTGCTTACACCATGTTTTTATGTGCATACATAATACATATCTATGTTTTTAGTCTGTTTCTGTCATATCTATAATTTTACTGAAAAAAGGAACTCCTGGGCTAAGAAACTCTTGCTAGCAGTGGAAATTACAGCAGTCATGATTCCATATATTTTCTTGGGGAACTGAAAGAATATGTGACTTATTCAGACTCAGAAAGCCAATATCTCTTAAAGTCAGAACTTGAATTATTCAGGTCTTCTTAACTTGGAAGCCAGCATTCTATCTGTTACACTATGTTATATTTCTCTATTCCAGTCTCTATATAGAAGACTCTATACAGAAATGGTACGGCACAATACTTGCTGAATAGGTTGTGGATGAAAGTAGATTGATTCTTCATATAATATAGTTGATCTCAATGATGAACAAGCTGATTTTAGAAAGGCCTGGAATGATTTATATGAGGATGTTGAACAAAACAAACAGAACCAGGAACACAATATACACAATAATAGCAAGAATGTGCAGTGATCAACTATGAAAGACTGGTTATTTTCAGTGGTTCAGGGATCCAAATCCCAGTAGCCTTTGGAAAGAAAATGCCATCTACATCCAGCAAAATAACTGTAAACTATAAACTATACATCAACTATCTATAACAGTATATAAACTATAAATCAACACATGCTATGTTCACTCTTTTTTTTTGGTTTCCCCCACCACCACGGTTTTTCCCATTTGTTCTGAGTTTTCTCTCCCAACATGATTCATAAAGCAAAATGTATTAAAATAAGTAAATTAATTTTTTTGGAAAATATATCTGATCTCAGATTCCTGGGTTCTCTGATTTCCTTCAAGTCTCAGATAAAATCCCATCTTCTTTAGAAAATCTTTCCTTCTCCTTTTTAATTCTAGTGATTATTTATTTAATTATTATTATAATAATTATTATTTAATAATTATTATTTATTTAATTCTAGTGATTATTATTATCTATTGATTATTTCCTATTTATCCTGTATGCTGTTTGTACCTAGTTATTTGCAAGTTATCTGCACCATTAACCTGTGAACTCCTTGAGAGTGAAGAGTATTTTTTGTCTGTCTTTGTATTTCTAGTATTTAGTACAGTGCCTGGCATATACAGTTAAGTACTAAAGGAATATTCAATGATTGAATAGCTGACTTTTTCTCTGCCTCTGTTGCCCTCTTAAGTTATTGCCCGGTTTGTAACAGCTTGGAGACACTCAATGCAAAAGACTGTTGTGATGACTTTAATTCATTTTACTCTCCATTGAAGAGAAATTAATTTAAATTCTAAAGATCAATGCTTACTGGAAATAAATTATTTTTATTTTCTTTCTAGTATTGTCTCTTGGCCAATTTCTTACTGTGAAATTCTTCTTTCTGGGAAAATGCCTTCTCTGTGTTTAATAACTAATGAATTTCTATTTGTTCTGTCTAGTCAGTTCCAAAAAGGAAGTGGTTAATCAGAATTCAAAAGTAGCCCAAGAAATTTCAAAATTCTTAGATCCAGGACTGTGGCTGTGGCTGAAATAACCTTGGGTAATAGGCAGATGATGGTTTCTTCCTATTTTGCTTGAAATATGCAAAGACATGAATTGGGCTATTTTTCTTGGCAGATTATGAGATGAACAGGTTATAAGGCTCCTCAGGTTTATATTCTCCATTTTATTTCATTTAGAAATTGATGTTAAAAATAGAAATACTGCTGTAATTAACAAGGGTTTTTTTGTTTGCTTTGGACCTGCTAGGTCATTGGTGCTGGGAATTTTTACCACAGAAACTGTACCCCATTTCCTCATATAATTTGGCAGTTCTTCTCTAACTTATAGTATTAGAAAGTTGTCTAGGGCACTGAAAGGTTAAAGGACTATGGTCACAGCCAGTAAAATGTCAGAGATAGGACTCAAATTCTCAAGAGTTCCTAATTCTAATGCCTGGCCCTCTCTCCCTCACATCACCCAGTCTAAAAGTAGGAGGGATGGTGATTATGGATTGTCAATTTTTATAAAATTGTATAATAATTAGAAAAAAATATAAAATTGTTCTACTTCCCATTTGGCAGCTAGCTTTTGATAAAGACACTAAAAATAAAAAGTGACTTAATTTAAGTCCTTCCACATGTCTGCATTGCACTGAGTGCAAATAATAGAGACAATTCCCACAGTAATCTTCCTATTATACTCTTGTGTGGTCTTACTTAGGAAACCAAACAATGAGATAATGACTATAGTCCACAGAATATAAAATCACATTTTGCAAACTGTGTTTGTAGCTTCCACTTTGTGTTTTCAGGCATCTTTATTGGGAAAAACTGGCTAAGTCAAGATTGCATACCAGACACTCCACCCACCTACCTTTCCAAAGCACCTCACACGTTGCTGTCAGCTTCCTTTTGCTTTTTGTCAACTTAACAGTGGGAAGTAAGGAGTTTGGGATAACTGGTAATCAACTAATTAGGCAAGTAGGAGGAACAAAAAAAAGATACAAATACTAATTTATGCCAGAGTATTTTAAAAGAAAGTCCCGGCATAGAAAATCAACCATATGGAATTTGAAAATGTTTGGAAGTTTTAAAATGGGGAGAACCTCTAGTTCTTCCTAGAGCTATTGACTACATCTGAGGTTAGATTCCTTTCTGCTTTGTGGATGCCCTTTCTCCTGGGTTCACTTGAAATCCACTATCCATGAGTACAAGCAAAACTTTCCACAGTGCCTTATGGGCCTTTCCCTGGAATAATTATAGGCCAATGAAAGTGCAAATTCTATAGGAAATACATTCATCTAGTTTGACAGCAACAATAAACAGTGTAAACTTGTAGCATATTGAAATTTCACACTGCAAATTGATTATTATTTTTAATATCATTAATTTATGGGGAATGCTATAAATTAATGCCATTTCTTTCCACATGACACTGCTGGCTTGTGTTATGAAATGCTTATGCATTAGGTAAATGTATTATGTAAATAGACCATGAGAGAAATCTGTGTTCCTTTTAAAACTTTCTGAAAGGATTTTTATATAACATGGAGAAATTTATTAAATTTTAATGGATTTCACAGTGGGTTTGTTGGATTCAGAACATTTCCTTTTTGATCAGAGGGTTAATATTAACAATGGAATAAGGCAAGAGTAAAATGAAGGCATAAATGGTTTATCTTTTTTCTTTTGGCCAGATTTCTTATTATACTGTCTCCTCATTAGGAATTTCTTTGTTGTTTATAGATTTCAAGAGCTTTTTGGAGGCACTGAGAGATTAAGAATCTAAGCCCTGCGTTACATAGCTAGTAAAAGTCAGAAGCTATATTTGAACCCAGGTTTTCATGATACTGAAGCCAACTCTGTATAGATTATGCCATTAAGAGACATTTACATTTAATTTTGTTTTTACTATTAACTAAATTATAGAATAGAAAGTATACTTAATAATTTTCACAATGTACATTCTGGGAGGGTAGAAACAGAGTAAGATAATAATAATTATTCACACATATATTACTTTCAAATTTGTAAGGCATTTTTTCAAAACTGTTCTTCTGGGTAGGTATAGAGATTTGTATTATCATTTTATAGCATAGGAAATTGAGGCTCTTTGAGATTAAGTAGTTATTCTATGGTCATATAGCTACTGACAGATCTAGAAATAGATCTCATGTCCAAATCTGGTGCCTTAGGTACTGTAGAAATTTTAAACACCTGAAAGATTAGGACTAGAATTCCTTTTTAGAAGACAATATAGTAATAAGAAAGAATTAAAATGCAGTTGATGGAGTATTACTACATTTAATAGTAAATCACTGCTTTTAAATGATAAAGGACAGTAGTTGTTGCTGAGTTATAGAAGTTTAATGAGAGGGAAGGAACATTAGTTAATGATATAAGGTTCTTGTTTTATATATTTATATCTATATTTCTCTATAAATGCATAACATATGTATATATACATATATGAATATTGAATTTTTATGTGCAGAAACAAGCTACTTAAAAAGTACAGACATATTTATGCTTAGATTCCTCATTAGCCCCATCTATGGAAGCATATATCTTCTATAGTTGCTTCCTTCCATTGCCTTTCTGCTGCCATTCTGCAATATATGAGTAATCTTCTTTTGAATATAATATCAATATCTCACTGACTGATTGATTTCATTTGTTGTCCAATATGTTTTGTCCATGTTTCAGTGGATAAAGGAGTCTGAAAGATCTGGGTTCAAATTCTGACTCTGCCACCTGGTAGGTGACTAAGGGAAAATCACTTAACCCTTTAGTGCCCTATGCAATAAAACCTTGGATAGTTTTAAAACAGCTGTTCCCCATACTAAGTAATTCACAAATTGGAAAAAAAGAAACCATTATGTCCATGTCAGTATGTTAAACTGGAATTACCCTATATCAATAAGGGCGAAAAGAGACCTTATCATTTTTCTAAACTAATACTGACATTTCACAGATGAGGAAGAAGAATTACATATCCAAGTCATGCAGTTAGTAAATATAAAATCGAAGATCTGAACTTTGTTTCGTTGACTCTAACTATAGAAACTCAACTCATAGCTTCTAATTCACTTGATAGCACTTAATGCAACAGATAAGGGAAAAGAAAGATATTCTACAATTACTGCTTTCTGATGATATTGATGAATAACTCAAATCAGATCCTTTCCAGTCACTGAAGACCACAAGTAGGATCCGTATTATCTAAAGTTATGAGAATAACATCTCTGTTGTGGAGTAGACAAATATCCCAAACCCACCCAGGGCTCAGAGGGATCCTTACAGGGTGTGCTTTAAGAAATCAAACAGCAAGTCTCTATCCACTCTGAAATATCTCCCCTACAATTTTCTATATTGATTTTCCTTCTTTCTTGGCTTGAGCCCAACATTAGATTAATCTTCCTCTCTGGTTCATTCCACAAAGATTATCACTGGAGGTTACTAAAATGTACATCTCACACTGGTCCACATACTTTAGATGTCTTAGAACAATAACATTGATCAGCATCAGATTATAAGGCTTATAAGTTCAGAGAGTTATACTCTGCCATGATGAGATATGAGAAAATGAATAAATGGTCATTTTTAAGTGCCTACTCTATGCCAGGCACTGTCACATGTATGAAAGTTAGAATCTCTTCGTGGAAGCAGTGGGTATTTATTATAGGGAGACAATTTAAGTTAGAGAAATAGTGGCCAGGGAAAGACTTTTGGTTGGGGAGTCACAGGTACAATGAGAAGAACAATAGTGCTTCATTGTTACTAACTTTTTGCTCCTCAAGCAAAAACAAGAGATAGAAAGGTGGTGATGGGGAGCATGAACATGGCATAAGCCCAAATGGAAAGATGCCTTAGTAAGCTGTGGAGTTAGTGGGTATTGAAGCATGATTGAGACCAGTTAGATACAGTAAGTGGGGTGAGTTTAACAAGTAGTTAGGAGGCACAGGAGATAGAGATTTGACTTCAAGTCAGGAAGACCTGAGTTCAAACACTTACTGGCTATGTGACTCTGGTCAAGTCACTTAACTTCAATCTATCTATGTTTCTTTATTTGTCAAGTGGAGATCATAAAAGTAACTATCTCCTTCACCATTATTATTAGAATCAAATGAGATGATATTTGAAATGTTGTTTTTGCAATAAAATACTATATTAGTCCAAGTTATTTTATTATTATGAGTTGTTACTCACTAAATTAGTCAGTTTAAATTAAATGATGCCCAAATTTAAAAAAAATAATAATAATTTTCAGTGTGAATTATGGTATGAATCAGAGAGGAAGAACTATTTAATGGTAGGCTCAAGCCAAGAAAAGGAAAAGCAATATAGAAGATTGGTAGGGGAGATATTCTCTTTCAGAGAAGAAGCATTGGGAAAAGGATTATAAAAGCTACAGATGGAACTTATAAGGGATAATCAAGATAAAGGCAAGTTTTTGCAGTCCTAAAATGTAGTACTAAAATCTTTTTTTTTTAGAGGCTTTCCTTTATAGTCAGCATCCCTTCATCTTCCCTTCTACCACATTAGAAAAATTATTTGCTAAATTAAGAAAAAACTAGATTAAAAAAAAACTCTATAGCAATGGGATACATGGTTTAATTAATCCTGAAGAATTTAATTTAAAGAATTATAGAAAAAAATTTAAACAATCAAATTAACTATAGTGTAATATTAGAATGCAGAGCATTTTGAAGGAAAGAAAATAAGGGAAGAAATGGTCACTATGATGCATATTTCTCTTTTTAAAATTCTCTTTTTTCTGTATTCTTATTTCAGGAGAAAGTAATGAAATAAAAAAGAAAAAAGTGATAGAAAGAAGACAGTAAAATTAGAAAAAAGAAATAAGTACAACCAAAGAGGCAATAATTTTTTTCTCACTAAACTAATTGAAGCTAGTGCTAACCATTCATGTAAACTTTTTATCTTATCTAATATCTTGGACTTCAGTTTCCTTATTTGGGTAGTAAGAGTTGTCTTTCCTATGTAGGATGGTGGTGGTGTTATGTGGCTTGAAAGAAGGCAAAGCTTTCTCTTCCCCAGTCCTTCTTCAAGGAAAAAGGTTAATTCCTGCAAAATATTTGATTGCTATTCTTCCAGGAAGAAGAATTATTTCACTCTCCTCAGAGTATCAAGCTAGAATTATATCTGACTATCCCCTTAAATCCATTAATTTAAGGAAAACAGTTTTCAAGATCAAGCTAAATTTCTGACATTTGTTTCTAAATGGAAAAAGGAATACTCTAACGTTTATATCTGAGGTTTGACTTCCTTCCCACAAAATATGAGTTCCACAATGAACACAAATATAACAGATAGCACAGAAATCCCATGTACATAAGTCAACAATAAAACAGAAATCAGAAAAAGTATACTTTGGATACACACATACATGTGTGTGTGTGTGTGTGTGTGTGTGTGTGTATGTGTGTATAGCAATTTGAAGTAAAATTGCCATTTGGAAATTTCAGAAATACCTGAAGTGACTGTGGAACCTAAACTTAATACAAGCCAATCAAATGAAGAAATTCTCCTCTCTCTCCTCTCCAATTCTACCCTTACCCTTCCCACGAGTGAAGTACACTGATTGATCTTCACCAATGAGAGAAGAGTCCCATAACAATGGGCTTTGGAATTCAACTTATATTTGTAAATAAAGGGGTTGAAGAAGATATTCTCTGAGCTCTATTCCAGGTCTCAGATCTAAAACCTTAAGAACTTATCAGGCATACTGATAACATCTGTCTAAATATGGTCTTCAAGAAAAGAAAGGATATTATGTAATTCACAATAATGATAAAACTAATAAGCAGTAAAAGGCCAAATAAGAAATCTTCAAGTAAAGATTAAAAGAAGAATTTATTAAATGCTTATAATTTGCTAGGCAGTGTGATAAGCCCTGGAAATATAAAGAAAAGCCAAAATAAAAACAATCTTCATTCTCAAATAGCTAACATTCTAAAAGTGAACAACAGCTACATATACAAATTGAAAAAAGAAGGTAGGCTGGGGGAGAGGATGAATTAAGGATTGGAGAAGGCTGGAAGGTATTCTACATGTGATATGGTTTAGAAATCCAGAAGCTAGAAATAGTACTAAAAATGAAATAAAGGTGGGACTAGGTCTCTACAGAAATGAAGGCTACATGAAAAACTCCTCAATTAAGGAAGGTCAACGTTATAAAGAGATTTTCCATGTTGAGAAGGAAGAAGAGATGACTAAATATTCTAGAATGAGGAGGTTCTGGGTGTTAAAGTAAGGGTCAGGATGAGATAATGTGGTTTGGAAGTTTAGGAACGAGTAACAAGGAGTATAGGCACTTCTCAGATTGGCTAAGATGACGGGAAAAGATAGTGATGAATGTTGGAGGGGATGAGGGGAAACTGGGACACTGATGCATTATTGGTGGAGTTGTGAATGGATTCAACCATTCTGTAGAGCAATTTGGAACTATGCTCAAAAACCTGTCAAACTGTGCATACCCTTTGATCCAGCAGTGCTACTATTGGGCTTATATCACAAAGAGATACTAAAGAAGAGAGAGGGACCTGTGTGCAAAAATGTTTGTGGTAGCCCTATTTTGTTTAGTGGCTACAAAGTGGGAATTGAATGGATGCCCATCAATTGGCAAATGGCTGGGTACACTGTAGTATATGAATGTTATGTATTATTATTGTTCTGTAAGAAATAACCAGCATGATGAATATAGAGAGGCTTGAAGAGACTCACATGAACTGATGGTAAGTGAAATGAGCAGAACCAGGAGAGATCATCATACACTTCAACAACAATACTATATGAGGATCAATTCTGATGGATGTGGCTATCTTCAACAATGAGAGGATCCATATCATTTCTAATTGAGCAGTAATGAACAGAACCAGCTACACCTAGAGAAAGAACACTGGGAAATGAGTGTGGACCACAACATAGCATTTCCACTCTTTCTGTTATTGTTTGCTTGCATTTTTGTTTTTCTTCCCAGGTTATTTTTACCTTCTTTCTAAATCTGATTTTTCTTGTTTAGCAAGACAACTGTATAAATATGTATACATATATTGTACTTAACGTATACTTTAACATATTTAACATGTATGGGACTACCTGCCATCTAGGGGAGAGAGTCGAGGGAAAGAGGGGAAAAATTGGAACAGAACTTTTTGCAAGGGTCAGTGTTGAAAAATTACCCATGCATATGTTTTGTCAATAAAAAGCTATTAAAAAAAACATTGTAGGGCAATTGGTCTAACTCCTTCCAGATGTCTCTTCAAGTTGACAATGATACTCTTTAGATATGGTAAGTCCAAAGACCCTTACTTACAATATCATCTAGCTTATATTTTTCTATATTTTCTCCAAGAATAAGTTGATAGACTTTAATAAATATTTTGCTGAAATCTAGGTAAACTATAGCTATAGTCTTCCTCCTTTCTTTCATTCTAGGAACCCTGACAAAAAAAGAAAATTAAACCAATCTGTAATGATCTTTTGTAAATTCAGACATGCTAGAACAAAGAAATCACTACTTTCTTTTCTAGATGTTATTAAATTATGACTTTCATGACATATTCTATAATTTTAAGAGAAATCAAAATTAAACCATGGCCGATAGCTATTGTCATTAAATAAATAAAAAAGAAACTAAATGATATTTAATTTTCTTTAATTGTTTCTTTCCTTTTATGATCTTTTCTTTAGTATGAATAATTCATAACTTTACATGTGATCTTCATTCAAAGACAATGCTGGTTTTTTTGCATCATTCTAATTTTAGTATATTTTGTATACTTGCTAAAACCTTTCCCATGATGCTTCAAGAACAGAACTTCAGAAAACACATCTGTCAATCCTTTCCATACCTTTTATCATAATTAGTCCAGGTCTTGTGATTTAAATTAAGAAGTTGGCTGCTTTCCTAAAAAAGACATAGTTGGTGTAAGATCAACCTTTCCTGGAAATGTACAATGTTGAAATGAAGAAGAAGAGTTCTCCATCCAAAAGCAAATGATCTCTAACTGCTCATTCTTTCATGAAATTAATTCATTGAATAAAGTCTTAAGATTGAGATATTTGGGGAATTTGCAATAAGAAAATGAAAGAAATTAGTTTAGACAAGGTTCAAATTATTATAATTGATATTTGTTTCCTGTTTGGAGAAAGGAATAGGTTAAAGAAAAAGAAAGAATTAATAGTACAAGATTGGAGCTTAAGGCATTGATGACAATATTTTTTTCCCTAACTATACATAAAGAACTAGAATTTGTGGTCTGAAATACTTGATGTTTCAATGGCTAAGTATGAATATACCAGATGTTTTATGTTTTACTTGTATTTCAAAAGTCAACTATTCAATTATAAGACAGAAGATCTTTGATGAGAAAACATATAAGGAAAGAAAAGTCTGTTGAGTAACAATTCGTAGGGATTTTGGGGGACCAAGGCCTCATCACAGAACAAAAATATGTGAATGCCAATCAAGCTTATAGTGTCTTAGGCTTCCTTATTAGAAATACAGTGCCTATCCCACAGGTAGGAATGGCTCAGGATACTCTAATCTACTACACATGGGATAGAATGCTCAATAATAAGGACATTGCATTAATTAACCTTAGTCTTTCCAGAGGAGGGTAAATAGGACAGAACATGAAACTACTTCACACAAGAATCATGCAAAGATACTATTAATACTTAATCTCCAAGGGAAAAATGATCATAATCTGTAAATAGTTGAAGGATTACTTTATAGAATAGGAATAAGGCATATTTTATATTATTCCAGAGTGCAAAATTAAAACCACTAAGCAGAAGTTATATGTAGATAGATTTCAGTTTGATATAAGGGAGAATTTTCGATGTAGTGCAATCTGAAAATGAAATGGCCTGTTTCATATTGTAGTAACTTTGCTCATCAGAGATATACATGCCAACACTGAACAATCACCTTGTAAGGAAATATTTTAGAAGAGATTCAAAAATACAAGAGGTTGGACTAAAGACTCGTGAGTCGCCTTCCAAATCCAAAATCTCATGCATTGTATCTAGACATATTATCAAGGTGAATTCTTTTATAGATTTTACCAGGGTTCAAAATGATTTCTTTTTTTCAATGGGAAAACTTGCTAGAAACAAACAATGAAATTTAAAAAGGAAACATGTAGGGTAGAATAAGTAGGTAGAGGAGAGGAGAAGCAAGAAATACAAAATATAACAAATCTTTGTATTTTAAGTACTGCAGAAACATTTCAAAAATAAAAAGATAATCCATAAAGTCAAAGTCAGTGTAGTGGTTTTTTAAAATTTGTTTGCAGTTTTTAAAAATACAATACTAAATCATATGATAATAGATATAAAATTGGAAGAGGTATCTTGGCTCTTTACTTTAAAAATGAAGAAACAGAAGTCCAGTGAGAGGAAAGAGACCTATCTAGAGACACCCAGGTAATAAGTATTAGAGAAATCTGAATCAGGTTATCTAACTCCAAAATCAGGAACTGAATAACTGTACCATATTCTCCTTTTCAAAAAGTTAAATGATTTGTTTAAGATCATAAAGGTGGTAGAGAGAGGCCTTTATCCTCTGACAGCAGTCAATTTTCTTTTCAATTTGTCCTTACCACCTAAGTATCACAAAAAAATTATGCCTTTATCATACACAGCACAGGAGAGTATGGATATAGCATACCCATTTTTGTTTTCTCTGACTTAAAAGGCCTTGAAAGCTGTGGAAAAGTTTAGAGAATTCTTCAATATGAGTATAAGTTGAAAATGTCAATGGAAAGGGGTTATTTGCATTACACAAAGGTCAACATGATTTACTAACAATTTCTGGGCAAATGATGTCTACTAGTCCAAAAAATTGCCAAAATTGTCACTCTTTCATAATGACAGAACAAGGAGAAATAAACATTAATTTCCATGTGAATACATTAAGAAGAATGGCATGTCACTTCATTTGATAACTTGATTTGATAATATTGTATCTGGACATCTTTAACATTTGCAAAGATCGTCTGGAATGAGCCAAAGTATGTCAGGGGAATGGATTATCATTATCCTTTAGACCCCTTCTCACTTTATGGTTCTATAACCTCGTGCATATAAGCAAAAAGGCTTGTCATTTTTAAATCTTTCAATTTTGAGAGATACCAGAGGTAAAGATGTAAGTGTCCTCCAGAAAAATTCTTTTCATGATTAATACATTCATATTTGCTTTAATCTTTTGCCACTCCCAGCCAAAAAGACAACAATGTTTGCATTAACCTAACTCCACCCACAATTTTTTCAGCAACTGCATTTGTGCACCAGAGGCAGCTTGGATCATGCTTAATTACCAGTATATACATCTGTTTCCAATTTCTGAGTTACTGCACAGGATGTCTTGTGCTGGTCCTTTCACAGTGGTCCCACTTGTTTATTTATGTTTTGCTTTTTAAATTATATGTAAGCATACATAATGACAACAACATTATAATGTATGACATCTGTCAGGCAATGGACTTAGGAAGCAGAAAGAGATTGGTCTTTACTGCTAAACTGTGTATACTGATCTTTAACCGAATAGCCATGTGTTCTAACTTAATAAAATAATTAGAACAGTGTTCAAGCCAATTAATTTTTATTGATAGTGCTCAGTCTGTCCTATAGCCCCAGGGTACTTCTATACCATTTGCTAAGCTATTCATCAACTGATAGGCTCTTTTTCAGACTAATCTTAATTGTGGGCCTAATTTACTTTTGAGGAATTCCACATATAATTTTCCATAATATTGAGGTATTCTAAGGATCTACTTTGGGAATGAGGGCTCAGCTATAGATCTTCCAATGGTACTACAATTATCTTGAAAATACGTATGGGAGGTAAAGCCAAGATGGCGGAGAGGACACACATTTCATTCTGAGCTCCCTTCTACCCTCACTACTGATGACCAAATTCAGCCTCTGAAATAGTGCTTGAATGGTAGAATCCACAAATATTGGGAGTACAACAAATTGCCAGCAGTAGATAATCTGGAAGATCGCTAGAAAAGGGCTGTCTTGATCAATGGGAGAAGGCCAACACAGACAGGGAGGAAGAACATGGAGACTAGCTCACAATGAGCAGACTGGGGGCAGGGTGTGGTCTCTGCTGGTGGAATTTGCAGGGAGGATTCTACCACAGGTTGGTTGCTCTACTTTGGTTGTAAAGCAGTAGTTCAGCAGAGAAGTAACACAAACGCTAAAGGTAGAGTGGACCCCCAAATGCCAGAATTTCATGGGATCTGAACACATCCATACAACACTGGGAGTGATTCAGCATGGATCACAGTGCAGCTGCACAGCTGCATTATGCAGCCTGGGCTCTGCGAGGGCAATCTCAGTTCTGCTGCTCAGCTGCTGGTCCCAGGGCAGCCACTGTTCCACACAGCAGGGCTCTGCCCAGGGCAGTGGCAATTCTACAGCAGCAGCCTCTCTTCACAGCCTGTTCCCAGGACAGCTACTGTCCATCGACTCCTGCCCTGAAAGCAGACCCCAAGGACTTTTTTTAAAAATGAGGAATAAGGCAAAGCAAACTCTAGCTATAGATAGCTTCTGTACAGAAAGAGGAGATTTCCATCCCTGAGGAGATTAATAGCAAACAAAATCCCAAAGGGCAATGTAATCTGGTCCCCATCACACATGGCTCTCCTGGAAGAAAGGACCATATCAATAACCACAGTAACAAAAAATATATGATTATCTCAATAGATGCAGAAAAAGCATTTGATAAAATCCAATACCCATTCCTATTAAAAACACTAGAGAGTATAGGAATAAATGGACTTTTCTTAAAATAGTCAGCAGCATCTATTTAAAATTATCAGCAAGCATCATGTGTAATAGGGATAAACTAGAGCCATTCCCAGTAAGATCAGGGGTGAAACAAGGTTGCCCACTATCACCATTACTATTCAATATTGTCTTAGAAATGCTAGCCTTGGCAACAAGAGAAGAAGAGATACAAGGATTTAGAGTAGATAATGAGGAAACCAAATTATCACTCTTTGTAGATGATATGATAGTATACTTAGAGAACCAAAGAATCAACTAAAAAACTATTAGAAATAATCCACAACTTTAGCAAAGTTGCAGGATACAAAATAAATACACATAAATCATCAGCATTCATCAGTAACAAAATCCAAAAGCAAGAGATACAAAGAGAAATTCCATTTAAGTAACTTGATAATATAATATAATATAATATAATATAATATAATATAATATAATATAATATAAAATATTTGGAAATTTATCTGCCAAGGGAAAGTCAGGAACAATATAAGCAAAACTACAAAACACTTTCCCCACAAATAAAATCAGATCTAAGCAATTGAAATATAACATCAAGTGTTTTGGATAGGTTGGGCAAATATAATAGAGATGACAAAACTCCCTAAACCAATCAAGAATTTCAAAAGGAATTAATGAAACAAAAATCAAATGAAAGTAGCCTAGCTGTACAAAATATAAAACTATAGTATAACGCAGTAGTCATCAAAATCATTTGGTACTGGCTAAGAAATAGAGAAGTTGATCAGTGGAATAGGTTAGGTTCACAGAACAAAATAGCCAATCATTGTAACAATCTAGTATTTGACACACCCAAAGGCCCCACCTTTTGGGATAATAATTCACTATTTGATAAAAACTGCTATGAAAATTGTAAACTAGTATGGCAGAAAGTAGGCATAGACCCACACCTAATACCTTATACCAAGATAAGGCCAAAATGGGTTCATGATCTAGATATAAAGAATACTATAAACAAATTAGAAGAACATAGGAAAATTTACCTCTCAGATTTGTGGAGGATGAATTAATTTGTAACTAGAAGAACTAGACACCATTATTAATCATAGAATTTGATTATATTAAGTTTAAAAGTTTTTGTACAAACAAAACTAATGTAGACAAGATTAAAAGGGAAGCAAACCTGGAAAACATTTTTACAATGAAAGGTTCTGATAAAGGCCTCATTTCCAAAATATATAGAAAATCAACTTTAATTTATAAGATATCAAGCCATTCTCCAATTGATAAATGGTCAAAGGATATGAACAGACATTTTCAGAAGATGAAATTGAAACTATTTCTACTCATATGAAAAGGTATTACAAATCATTATTGATCACAGAAATGCAAATTAAGATAGCTTTGAGATACCACTACAAACCTGTTAAATTGGCTAAAATGATAGGAAAATATAATGACGAATGTTGGAGGGGATGTGGGAAAACTGGGACATTGGTACATTGTTGGTGGAACTGTGAACGGATCCAACCATTCTGCAGAGCAATTTGGAACTATGCTTAAAAAGTTATTAACCTGTGCATACCCTTTGATCTAGCAGTGTTTCTATTGGGATCATATCCCAAAGAGATGCTAAAGGAGAGAAAGGGACCCACATGTGCAAAAACGTTTGTGGCAACCCTCTTTGCAATGGCAAGAAACTGGAAACTGCGTGGATACCCATCAATTGGAGAATGGCTGATTAAATTATGGTATATGAATACTATGGAATACTATTGTTCTGTAAGAAACTACCAGCAGAATGAATACAGAGTAGCTTGGAGAAACCTAAATGAACTGATGCTAAGAGATATTAACAGAATCAGGAGATCATTATACATGGCAACAAGAAGACTATACAATGATCAATTCTGACAGATGTAGCTCTCTTCAACATTGAGATGATTCAAACCAGTTCCACTTGTGCTGTGACAAAGAGAGTCATCTACACCCAGAGAGAGAACCATGGGTACAGAGTGTGGAACACCACATAGCATTCTTATTCTCTCTGTTGTTGTTTCCTTGCATTGTGTTTTCTTTCTCAGTTTTTCTTTTTCTTCCTTCCTGATCTGATTTTTTTTGTGCAATTTTTTGTGCTATAATATGTGTCCAATATAACATATTGAACCAAACATGTATTTCAAGATATATAACATGACTACCTGCCATCTAGGGGAGGAGGTGGGGGGAAGGATAGGACAGGAAAATTTGCCACAAAGGGTTAAGCAAGGGTCAATGTTGGAAAAATTACCCATGCATATGGTTTGGAAATAAAAAGCTTCAACAAAAAATAAACATTAAAAAAGAAAAATGACTTAAATTTATAATAATTCAAGCCATTCTCCAATTGATAAATGGTTAAAGGATTTGAACAATTTTCAGAGGAAGAAATTAAAATCATTTCTAGTCATGTTCTAAATCACAAATGATCAAAGAAATACAAATTAAGACAACTCTAGAGTACCACTAAACACCTCTCCGATTGGCTAAAATGACAGGAAAAGATAATGATGAATTTTGAAGAGGATGTGGGAAGTGGGACAATAATACATTATTTGTGGATATAATGTGAACTAATTCAACCATTCTGGAGAGTAATTTGGAACTATACCCAAAGTACTATCAAATGGTACGTATATATCCTTTGCTCCAGCAATGTTTCTTCTAGCCTTCTATCCCAAAGAGATCATAAAGGAGGGAAAGGGACCCAACTGTACTAGAATCTTTGTGGCAAGAGACTGGAAACTGAGTGGATGCCCATCAGTTGGAGAATGGCTGAATAAGTTATGGTACATGAATGTTATGGGATATTATTTTTCTGTAAGAATGATTAGCAGGATGATTTCATAGAGGCCTGGAAAGACTTACAAGAACTGATGCTAAGTGAATTGAACAGTACCAGGAGATCATTGTAGCAACATTATTATATGATGATCAATTCTGATGGATATGGTTCTTTTCAACAATGAAATGATTGAGGCCAGTTTTTTTATTAACGCTTTTTTATTTTTCAAAATATATATGTGGACAATTCTTCAACATTATCCCTTGCAAAACCTTGTGTTCCAATTTTCCCTCCCTTCCCCCATACCCTCCCCTAGATGGCAAGTTGTTCAATATATGTTAAACATGGTAGAAATGTATGTTAAATCTAATGTATAAATACATATTTATACAATTATTGTGCTGCATAAGAAAAATCAAATTAAACAAGTAAAAAAAAGAAACAAAATAAAATGCAAGCAACAACAAAAAGAGTGAAAACGCTATGTGAAAATGAATCACATTTAGTTCTCACAGTCCTCTCTCTTACGAGTAGATGGCTCTCTTCATCACTGAGCAATTAGAACTGGTTTGAATCATGTCATTGTTGAAGAGAGCCACATCCATCAGAATTGATCGCCATATAATCTTGTTGTTGCTGTGTACGATGATTTCCTAGTTCTGCTCATTTCAGTCAGCATCACTTCATGCAGGTTTCTCCAGGCTTCTCTGAAATTATCCTGCTAGTCGTTTTTTACAGAACAATAATATTCCACAACATTCTACATCATAATTTATTCAGCCATTATCCAATTGATGGGCATTCATTCAGTTTCCAGTTTCTTGACAATACAAAAAGAGCTGCCACAAACATTTTTGCATATGTGGGTTCTTTTCAATTGAGGCTAGTTTCAATGATCTTTTGATGAAGAGCGCCATCCACACCCAGAGAGGGGACTGTGGGAAATGTGTGTGGTTCACAATACAGCATTTTTACTTTTTTTGTTTTACTTGCATTTTATTTTCATTCTAATTTTTTTTCTTTTTGATCTGATTTTCCTTTTTGCAGCAGGATGATTGCAAAAATATGTATTAAAAAGGTTGCACGAGTTTAACATATATTGCATTAATTGCCATCTATGGGAGGGTAAAAGGGGTAAAAATGTCTTGCAAGGGTCAATGTTTATAAATTACCCATGCTTATGTTTTCAAAATAAAAAGCTTTAATAAAAAATGATGAACAAACTGATAATATGAAGGCCAGAAAACACTTATATGAACTCATACTAACCAAAACAGGCAGAACCCAGAATACATGGTACAGAATAACAGCAAAAATATGTGATCAACTATGAAAGACCTGGTTCTTCTCAGTGGTTCAGTGACCCAAAGCAATTCAGTAGATTTGGACAGAAAATGGCATATGCATCTAGAAAAAGAACTAAGGAGACTGAATGTAAATCAACATATGCTATGTTCATTTCTTTTTTCTGTTTTTTATATCTTCCCTGATTTTGCCATTTTACTCTGATTTTTCTCTCCCAACATGATTTATAAAGCAATATAGGCATTAAAAATAAACTTACTACAAAATGTTACTTATTTTAAGAATTTCAGTTCACCTATATGGGGAAATCTATTTCTCCAGAATTGTTTTGGGAAGAAAAAAAAAGAAAATAATGAAGTTTTATTGCTCTTGTGTTTATTGTTTTTGATTAATTTATTTTGGCCTCATGAAGGAGCAAATTATTTTTCTCAGTGTTGAGATCAAACTTATCTTAATGTGAGACTCATGCAGCAGTAGACTAAAATAAAGATATTTTGAGGTTCTTGAAAGATTCAAAGTAATTGATTAGTATACTATGACTCTAGATGCCAACAGCAAGTTAAAATGTGTCAGTTCTATAAAATGAGCTATTTGAGAGGGAACAATAAAGCAAAAGTTAATAAAATAAAAATGGAATTGAGATTATGGTGCTAACAAATACAGTAATAAATGAAGATATTGCCCAAGGTATTGAGTTATGTGGAAGTGGTATTAGACGCAAGAACAAAGGTTAACATCTGAGATTCCTAATCATGGGCTGACTAAATTTGATCTAGTCAAGGCACCTGAAATGGAACAAAACCAAAACTTTAATCATAACAAATGATAATTTATGGTAAAGAAGTCAGACATTCTAGAACATAGATTTTGTTTGGCACTGGGTGAAAATAAGAAACTGTACCACTAAGGCAACTCACAACTCTGCACTGCAGGGTCCCAGTGTTTTTTCTCCTTTTCATGGTTACCTAATGTAAATCTACTGTGTTTCCTGGGTCACTTTGTCTCTGACAATGACTAATCACCTTGCAATTAAGAAAAGTTTAATTAAAGAACTTCTTCACACTTTCTAAAGAAGCAAAGAAGTGTAAAGATTTCTCTACACTTACTTTATAAGCTGTGAATGCAATGATTCAAAATCTGAAAGGAGCAAAATATTAACATCTTATTGTTTCTGTTATTTAAGGTACTCAGTTGAACGGTTCCTGATTGATACTCTCCTAACTGTGATCTTTATAATTAGTCTGTTTTCATTTTTATGCAACATATTTTTCATTTTACTATCTAGGAATAGAAAACCAAGCAAATATAATCTCCAACACATTTTTGATTTTCTTTTGTTGAATCTTCATTATCACCATTATTTTATCAATAGACATGAATTATTGTGATGATGAAAATAAAATGATTTATTATGTAATATCAGTCAGGGGCGGAGCCAAGAGGGAGTAGATAACACACATTTCTCTCTGACTTTCTTTACAACCCTCATAACAATTATGAAATCCAGCCTCTGAATTATCTCTGGACAGGCAGAACCCACAAACACTGAGAGTGCAACAAATTATCACCAGAAGATAATTTCAAAGATTTACAAAAAGTGTCTGTTTTGATTGGAAATGGGAGGGAGGCAGCCAGAGCAACCAGTACAAATGCCAGTGTTGACAGCTTAGAATCCCAGGGCAGAGAATTTATGGGAGGAAACAGACCAGAAAAGATCTATTTCAATCAGAAATGGGAAAGAGGCAAAAAAGCACAAACAGCTGACCATAAATGCCAGTGAAGACAGAGCAGAGGTCTGGGCAGAGCAGTCTCAATGTGGTGGTATGACCTCTGCAGGACATAGAGTTTGTGGGAGGAAGTGGACTAGAGGTCTGTTTCAATCGGAAGTGGGAGAGAGACAACGAGGTCCAGGCAACTGACCACAAACTCAGAGTCCCAGAGTAGTTCAGTCTAAGGGTGGCTGAGCAGACTACAACCACAAACACCAGAGCCCTGGGGCATTGCTGATAACTCCATGTGGCAGACTCAGCACTATGAGTGAATCAATACTGACCCAGTGCAGCTTTAGTCGTTTGGAAAACCTCTCCCTCCCTAAAGGTAGACCTTAATTTAACTTAAAAAAAATGAATAAAAAAATAAAGAAGACTCTAACAATTGACAGCTTTTATGGCAAGAGAGAAGAGCAAAAAAACAGGGGTAGTCATCCTCATTTCAGATCAAGCAAAAGCAAAAATTGATCTAATTAAAAGAGATAAGGAAGGGCACTATATCTTGCTAAAGGGCAGCATTGATAATGAAGCAATAGCAATACAAAATATATGCACAAAGTGGTATAGCATCTAAATTCCTAAAGGAGAAGTTAAGAGAGCTGCAAGAAGAAATAGGCAGCAACATTATAATAGTGGGAGATCTCAACCTTGTATTCTCAGAATTAGATAAATCAAGCCACAAAATAAATAAGAAAGAAGTTAAAGAGGTAAATAAAAACACTAGAAAAGTTAGGTATGATAGATCTTTGGAGAAAACTAAATGGAGACAGAAAAATTACACTTTCCTCTTGGCAGTTCATAGAACCTATACAAAAATTGACCACATATTAGGACATAAAGACCTCAAATTCAAATATAGAAAGCAGAAATAATAAATGCAATCCTCTTCATATCACAAGGTAATAAAAAACACATTCAATAAAAAGCCAGGGGAAAATAGACTAAAAAGTAATTGGAAACTAAATAATCTCATTCTAAAGAATGAATAGATGATACAGCAAATCATAGATAAAATTAATAATTTCACACAAGAAAATGACAATAATGAGCTGACATATCAAAATGTCTGGGATGCAGCCAAAATGCTAATAAAGGGAAATTTTATATGTCTAGAAGCCTACTTGTATAAAATAGAGAAAGAGAAAAATAATGAATTAAGCTAGTAACTAAAAAAGCTAGAAAAAGAGCAAATTAAAAAAAAAAAAACCTAACACTAACCTTGAAATTCTAAATATAAAAGGAGAGATTAATAAAATAGAAAGTTAAAAAAAAACTATGCAATTAATAAATAAAACTGAGAGTTGGTTTTATGAGAAAATCAACAAAATAGATAAACCCTTAATAAATTTGATTAGAAAAAGCAAAGAGGAAAATCAAATTATTAGTCTTAAAAATGAAAAGGGAAACTTTCGACTAATGAAGAGGAAATTAGAGCAATAATTAGGAGTTATTTTGTTCAACTTTATGCCAATAAATTTGATAACTTAAATGAAATATATGAATAACTTCAAAAATATAGGTTGCCCAGATTAGAAGACGAAGAAGTAAATTGGTTAAATACAGTCCCATTTTAGAGAAAGAAATAGAACAAGCTATTAATCAACTCCTTAAGAAAAAATGCCCTGGACCAGATGGATTTACATGTGAATTCTACCAAACATTTAAAGAACAATTATCTTCAATGATATATAAACTATTTGAAAAAATAGGTTCTGAAGGAGTCTTACCGAATTCCTTTTATGACACAGACATGGTACTGATACCTAAACCAGGTAGAATGAAAACAGAAAAAGAAAATTACACACCAATCTCCCTAATGAATATTGATGCAAAAATTTGAAATAAAATATTAGCAAAAAGAGTGCAGAAAATCATCCCCAGGATAATACACCATAACCAAATAGGATTTATGGAGGAATGCAGGGCTGGATCAATAACAGGAAAACTATTAACATAATTAGCTATGTCAATAACCAAATTAACAAAAAATTATTATCATGTCAATAGATGCAGAAAAAGCATTTGATAAAATCCAACATTCATTCTTATTAAAAACACTAGAGAGTATAAGAATAAATGGACTTTTCCTTAAAATAGTTAGTAGCATCTATTTAAAGTCATCAGTAAGCATCATATGTAATACTTATAAACTGGAATCATTTCCAGTAAAATCAGGAGTGAATCAAGGTTGCCTACTATCACCATTAGTATTCAATATTGTGTTAGAAATGCTAGCTTCGGCAATAAGAGATGAAAAAGAGATTAAAGGAATTAGAGTAGGTAATGAGGAAATCAAATTATCACTCTTTGTAGATGATATGATGGTATATTTAGAGAACCCCAGAAATTCTGATAAAAAGCTGTTAGAAATAATCCACATCTTTAGCAAACAATTGAAAAAAATATTAAGTGCTCTTGTATAGGTTGAGCAAATATAATAAAAATAACAATACTACCTAATCTATTTATTTGGTGCTATATTAATCAGACTCCCAAGAAACTATTTTAATGACCTAGAAAAAATAACAACAAAATTCATCTGCAAAAACCAAAGATGAAGAATTTCAAGGGAACTAATGAAAAAAAAATTCAAATGAAAGTGGCCTAGTTGTACCTGATCTAAAACTACATTATAAAGCAGCGGTCACCAAAACTATTTGGTATTGGCTAAGAAACAGACTAGTTGATCAGTGGAATAGGTTAGGTTCACAGGAAAAAATATTCAACAGCTATAGCAATCTAGTGTTTGACAAACCCAAAGATCCCAACTTCAGAGATAAGAATGAACTATTTGACAAAAACTGCTGGGAAAATTGGAAATTAGTATGGCAGAAACTAGGCATTGGCGCACAGTTAACACCATATATCAAGATAAGATCAAAATGGGTTCATGATCTAAACAGAAAGCATGAGATTATAAATAAATTAGAAGAACATAGGATGGTTACTCTCAGACTTGTGGAGGAGGAAGGAATTTGTGACCAAAGAAGAGCTAGAGATCATTACTGATCACAAATAGAAAATTTTGATTATATGAAGTTAAAAACTTTTGTACAAACAAAACTAATGCAGACAAAATTAGAAGGGAATCAATAAACTGGAAAAAACCATCTTTACAGTTAAAGGTTCTGATAAAGGCCTCAATTCCAAAATATATAAAAAATTGACTCTAATTTATAAGAAATCAAGCCATTCTCCACTTGATAAATGTTCAAAGGATATGAACAGACAATATTCAGATGTTGAAATTGAAACTATTTCTACCCATATGAAAAGGAATTACAAATCATTATTTATCAGAGAAATGCAAATTAAGACAACTCTGAGATACCACTACAGACCTGTCATATTGGCTAAGATGACAGGAAAAGATAATGAGGAATGTTGGAGTGGATGCGGGGAAACTGGAACACTGATGAATTGTTGGTGGAGTTTTGAGTGGCTCCAACCATTTTAGAGAGCAATTTGGAACTATGCTCAAAAAATTGTCAAACTGAGCATACTTTTTGATCCAGCAGTGTTACTACTGGGCTTATATCCCAAAGAGATATTAAAGAAGGGAAAGGGAGCTGTATGTGCCAAAATGTTTGTGGCAGCCCTCTTTGTAGTAGCTAGAAACTGGAAATTGAATGGATGCCCATCAAATGGAGAATGGCTGAATAAATTGTGGTATTTGAATGTTATGGAATATTATTATTCTGTAAGAAATGACCAGCAGGATGAATACAGAGAAGCTTGGAGATACTCATGTGAACTGATGGTAAGTGAAATGAGCAGAACCAGTAGATCATTATACACTTCAACAATACTATATGAGAATCAATTTTGATGGAAGTAGTTATCTTCAACAATAAGAGGATCCAAATAATTTCCAATTGATCAGTAATGAACAGAACCAGCTACACCCAGAGAAAGAACACTGGGAAATGTGTGTGGACTACAACATAGCATTTATACTGTTTCTGTTATTATTTGCTTGCATTTTTGTTTTTCTTCCCAGGTTATTTTTACTTTCTTTCTAAATCCAATTTTTCTTGTGTAGCAAGACAATTGTATAAATATGTATACATACATTGTATTTAACATATACTTAACATGTTTAACATGTATGGGACTATCTGCCATCTAGGGGAGGAGGTGGAGGGAAGGAGGGGAAAAATTAAAACAGAAGTTTTTGCAAGGGTCAGTGTTGAAAAATTACCCATGCATATGTTTTGTCAATAAATGTCTATAATAATAATAAAAAAATCAGTCAAGCTATCTTTTGCCTCATTTATTTTAACAGCTGAGTAACACTTGCCTCTACAGAGTCCTTATAAAATGGGTCTATCTGCCATTAATTTTTTATATTTGACAGACCAATCGTAATTTAGATATCTCTCTGATTTCTTTCTTCTTAGTACTTGATGAAATTGAAATTTTAAGAGGAAGATATAGGTTTAGTGAATCCTAGAGAGAAAAAGCTTTGAAAATTACTTCTTGGAAATGCTGTAAAAACCTTAATAAAACAAATGACAGCTCATAGAAACCTTGCCATTAAATGGAATCTACTTCAGTCTGAAATGAGCACTGATGAGTGGCAGGTATAGATATTAATTATCCCCATGAAAGAATAATTTTAGCTAATTTGAGAAGAAACAAGAACATAGTGCTTCCTGTAAGCTGAAGCTCTCTCCATAGGGCTTAGTTAATGCATTAAGAAAATCACCTTAGCTTCTTATCTCATCTTATTCCAATGATTATTCCATATATGCTTCACAACTCAGTGAAGTGTGGTAATTAAGATGTGATTCTCAGTGTCAAGCAATTTCTTAATTTAAAAAATAGCAATAAAGACTGTTTAAATAGGTCTTACCAAAATATCAGATATTAAAAAATACATATCCTGAAATGATAAATTACATTTATAAATATGAGGAATTTGAAAAAAAAAAAGTTAAATGTGCCAATCATTTTGCTAACTTCTTGCTTTATTTGGTAATTCCTAAAAGCATGCTCATGTTTTTATACTGATTAGTTAGGATTTGTGTGCTAAAATTTTATCATGTAATGGTTCCCCATTATATAATGGTATATAAATAAACAGTGGAAGGTAAAAAGAAATAGGAGTCAAGAATATGTAGGGGAACATAGAAGGCATTTCCAAAACTGTCTCCCAAATTAAGGCAACATCCAAACACTGTTAAATTAGGAGAAGCCAGGTACACTCCAATATGACAACCCCTCTGTATCAATAATGGCCTCTTGTCTTGTAAGAAATAAGCTCCAAACATGCTGTAAAATCAGAAAATTCTTATTCTAATAAGATGAACCCAAACTAGAAATGAAAACTTTGAGATATTGATATATTAATGAGCAAATCCTAAGGTAGCCTTGGTAAGAGTTAGCCCATCTTCTGCTACAAGAATTCTACAAGAATGGGATGCCCAAAACCTACCTTCAAGTATTCCCCACTACTACAGGACTATGCAATCCAAGTGCTTCCAATGCCAGTCCTTGTTCTAGGGAGATCCCCAGAGACACTATATGCCATGCCACCATATGAGGGTGGGCATTGAGACTGTACAATTCCTTTTCTTTTCATTTCATTTTTTTTGGAGGGGCCCAAGTAGTTTTTCCCAACATTCTGTGATGGTGTATAAAAATGCCATCATAACAAGGAAATAAAAGTGGATTAGGAAATGTAATTTATGTCTGACAGCATTTTACCAAATTTTCTACATGATAGCTTCTAAGTAGCTGTTCTTTCTGGATCTATAGCAGGGTCTCTCAGCTTCCCAGGCTCTCAGGCTCCCTACTGCCATTTAACAAACCCTTTAGATCAGTCAATGTATTCCTGGTGTTCTAAGGCCATGATGAACTTGATCAGTAAGTACATCTGCAAATGTTCTGTTCACTCAGCCAGTAAGTCTATGTAGTAGTCATACTTCACCCAGTCCTAGGAATTCATGATCAATCTGTAGTTTGTTTTCTTCCAATGGTATTTGATGGTGGGCTGAAAGCTAACTTCTAATCTGGAAAAAATGTTGGGCTTCTTCCTGTCCAGCCTCATCTTTTTGATAATGACAATCCAAACATTTTGGCCTTCTTGGTACTGTCTTTCACGACCTTCACTGCCAAGTTCAGGGTGGGCCTACGTTTGGGCTCTTGCCTTTCTGTCGGTATTTTTGCTGGCTTATCATCAAAGGGGAGGGGGACACAGTTTTTAACATTGCATGTGATCATGATTCTCTCGCCAGCTAATTTTCAGTCTAACTTGGCTTCGGTCCTATGTGCAGCCAGATCTCAATGCTGGGGCATCGTGGGGAGAATATTGTGTTTTCTGGATTTTCTTCTCTTTAGTTTCATCTGTTGGGAATTTGGCAAAACTTCCTAGGTATGGAGTCTCTGCACGTGTACTAGCACTGGCCAAGCACACCCAGAGGCTGCAAGATGTGGGGCAAGTCAATTCTGGTCTGCCATTGTTTCCTCTGTCCCAGAGGCCCACTGAGCACATGCTCATATAGTAGGCTCAGCCCAGGAGAGACAACAAATGCTGGGAGATGTGGGAGGAAATGGGAATGAACACAGAGATTGGAAGTGACTGTGCACTTCTGGCTGTATAATCTGAGTTTTGTTGAAAGACACCAAAGGAATTAGGGCCACTGAGGAAGTAAGTAGAATAACTAGGGAAGCACCAGCCAGGGACAGAATTGCAAAGCTCAGGTGGACAATAAATAAACAGGAGCACCTCAAGAAAAGGAACAGTAGAGATCAACCTCACATAGCCCAAGACACCTAATAATGAAAGACTGACACTTCTGGTTCCCCACTCCTGTTCCTATCTCTGACTCTACTTCACCTCATAGTTAGGTTGTAATAGGACAATTTGTGTGTAGGACAGGTCTGAAGCGTCTGATGCTGCAGTGGGTTATAATACTGAGCTTTGAGTCAGATAGATTTATGTTTAAATTCAACTGAGTGACCCTGGCCAAGTCACTTAAGTTCTGTTAGACTCAGTTTTTAACTCTAAAAGGAGAATAATAATAGCACCTATCTCTCAAGATTATGAGGATCAAATGAGATATTTATTAAAGCACTTAACAAAGTACATGGCACATTTTAAGCACTATATAAATGTTTATTTCCTTCTTCCCCTCTTGCCCCTTTTAGATTCTATAATTTTCAAACTTTTAAAGTTTGTTTTTTTAATAAAGCCATACATTGCCTTTCCTTGTTACTCAACCAGTCAATAGGTATATGTTGTTACTGCTTATTAGCTGTGTCTTCAGACAAAGGATAATCTAGAGTACAGAGATGAACTTTCCTTATGGATTGTGTTGTTAATAATAAATACCCAAGGAATAAGATTATTATATTTTTTCCACGTCTATGCTCCCAAAGTCTTTATCAGTTTTTTTTTTCTCACAACATTCCCCTTCCATTCTTTGGTCAAAGTATAATCAGTCCATCATCTTCAGTAATACAAAGTACATGGAATTTTTCACAGACAATTGAAGTGAAAGAAAAATATATAATGAGCACTACTATGGCAATTTTTGTCAGTGCTCTGTGAACAAAAGGTTTGTTAACTTTCAAGTCTCGGATTTGGGGTACCAACCAGAATGGCAAATGAAAAATAGCTTGACTGGGTCATTTCACTCATTGATGTTCTATCTTAGAGCCAATTCCACCTTAAGGTTTCTTTCTCCTTGCTTTTATGTTCTTAAAGACCTAATTCTAAGGTAGTTTTCTAGTGTCATTGTCTTAGAATTTCTTCTAAGATACATGGAGATCTTAGTATAATAACTGTCAAGACCCCAGCAATGTCAAGTGTTTCTCTAATTCATAAACGTTAGCTTATTAATCCTCCCAACAGCCCCTGGAGATGGAGCATAAACACAGCCAGAGAAAGGATCAGGTTTGAATCATGTCTCTGTTAGCAGTGTCTGTTAGCAGTGTACCCTTGGAGCTGACTGTGAAATCTATGTGGACATACTGTACTCTACGGTTAACCTCACAGTGAAAATGCATTGATCAAAGGAGCTCTGTCAGTGTCTGATTAAGAGCCATGTAAGAGCACTGAAGACATTTCCTTCTGGTTAACTGCTCTGATTACTGGGGTTCTTGGAGTGAGCCTTCCTGTAAGCAGTCAGACTTGTCCCTGGGCTCCAACTGAAATGATAGGGTTTCTGAATAGCAGAACTTCCTGTTGTTATAGGTTTCTATTCATTCACAGGTTGTAAATCAGTAGCTTGTAAATCAGTGGACTGAGCAACTACTGTTTTAAAATGGTTCAGTCCCTCTCCACATTTCCTCTGTGTCTCTTCCCAACCCTCTGGTGTACATAACAGGGCTATGGAAAATGTAGTCAAACTTTTGACACATTGAAATGTCAAAGTTTAGACAGATAGGTCTACTTTATATCAGGTCCTGTGGATTTTCTTTTTGTGTTTGTGAGGAGTAGGTTAGGAGGGGAGGGAAGTTATGGAGATAAATTCAAATGAAACATTTAATTTTGTTTAGAAGAAATAATGTTGAGAATCTGTTTTGGTTATTGTGCAAAATATAAATGTGATTTTATTCAAAAAATAGGCTAGGCACTGGGGATATAAGGAATACTTGATTAGATATAGAAAGATCAAGGCAGAATGGAAATCAAATGTGCATTATTTGTCAGCATGTGCCAGATGTTGGCAGTTTCTGACTAAAAATCAATTCCAAGAATTCAATCTTATTTCTCCCAGTACTTTGTGTAACAGAATGCTTGTTGAGACAGGATGAACGTTAAAAAAAAGTTAACTACAAGAAAACTTGTAGAAAAATATGTTGTGTTAGGCATCAGGAAGCCAACAATTTCTAGTATGACAAAACTCCAAATTAAACTGTTCATCTCTTGTATAACATTTCTGATTATGATAGCAAATCTCATGTGCTTGAGTTGAAACTATTATGTATGGGTCTTGACTTCATTATTAACTTGTCTGTTTTTAATGGACAAATTTCTGTGAGGGATAATGCGAAGACTATATCACTATATGTAAGGTTCATATGAAGCTTTGTTAAAGAGGATACAAATAGAATAATAGACTGATATTTCCTTCTAAATTATGTTCAACAATTCACTTTATTTTTTTAACATTTGGATAATCCTCTTAAAGTGAAATAATGAAAGCTAAAATGTAGATGAGATATTTTACTAAATTGACCTATTCAATTCTGAATAATATAGATGTTACAAAGTCAATATGGCATATGCCATTAGTTCAAGCAGAGAGTTGTTTGATAAATGACATTTCTGAATATTAACTAAATGGATATTATCAACCCTAATTTAAAAAAAATTGCAATCATTACATGACTGATATGTATAATCTGCTAGTCACTTTCTCTTTGTCAACTTGAAGAAGTCATTTCACTTCTTACTTATTAAATTTATACTGCTTTAATATGAAAGTGTTGGACTATATAATTCTAACATCTGTCATCTTGAAGATCCCTGATTCTATGAAAATTCCTTTCTATGGAATTTTTTAAATACATTTTAATTTTTTATTTTTATACAGAAACATTTTAATACAATAATGCCTATGAAGGATGAAAAAACTGATTATAGGGAGTTTAGATATACAGTATTTCTTCTGCCACACTATCCTAATTTTCACTTAAACTCTTGAGATGTTGAGAGGTAGTTGCCATTTGTGGCAACCATGTCTGTATCTTATGAGCTCTCACTGGAATATTTCTTGATAAGTATATGAAATTGGAACTTGACAAAAATATCAAAGATGAAATATTAAGAATAATAGTTAAAAACCATTTCCCCCAAATAGACCTAAGATGCCCTCTCCCACAAACATCCCAGAAGAATATTCATGGTAAGAATGTGCATAATCTTAGAATTAGATGATAATAAGATCAATGTGTAAGGAGCACATTTGTCCAGGCAATTGACAACTCTGGTAATGCAGAATTCCAATATTTTCTCTCATTCAGTTCCCTCCATGGTCCAGATTTTGATTGCTAGGGCTAATTCATTCTCGAAGCCTCTGCCTCTCCTGCCAAAGGTCTCAGTTTTAGAGGCTTTAGGTATAAACTCATCACTACCTATATTCCTGTGATTATCTGTTTCCTACTAAAACTTATGTTTGACAATTACCAGCTTTTGCTAAGTCTTGAGTAAATAATATTTTCAGCGCTGTACACCCCTGTGTTTTACATTTTACATATAGATTATGATTCTGAAAATATGTTTGTTAAATTACCTTTCTGGAGATCAAACCAGGTTCAATTGCACATTCATTTGTCATGTATTAAGGAAGGTTATTTATCTTGCATCTAATCATTTGCAAGCTTATAGTTTTGTAGATTGAATTTTCTTAAAGGCAGACATAATCATGTTTTTAAACAAGAAGATTCTATAAGATTTTCATAATTATTTGTTTTATGAGTGGTGATTGACTGCGTATTTTAAAATCAGCCTGAGTCAGGAATTCAGGTTAGGGAGAAATTGTCAATCTTTATTCTCAGTGAAGAAAGATCCGAAGTGGAAGAGAATCAGCGATAGCAATGTGTGCAGCTGAATCAAGAAGCTAGCTAGACCAGAAGCCACGGGACCAACACCACCTGAGTAGAACCCAGGCCCAATCTCTCCCAGCTTCTCTTCCTGTCTCTCTGCTTCCACCCACCAAAATCGTCATTTCCTATACAACACATTAGGACTTGCACAGAGAGTGGACAGGGGCCATTCTTTATCCAAGCATGTATATTAATAGAGTATAGTCCAATTACTATTTAACCTCATGTGCTTGGGACCTCAGTGCATCAACTCAAGCCTCAACCCATTACATCTCCCACTTTCTTTTGTTTTAGAACACAGGTAGTCATGCCATCCCTCTGACCTCAGGGAGGTCAGAGCTCCCAAGGGGAGGTGATCACACCCTCCCTGACTTCACAGGAAGGGAGGTGAAAGCACTAAAAGGAGATGATCATGCCCTCCCTGACATCTCAGGAAGGGAGATGAAAAGCACCAAAGGGAAGTGGGGGTTGCTAACGGGCTTCTGGGATGAAGGGTCTTATTATGCACAAACCCATCAGCATGGGAGGTATTACACAAGCACATAGCAATAACGCAGAGGCTGTTAGGGATGACCCTCCCCTCAGTCAGTGCAGGCTCGATGTGGTGTAACAAACATGAATTGTACACGCAAGTAGCGGAATAGCAAACAATATAAATCAACATGGTGTTGGAAAAGATCACCAGAAGTCCTAAAAGGAGGGTATGTAAACAACAGTCACACATATGCTTTCTTCAGCAGCCAAGAGATAGTCCAAAACCAATCTATTGTCCATTGCTTCACATGTCAGGGAATCCAATGATCCCCCTGAGTTTTTGAAGGCCCGCAAAAGTATTTTTATGTGTTAGGGAATCCAATGATTCCAGCAGATTTTGAAGTTCTGTAACAGTCTTATCATTTCTCAGAGAATCCAATGGTTCCTGAGAGTTTTCAAGTCCTATGTCTCAGAGAATCCAATGATTCCTGAGGGTTTTCAAGTCCTATGTTTCAGAGAATCCAATGATTCCTAAGGGTTTTCAAGTCCTACAACAATCTCATATCTCAGAGAATCCAATGATTCCTGAGGGTTTTGAAGTCCATAAATCTTTGATGTCCATGAGTCAAACGCCATAACTGCCACACTCTTTCAATGGTGAGCACAATCAGCAACAGAACCATCGGATATTTCTTGGGTCTTTGTTTCAAGGGTCTCCTCTGTCTCCCTCCTATGGACAAGGTGAATACGGCTCGTTGGCACTCATCTGATTCCTTCTCCACCTGTAGAGATATAGGCAAACACTCTCCCCCAAGCAGTTAGCCTATCTCGTCCTTTCCATTCACTACTTTCTGGGTCTCTCCACATCACCTGGCGATTGTCTAAAGATAGTGGAGCTGCTTGCACTGGACATTGCCCTTCCAGTGGTTTATAAAATCTGTCTGCCGGAGCCAGTGCAACTTTGTCAAAACTCAAGAAGTTAATAATATAAAGGGTTAGATTTAGAAGTTCTCTAGGGTTACTTGTGGCTCCCCTTTTCTTTTGTTTTTGGAAGAGTGTCTTAATATCTCTGTTTCTCCTCTCCAGTATTGCCTGTCCTTGAGGATTAAAAGGTATGCCAGTGGTGTGTAAAATTTTATACTGTGCACAGAAGTGTGCAAAATGTTTCAAAGTATAAGCAGGACCATTGTCTGTTTTTATTGCTTGTGGCACACCCATAATGGCAAATGCTTGTGTGAGGAATTCAGTGACCACTCGGGCTGTCTCTTTTGCTGCTGGTATTGCAAAAGTGAATCCCAAAAAAGTGTTTACTACAATGTGGATAAAAGACAGACGACCAAAAGATTTATAATGGGTCACATCCATTTGCCAGATTTCAGTGGGTCTCAAACCACGAGGGTTCTTCCCCGGAGGCAGGGTAGGAGCGTGGAATGGAAGGAAAGCCGTACAGGCTTTTACTATGCTCCTAGCTTCCTCTCTTGTTATTTCAAATTGCAAAGGTAAAGCTGCGAGCAGCCTGATGATATTTAGAATGAGATGCCTGGGCTTCTTGGAATAAAGGAATATTGAGCAACATAGTTAGAAGGTTATCTGCCTTTGAATTGCCATCAAAAATGGGACCTGGAAGTCCACTAAGAGAGAGGACATGCAATATATAGATCTTATGTGGATGCTTTCTCACTTGCTCTTGAAGTTTCTTAAAGAGCTGATATATATTAGAGACTGCAAATTTTATTTGGGCTGTGGCAATTCTTTGTACCACACCTACTGAATAGGCTGAATCAGATATTATATTTATGTCTCCTGGATAATAAGTAAGAGCTAGAATGATCGAGTACAATTCATTCTGCTGAGTGGACTGAAAAGGAGTTCTGACTACTCTCTTTATAGTTAGATCATGAGAGTACACAGAACAAATATTATGTTTGGAAGAATCCGTGAAGATAGTTGGTCCTTTAAGAGGAACTTTAGAAACTTTTTCTTCAAGAATCCATCACCAATTATGTAATAGTCTGATTATCTTTAATGGAGACCCATGTGTAAAATTTGGAGCCATGGCTAATAAAATTTGCCACTCTGGGATGGTCTCACAACACACATTAATTTGTGTATTGGTATAAAAGGTGTATATCTTGTCAGGTCTTGTCCCAGATAATTGTATTGCTCACCTAATTGCCTTTAATAAAATTCTAGCCACAAGCACTGGGTAGGGAGTAAGGCTTTGTTCTGGTTATGCCGGGAGGTTCACCCACTCTATCACACTGTCTCCTTGATGAAGGACTGCTGTGGGTGCCTCTTGTGTGGCAAAAACTGATATTTCCAAGGGTTTTTGAGTGATTATTTCAACCACATTGGATAAAGCCAGATCAACTTTTCTCAAAGCCTCTTGAGTCTTTTGTAAGCTGGCGTGGTGAATTTAAAGCACTGTCTCCCCTTAAAATGTCATATAAAGATTGTAACTGATAGGTAGTCAAGCCTAACACTGGTCGCATCCATTGGATCTCCTATCAATTTCTGAAAATCATTCAATGTGTTTAGTTTCTCTGTTCTTAAGGACAGTTTTTGAACTGTAAGCACCTTAGGGTATACTTCATATCCTAAATATTGAAAAGAAGCATGTCTTTGAATTTTTTCTGGTGCTATGTATAATTTGTAATTCCTTAGTGTTTCTATGGTCTTTTGTAGACATGCTTCTAACATTTGTTTCTCAGGTGCACATCCCAATATATCATCCATATAATGTAATAGCATAACTTTTGGGAATGCTTTTCTTACTGGAGCAAGAGCAGCAGCAACATACATTTGATACATAGTAGGGCTGTTTTTCATCCCAATCCTTCTAATGGTAGGCCATTTATATAGATCGTGAGCATATGTTGGTCAGTTGTTACAGCTGCTGTCCAGTATATTGCTGGATTTTGTGGTCTGGAATCAGAATCTCAGTGACGATCACCAGATTGCTTATTAGGATTCTGTATGAGTAAACCTGATGCTACTATTTCTCCTGGGTGATAAGTCACACATTGTCTGCCTGTATTGGTGACTGGAATATTATCTACACATTCCCCAGTTTCCCACATCAGTGTGTGGATGGACACTGTTTTGTATGTACAAAAAGGAGGTGAAATGGTAAGCCTACTGTGCCTGGAGGCAAGGGATCCATAGGCTGGAGAGGAACAGATTTCACCTCTCCAGGGTGTATCTCAGTTGTCTGAGCTGCATACAACTCTATTCTCCCTAATTGTAATCCCTTTCTCCCATTAGGTTGCTTCGTGGCTGATTGATTGTGTAATCCCTTTCTCCTATCATATGGCTTCCTGGCTGATTGATCATATTGGGGTTATTGGACTTCTAGGCACTCTCTGGGTGCACCATTGGCTGCCATCATGCCCCAAGTGTTTTTTGCCTGGGGTCCTGGGGCTGGGCCCCTCATCCCGTTTCCCTGAACCTGTCTACATTCTGAGGCCCAATGGAAACCTCTGTTGCATTTTGGACATGAGGTATTGGGTCTTATTCTCCCACCCTGTTTTCTCAGTCTGTCTCTATACCAACATTGAGCTTTCAGATGCCCTACTTTACCACACTGAAAGCATTGACAAGTCTCTCTAGAAGTCCCTTGCCAGAAGGGACCCTGTCTTCCCATGTTGGGATCTTGGGAAGTCTGCATCATAGCCTGGCTATAAAAGGCATTTGTGCCCACTGTGGCACAGCGTCTTATGAACTCCTCTAAAGGAGCATCCTTGTGCAGTCCTAGTATAATTCTTCTGCAGACCTCATTAGCATTTTCCTTACCAAGTTGCCTTATTAAAACATCTGTTGATGCATTTTCCCCATTAGTTCTTGTGATAGCAGTCTGCAAATGTCCCACAAAGTCAGCAAATGGTTCATTTGGCCCTTGTGTTATTTTTGTGAAGGCCTCACCCTTGTCATCTTTATTGTGAATCGAAACCCACTCTTTGATAGCATTAGCAGCAATTTGCTCAGCCTATTACAATGAGTTTTTTAGTTTGTTATCAACTTTGTTTATCAATTTATGATATCTAACAGTAAGTTACTCTTCTCTGACGAGGAGTATACTTCATCACAGCTATATACAATGTCTTTCATTGTCTGCTATTTCAGGTTTAATTCATCATATAATAGCTATTTAAGGATCATTAGAGCCTCATTTGTCCTAAAATATTCCCCTTAGTAGAATTTAATTCTAATTAGTAGTTTTAAAATGCAAGAATCCCAGAATCTCCTCGTGGCAATTTGTTCTTCCCATTTGATATTAAACATGAATCCTAATGTATCCTTGATGAAACCCATCAAAGGACAGATACTTGAATGCAAGTGAACAGTCCCACTAACTTCCAAATCCTTTTTCCCAAACCCTGTCTTCCATAGTACTTGAAACTATTACTGTGATAACCTCTTCACTCAATGTGGTAGATGTCCAGAAGCTCTCTTATTAAATAAAATGCAAATATGCTGTATGAAAGCAGTACATTATTAGCCCATTAACTTCCTCAGCACAAATTAGTTTGAGAGAGAACATAAGCTCAAGACAATGGGATGATATGATAGGTCCATTATGACTAATAAGGAGGTTTTTAAAGGTGTAAAGCAGGATTTATTTCCAGGGAAGAAAAGGAGTGAGGTAGATACAGAAGTAATGGACTTTTGTCAATGAAGGAAAAAGATAAGGTGAATTCTTAAGACTGATAGTTCTGCCCAAAAATGTCAAGGAAAATTTGGTGAAAATGAGATGTCAAGAAGAAATATTGTCAATCAGTCAGTCAGTAATAATTTATTCAACATGTACTTTATTCCAGGTATCACACTAATCACTAGATATAAAAATAAAAGCAAAGCCACAATGTCTTCATGAAGCTCACAATAAAACACAGTAGACATATATGGAAGAGATGAAAAGTATCTGACAAGCCTCTGACATTGAAGATACCAAGAAAGACTTCTTTCAGATGATGAAATTTGAAATGAATCTCCAAAGAAGCCCATGAAACTAGTGCATAAAGGTGAGGAGGTTGAGCATTCTGGGCTTGAGGAATAAGCAACGCAAAGTCACAGTGATAGAAGATGGAGTGTGATGTTGAAGCAAATGCAAGCAAGTCAGGGAAGTGAAATGGAAGAAGCTTGGAAAAGTAGAGTGGTACTAGGTCATAATAGTCTTTAAAAATCAAATAGAAGATTTGATACCTGATTCTTGAGGTAATAGGAAGCCAGTGGAATTTTTTTATTTAGTGAAAGAAAAATAATTACATGAAAGCTTTATTATTTATTTTAAAAGGAATAGCAAATTGTACATAATAGATTTTCACTTTCATGTGCAATCATTAAAAAATATTTTTGCTATGGAAATATTTATTTTATGGGATAGATATTAAACATTAAAGTTTTTTAAATGTGGGGTGACAATATATGCATACAAACACAGATTGAGTTTATATACACAATGCACAAAAGGAAACCATCTACAAAGAGATAACTGAATCCAGTTCAGTGATAAGGTGATGACATAATTAAGCAAAGAGTCAAGGGAAAAGAGAAAAAGTCTCAGAGGAAAGTCTTAGGAGACATTTCAAGTTAGTAGATTTGATTTAGAGAAAGCTCTAGAAGAGTAGATTGAAAAAGAAGAGGACAACCAACATTATGTATCTCTCTTCCCTTAAACTATATATATATATAACCTCCACTGATTCTATTTCATTCTATTTCCTCTCATTTCAAACTTCCTGAAATATAGCTTCTAACTCATCATTGAAATGAAGCTGCTTACATAAAGTTAGATCCTTTAATGACATTTTTTTTAGAGCTGTTGACCTTTATGGAACCTCTGGGTTTTTGTGACACTTCTCAGTTCCAGTTCTCCTTTTATCTTGGTAAGGACAAAGAACAGAGCTAAAGGTTGTAGAGGAGCAGGAAATAATAAAAGGTTATGGTCAGATAAAGGAAATTTAGAATTCGTGAACATGGAAATAAAACATCTGTGAATAATGACAAAATTAAGAATACAATGCTGCATTTGTTTGAAGTTAAAGGTTGAGGAGTAGGTCATAAAAATTTAGTAGATTAAATAATTAGGAAATTATGGGATTTAGGGGAGTATCAATGTGTTGTAGATATGTTAATGTCTTGTGAGAAGGATGGAGAGAAAGAGTGAAGCCAGACACTGTACTCAGTGAGAAGGAAGCAGAATGTACTATAGAGTGATAGATGATGGTGAATAGGATCTTGAATGGATACTAAAGTTATATAGTAGAAATCTTACAAGAGAAAGAAATGTTTGAGGGATAGATTTGGGAGAGTATCTAGAAGTTAATGAGGCAGCTAGGATGATGCATGGATAGAGTGCCTGGCCTAGAGTTAGAAAGATCTGTGTTCAAATTTGTCCTCAAATATTTACTAGTTGTATGACACTGGGCAAGTCACTTTGTAGTGTCTGGACTGCTCTTTTTCTCCCACATGATAATCTTTTAAATGCTTAAAAGATAGGTGTCAGATCCCCATTTAGGCTCTTCTTCTTAAATCCAAATACCCCCACTTTTTTTCTTGAAATCCTCATAAAAAAGAGCTGAGGCAGTTGCTCATCCTCTGAATTCTTTTCAGCTTACAAACTTCTTTTTGGAGCCAATCTATGATTTCACTGATATGGAAAACTTCCAGTGAAGGAATTCATTCTATCAATTCAGATCTGCACCTGCTTTTGGAAATATAGTCCTACAAAGTTGCCTCTTACCCTGTGAGACTAAGCAACTTGCTTAAATCATGTAGTTAATACATATCAGAGACAGGACTAGAATTCAGGTCTTCCAGGCTGAGGCTAGTTCCCTATCTATTATACCTTTTATATTAGTATATGACTTTTTGACTGAGGTTGTAGTATAGTTTACTTATGCTCTTCCAAAACTGGCACACTTAGGATTGAATACAAAATTCTAGATGTGGTATGACCAATCAATCAATCAATAATTATTTATTATGTGCCTATTCTATGCTTGGCACTGTACCAAATACTGGGAATTCAAATACAAAAATGAAACAATCCTTACTCCAAATTTATCCATCTACTCAATATATCCATCTAGCTAGCTAGCTATAGTGTCCTTCTGGAGGTACCAGTTTGGGTACCAAAATGTAGTGTCCAGACTAGCTCTCTGGAGGATTTGGGACCAGCCTTAATCTTACTGGAGGAGTCAGGAAGCAGGAGAGCCACCATGATGGATGATCTAAGATGGAATGTCTCTATTTCCAGTCCTCTCAGCCCTTAAATACCTCAGTATGATTACATCATTATAGCACACTAAGTATGTGTGAGCTAGAGAATCATTATCTCATCAATAACACTGAGTATATGCTAACTATAAGCACCCCGTTTTGTAAAATATCTCTTTACTGTAAATATCCCTTGCTTCAAGTAGAACACAGGTGATCACTCCCTCTTTGACTTTTCAGGAAAAGGTGAGAACACCAAAGGGAGGTGATCACGCCCTCCCTGATTTCTCAGGAAGGCATGTGGTTACTGAAGAAAAATGGAGCAGGTTTCCTCTGGGCTGAAGAGTCTTATACCTTACTCAGAGTTCCCTCACTATTTGTGGCCTTCTACATCACTAAATTCTACTTGCCTCAGTTTCTTCATCTATAAAATAGGGATAATAATAGCATTTACTTTCCAGAGTTGTTATGAGAATCAAATAAGATGATAATTATAAAAAGCTTAGCATTGTGCCTGGCAATATATATGTAATATATTATTTTTTATTATTAAAATTCAGTTGTATATCATATATATGTATATTATAAATCTCTCATCATAAAGGGGGAGTCAAAAACAATGAGTTGAAAGTACAAATAAGTATTGGAAATGGCGGTTGGTAATGCAGTGTTAAGAGGATGGAATCAGATTTCATTAAGAGCTGGGAAGGTGGAAATAGTAATAAAAGAAAAGTTTGATGATAAAAGCAATTTTGATTATTATGAACTGGACTTTCTGTAGAGTACAATGTAAGGGGCAGGTAGGTCTGTGTGGGATTATTGATGGATAGGCTTCAGGGAGATGAGAAAAGGAGCAGGAAATCAAGAATGGAGAATGCAGTTTTTACAGTAAAAGAAAGGAGTTCACCAAACTTAGGATGGAGAGAGTATGAGAGTGGAAGCTAATCCTTGAGCAATAAATTCAATTATAATATCAATGTCTAGGGAGAGGTCCATTGAGAGAGATAAGTGTTTATATATTCAGTATCCTAGGATGAAAGAGGTGCTATATCTTGTGAAACCTTAAGAGACTTATCTCACAGAAGAAAGAAACAGTTAAATTTATTCAGGCTGAAAAGCAGATTGAGGTTGCCCATGGAAGCCAGAAGGGAAGAGGCAGCACTAATTGGAGGTGCACTGCTGAAGATCAGAGGCTTGAATTAAGGACTATTCAAGCACCTGGAGTGAAGAGGACTAGGTGGTGGGTGGCCTGAACCTAGAGTATTGCTGGACTTTCCAGGAAGATCTGTATCTGAGAGGCAATTGGATCTGGATCTTTTGATATTACTATGTATTTGGAATATTCTGGAAAAGAGAATACAGAAGATAAATCAATTTCCTCAAATATCTGGAGGGATAAATAGGTAGATAGATCATTTATTACAGATAAGACACAGATAAGTGTTGATGATTCAAACACAAGCAAGCAAGACAAATCCTGTCTTCAACATGCTTAGATCTTAAAAGTCAGAATAGAGATGGAGAAAAGAAACACATAAAGGGGAACTGGAAAAGGGAAGATGGAGCAAAGTTCAGAGATCCAGGAAAGCATGTGGATGTCTGGTATGGCTCAAGATAAGGTTCATCTATAAGACCTATCATTTCAATGACAAAGTTAAATGTGGGAAAAGATAATAATAAAAATTAGAGTAGAGGATACATGGTATGGAGTTGTAGTGAAGATTAAAAAAAAACTCTTCAAATATCTATAGTGGAAAAGTTCTCTTCAGCTTTTATTTCTGGAGGGCAGAGCTGGAGTACTTTAAAAGTATGATAAGAAGCAAAATTTTTATTAACATGAAAAAACAAAGGGGGAAATACCAGTATAACATTGTAAAACTGGAAGGCAATATCTTGGGAACCATTGAATTGTTCATGTGGAAAATGAATGATAACTTCTTGGGTATACTACAGGTTGGATTCATGCTATGGGTTAACACTTGAATTAGGAGTATAGATATAGGTTGCTATAGAAGCTAATTAGTGGCATCTCCCCAGTTTATGGATGATAAAGAGAGGAAGAAAATTATAGAACCTAGGTTCTTGCAATTTAAAAACAGAAGTCTTTCCAAACTATTACTTTGTATTGAAATGAGTGCCAATATTCAATGTTTAAAAGTCTGATTGGTGAATATCAGAGTTTATCTTTTTTTTAAAATCCCCATAAATAAGCTAATTATTTTGGTGATCATCCTTTACATATACATACATATATACACACACATCTCTATATCTTCAATGGGCCTTACAAACTCCTTCCTCTCATGACTTCTTTTCTTAATTTATAAAGTGTAATAGAATGTAATTTGGAGTTGAGTATTAATGAAAATATATAATCAAGTTTTCAAAGACTGTCAAACATTCCCTTCAAATGAAATGATCTGACATTTATATAGTACTTTAAGTTTGCAACATATGTTTCTTTTTTTTGTTTTTGCTTTTTTAACTTTATAATATTTCATTTTTCCAATTACATGTTGATAGTTTTTAGTATTCATTTTTGTAAGATTTTTTAATTCTAAATTTTTTTCTCCTCTTCCTTCCCCAAGACAGTAAGCAATCTGATATAGGTTATACACTTAGATGTATTTCCTCATCTTCCTGGCCCTATTACCTAAAATATTGCAGATAGTTTTATCCCTGTTTTGCATTTAAGTAAACCAAGACTTAGGGGTGTATAATGTGGGTGTGCTCAGAATGATGTACCTATTTAAATTTGGATGAAGGGTCTGTATTCAAGTTTCTCCTGACTTCAAGTTTAGCATTTTTTCTATAAAACCTTACTGCTTCCTAGTTGATAATGTAAGGTTTTATATTGGATACACATGCAGATATACATATCATTATAGGATATTATGAAATATGCCTTGATTCCTAGAATCACTTCATCATAAATTCAGGAGGACTCTCAGGAATCATCTAAGCTAACTCATAACCAAATTGTGACTCCTTTCTACAATAATATTGACAATCTCTTGAAGAATTCTAGTGATAAGGAACTAACTACCCTACTAATTCTTTCAGACCATTCTATTGCAGGACAGCTCCCTTAATACTAAATGCAGCTGTGAATTTTGTCTTGAAAGGCTAGTCTGTTAAATATTGCATTAATTGCCAATTGTGTCTATCATATCTCTCATTTGGATTATAACTCCTATAAACAAAGGAGTATAGAATTTGTTTTATCCTTTAGAGTACCTAGCACAGTTCATCAGCAAAATATGAAAATTAAATTAAATTTAGATACTCAATAAGCAATTCTTTTTTCAGAAATTAAAATAGTTTCTGCCACTTAAATGTCATCCTCCCAGTAGAAAATTCTTCCTTTTGATCTTTACATGTTTTCTGACATTATTGATCTGAGGCTTAGTAATAAATTGCCTTATAATCTTTAGGTCTTTTTTGTTATTGGATGCTGGTCCCATCCACCATACCTTCCACTGTGCTATCTTAGGGAAGATAAGTTCTTCCTGTGCTGCAGCTCTAGAAAGATGATGCCATCTAACGAGTTCCTTTACAGAGGCTATTCATCTTTTGACCTTGCCTTTATGAAAACATGTCAAAATAATAGGAATAACACTACTTTCTATGAACATAAAAATCCCCAATACCAAAACTGAGTTCAAATATAGATGAAAACATTGATTAAGTACCAAACATGGGTTAAGACACTGTATTAAGTACTGAAGATTCAAAAATGAAGGGAAATTGTTTCTACCCTCAAGAAACTCCTTTTGCTTTTTTTTTCATTTTTAAAGAATATTTTTATTTTATTTTTCTCAATTACATATAAAAATTTTAATATTTATTTTTTTGTGATCTTGAGTTCAAATTTCTTCTGTCCCTCTCTATGTTCTCAACTCCTTCAGAAGACAAACTTTAATATAATATAAATTATATGTGTGCAGTCATATTAGCTATGTTTTAAAAGAGAAAGCAAAATAAGTAAGTGAAATAAAAAAATAAAGAAACTTTTAAAAAGTATACTTTAATATGAATTCAGATTTTATCTATTCTTTACCTGGAGTTAGATGGCATTTTTTCAATATAAATATAACATGATTATTACTGTGAACAATGATCTGTTGGTTCTGCTTAGTCTTTAGCATTTAGATATAATAGTAATGTGTGTAATGTTCCAGCTAACTTTCTGGATATTCTCCAAACTGGGCCTCAGTCTTAGCAGAATAATCACCACGAGAATAGTCAGGAATAAAGTCCAAAGTCTTTATTGTCTCCTTCAGTCTCCCAGTATGTACCAGCAGTCTCAGTGAGTCAGCTAGTCTCCAGTCTCTCGTCTCTTCCAGTCAGCCAGTCAACAGTTTGCACATCTCAGTCTCTAACTAAGGTCTGACTCTGACCTCTCAAATACTCTATTACAATTATATCAATTCATCATACTGAGTATAAGCCAATCATTATATCAGTAGGGAACCATTATCTCATCAATTCCATTGAGTTAATATCTTGTTGTAACATTACATCAATCATACTGAGTCTTAAGTATACCTTTTCAGAATTCCTGCCCTCTACAATGTGGATAAAAGTTTTTGTGCAATTTAGTGATTCATTCCATAATGTCTGGATCATTTATAATTCCAAGATTATGATTACTACTTAGAAATTTAATTTGAGATCTTTTACTCCTAGCATCCTTCCTTCCCACTTACTCATAATCTTTTTTTCATATTACTGACATTTTGTTCCTTCAGATGAATTTTGTTGTAATTTTTTCCAGGTCTATTAAAATAATCCTTTATCAATTTTATTGAAATAACCCTGAATTAGTAAAACAATTGAGTAGTATTGTCATTTTAAAATTATTTTGGCATTACTTACATATGAGCAATACACATTTCTTTATTCAATTCTGTCTTTATATATGTAAAAATGTTTATTGATTGTATTTGTATACCATCTCTGTGTGTTTGCTAGTCTTTTTTTCTAGGTAATATTTCTATATTAAATAATTAGTTTTGAAAATGATCATCTTTTATTTATCCCAATTAGATGTGGAAAAACCTCTAGTTTATCCCCCTACATGTAACATTAGCTTCTGGTTTTAGACAGATACTAAAAGATTATCATACCAACAGATTTTTAAAAATATTAAATACTAAAAGTGAAATTCTGAAAATAAAATGATGAACAACATTTTAAAAGCTTTTTTTTTAATTTTCAAAATCTATGCATCGATAATTTTCAACATTCATTCTTGCAAAAACTTGTGCTCCAAATTTTTCTCTCCTTCCCTTCTCCCCAATCTCTCCACTATATGACAAATAATCTAATACATGTTAAACATGTGCAATTCTTCTATACCCATTTCCACAATTATCTTGCTGCATAAGAAAAATCAGATCAAAAAGGAAACAAAATGAGAAAACAAAATGTAAGCAAACAACAACAAAAAAGTGAAAATACTGTGTTGTAATCCATGTTCAGTCCCCTTACCCCTCTCTCTAGGTGCAGACAGCTCTCTTCATCACAAGACCACTGGAACTGGCCTCAATCATTTCACTGTTGAAAAGTGTCATGTCCATCAGAATAGATCATCATATAATATTGTCCATGCTGTGTACAATATTCTTCTGGTTCTACTCACTTCACTTAGCATCAGAGATGAGCAATATTTAAAGCAACAACAATATAACATTGAATTAATTTTTAAACCATTAGATTGAATTCCCAATCCCTATATTGATGTCCACCTGCATATTTGATTTCCTTCACAAGCTAATTGTATAATATTTCAGAGTCTGATTCTTTTTGTACAGCAAAATAACGGTTTGGTCGTGTATACTTATTGTGTATCTAATTTATATTTTAATATATTTAACATCTACTGGTCATCCTGCCATCTGGGGGAGGGGGTAAGGAGTAAGAGGTGAAAAATTGGAACAAGAGGTTTGGCAATTGTTAATACTGTAAAGTTACCCATGCATATAACCTGTAAATAAAAGGCTATTAAATAAAAAGAAAAAAGAAAAAAAAAGAATTATTTTTTAAAAGTCCTATTATCTGTCACTTTGAAAAAATAGAATAAACTTCTAACCAATTTGATTTTTAAGAGAAATTACTTGCATCAAAAATTTGAAAAAGGGGAATTCTACCATGAAAAATAAATAAAACGAATTTTTAGAAATAAAGTTATAGATAAAACAAAACTTAACTGGGATGGATAATATTTGTTAAATGTGAAAAGCTACCCATATTATTTGTAAATAATATATTGTTATATTTTGCTTTCTGAGCCATTTTCCTTTCCTACTAAGTTTTGTAAGCTAGTTCATCCAACTCAATCTGTTACCATGCTTTTAATCATATATTTCCATGTGTCCTATCCTATTGTAGGCTTTTTCTCTTTGCCCATTTTATTCTTTTTATAAAGAAGTTATGAAAGAAAAATGTGCTTAATTCTAGTGATTTCTGATGGATAAGATTAGTTTCTGCTCCATTTTTTCTGTTTTCTTTTCACATTATCCCGTGTTACAATTGCATAGTCATTCTTTTCTTTTAATCACATCCATCATAATGCACCTTCTGAAAATGGAGTTTATTTTTTTGTAAAACTAACTTCTAAGTAATTTTGTCTTACCTCTTACTTATTTTTAGATCTTTGCTCTTTCCCCACCTGTTTCCAGGAAATGGGAACTGCTTACTTTTTCTGCATGTGTTTATAAAGATTTTCCTAGTTTATATTGAAAGTTTATTTTATTGCACTTTCTAAAATTAGAGTTTGTTTGTAACTTCTCAGTACATGTGCCCTATTTTTTAGTTCCTCCTTAGATCATGTCTTTTCTCATCTGTTTCCAGAAAATAGGTGAATACTTGAGAAAGACACTTTAACCCAATGTCCATCTACAATAGCCAAAATTAACAGTAAAAGCTTTCAAACCCAGAAACCATGAAAGATGTAATCTTATCACGTCCAAGATAGATTTTATGACATTATTTTCAAGGTGAAAGAGATTTCACCATTTTCCTCTCATGTCATATAGCTCAGATTTTTGATTTATAATTTTTAAAAAGTTTCATGACATTAAGAAATGGCTTGACTTAATCCTTATACTTTTAAAAAAATAATGCTAGGTTTAATTTTTGACATATCAAATAAGAGAAAATGATCTTTGCCTTTTGTGAGAGACCACTGTTTCTCCTGCTTGTCTGTTTCTTATTCCTTAGCGGTGATTGGACTTTCTGATTTTTTTTTCTGTTCCCTGGAGAATTTAGCTAAACTGGTAAGAAAATAATCATCATAAATCATGTAAGTCATATTGACACTTAACATTTGTCATGTTACTCAAGGATTATTGGTATCATGACACCTGAGTGACATAAAATAACATGGAGTAGCTTAAGAGAACATATGTAAATATTTAAGTTCTCTTGTTCTTTTTCACAGGGAAGAGCCTGCTACTGAAATAAGAAGATTTGTATTCAAGTCCCTCCTTTGATGTATCTTGGCTATGTAATCTTGGGAAAATTATTTAAACTTCCCAGTACTTAAGGCAACTATTTAAAAGTATGACTTTCAAAGGAAAGTTCCAACCTGCACTGGCAAAGGGAATTTCCTCATGTTGGAATATCATACATCAATGGAATTACAAAGGGGAAAGCATGGAAAAGTATTAAAGAAAAGAGGAGCAAATAATTGCTGTAAAGTTATCAGTAAGCTATGAGAAGATTTTTTTCCTCTGGGGGCAAAGCAGAGAATTTCATTGCCTATCTGTATAAATTTCAATAAGACACAATAGAGTTTAATTGAAATAAAATAATAGTCAAAAAAATGTTCAGTGGAGGACAAATGTCACATGGAACAGATCTCTGCCCATTCACTTTCTGCAGCAACATAAAAGATTATAGTACTGATGTACTGATACAGTAGAATCAATATTGAATCATATTGAACTTAGATTCAGTAGACAGGTTCATAGCCTGACATAGCACTATGCAACTATTGTCAAATGTCCTAGGAATATTTTGATCCTTAGTTTCTTTCATTGTAAAATAAGATATTATACCTATCTCACCCATCTCAGAGAAATACCAAAAGGAAAATACTTTGTAAACTGTGAGGTACTATAGATTTTGTTGTTCAGTCATTTTTTCAATCATATCTCAATCATTTGGGATTTTCTTGGCAAAGATAATAGCATGGGTTTCCATTTTCCTCTCTAGTTCAGTTAATAGATGAGGATTAAGTGACTTACTCAGGATCATACAGGTATTATTACTGTCATCATAACATAAATTTTTTAATATATACAAATGTATATAACTCAACTGTCTCACTATGAAACTACCATCTTTGTAACTATTGGGTAGATAATATTAGCTTTGGAAAGGAGGAAAATATCTTCCTCAGAAATCAGAGTTAAGGAAAATTCATTGGAATATTGAACTCTTAATTATCCCATTTAGCCAGTGTCCTTAATATTTCTGACTATAGTGTGAGAATACTATTATCTTTATCTATTACTATTTACCTTTATCTTCCTACATTCCTATATTTCCAATAATTTCAGAATTCTTCACTCAATCTATTCTACTTTAGAGCTACAATTTCTCTTACTTTTCCCTGCTAAGCTTCTAAAGTACATAATTTACACCTATTACTCTGTATCTTTACAAAATATTCTACTCACTGAAGTATGGCTTTATTTCATACCCTTCTGCTAAAATTTAACTTTGAAACTCACTCATTGCTATTATATTTTCTTATTTCTTCTCATATCTCATTCCCATTGAATTTCTACAAATTTTAACACCATTGACCAATTCATTATTCTGAAATTGTTTCTCTAGATTCCTGTACCATTATATTTTCATGTGTCTCACAATACACCTATAATGATTCTTTTTACTCCTCAGCTGTTTGACATTTCTCATTCCAATTCTTGAAAAGTGGTTCAGTGCACTTTCTTCTCAGCAGTTCATGGAACCTATACAAAAATTGACTATATATTAGGACATGAAGACCTTAACTTCAAATGCAGAAAGGCCAAAATAGTAAATGTATCCTTTTCAGATCACAAGGCAATAAAAATTGCATTCAATAAAAGACCAGGGGAAAATGTACTAAAAAGCAATTGGAAACTAAATAATCTCATCCTAAAGAATGATTGGGTGAAACAGCAAATCATAGACACAATTAATAATTTCACCCAAGAAAATGACAATAATGAGACGGCATACCAAAATGTGTGGGATGCAGCCAAAGCAGTAAATAAGAGGGAATTTTACATCTCTAGAGGCCTACTTGCATAAAATAGAGAAAGAGAAAATCAATGAATTAGGCTTATAATTAAAAAAGCTAGAAAAAGAACACAAAATTTGAAATTCTAAAAATAAAAGGAGAGATTAATAAAACTGAAAGAAAGAACTATTGAATTAATAAACAAAACTAAGAATTAGTTCTATGAAAAAACCAACAAAGTAGATAAAATTTAGTAAATTTGATTAGAAAAAGGAAAGAGGGAAAATCAAATTGTTAGTCTTAAAAATGCAAAGGGAGAAATTTCCACTAATGAATAGGAAATTAGAGCAACTTTGCCCAACTTTATGCCAATAAATTTGATAACTTAAATGAAATGGATGAATAACTTCAAAAACATAGGTTACCCAGATTAGAAGACAAAGAAATAAATTGGTTAAATGCAGGCCCATTTTAGAGAAAGAAATAGAACAAGCTATTAATCAGCTCCCTAGACAAAATCCCCAGGAGGAGATGGATTTACATGTGAATTCTACGAAATATTTAAAGAACAATTAACTCCAAATGCTATATAAACTATTTGAAAAAATAGGGATTGAAGGAGTCCCACCAAATTCTTTTTATGACACAGACATGGTACTGATACCTAAATTAGGTAGGACAAAAACAAAGAAAGAAAATTATGGATCAATTTCTCTAATGAACATTGATGCAAATATCTTAAATAAAATATTATCAGAAAGATTACAGAAAATAATCCCCAGGATAATACACCATAAGCAAGTAGGATTTATACCAGGAATTCAGGGATGGTTCAATATTAGGGAAAGTATTAACATAATTGATTCTATCAATAACCAATTTAACAAAAACCATATGATCATCTCAATAGATGCAGAAAAAGCATTTGATAAAATCCAACACCCATTCCTATCACAAACATTTGAGAGTATAGATCAGTATCATCTAGTTTTTTAACTAGTTTTTTAACAGCAAGCATCAGATGTAATGGTGATAAACTGGAACAGTAAAATCTGGAGTGAAACAAGTTTCCCCACTATCATCATTACCATTCAATATTGTATTAGAACTGCTAGCTTTGGCAATAAGAGATGACAAAGAGATTAAAGGAATTAGAGTAGGTAAAGAGAAAACCAAATTATCACTTTTTGCAGATGATATGATGCTATACTTAGAAAACCCCAGAGATTCTACTTAAAAGCTATTAGAAATAATTCCCAATTTTAACAAAGTTGCCGGATTCAAAATAAATCCACATAAATCCTCAGCATTTTTATACATTACTAACAAAATCTAACAGCATGACATACAAAGAAAAATTCCATTTAAAATAAGTGTCGATAGTATAAAATATTTTGGAATCTATCTGCCAAAGGAAAGTCAGGAATTATATGAGCAAAACTACAAAACACTTTTCACACAAATAAAGTCAGATCTAAACAAATGGAAAAATATCAAGTGCTCTTGGACAGGTCGAGTGAATATAATAAAGTTAGCAATACTACCTAAACTAATCTATTTATTTATTTATTATCAGATACCAAGAAACTATTTTAATGACCTAGAAAAAATAAGAGCAAAATTCATCTGGAAGAACAAAAGGTTAAGAATTTCAAGGGAACTAATGAAAAAAATCAAATGAAAGTGGCCTAGATGTACCTGATCTAAAACTATTTTAAAAAGCAGTGGTCACCAAAACCATTTGGTATTGGCTAAAAAATAGACTAGTTTTATCAATGGAATAGGCTGTAGCACAAAATTGTCAATAACTATAGCAATCTAATGTTTGACAAACCCAAAGACCCCAACTTTTGGGATAAGAATTCACTATTTGACAAAAACTGCTGGGAAAATTGGAAATTAGTATGGCAGAAACCAGGCATTGACCTGTTGGTGTTTTTCTTTTCTTTAAAATATAATAGTTCTTTCTGGGAGAAAGCAGGTTTCTTGAGGAGGTTTTCTGGAGGCAGCTTTAGTTTCAGTTGAAAGTAAATAATCACCCAAAATCGCAGCCAGCTGATAAAAGTTCAGATCTTTTATTATGTCCTTCAATATAGCCCGGTTAGCTCAGAGGCCTATCTCTCTGCTTGGTTCCAAGAACTCTTGCAGCTTTGTCCTTTGCTTTTGCCTCTGCTTTCTTCAGCCTCCAGCCACCACCAAGGTAGAAGATGCAATGAATCTCTCTTGCCTTGGAGAGGGACTTGTGGGCTTCCTCCCAGAGTGCTCCTCTCCGACCCCGGTCAATGTTCCAAAGTAAGTCTTTCGAGTGGCTCACTGGAGTTGTATTTATGCTGCTTCTCTGAGAGTAGGATTGTGGGATATCTCCCAGCATGCTCTCTGGCCCTAAGAGCTTCAAGGGAGATGTGAATTCAGATATCTCTTTCTAAACCCTGAAATCTCCCAAACATGTGAACTCCAATGAGTACTTAAATATTTCTTGCTTCTATGAGCTCTCTAATGGTGTGAACACAAGCATTGTTTCTATCAGTTGTACTTAGTACCTTGTTTCAAGTTCTGGCCCAAAATATCTCCTTCTAAGATCAAATCAATCATATCGAACCATGCTAAATTAGATAATTATTGTCTCTATCAACTCTAATGGCTTAAAAGTTTGTAAAGATTCCAACATTGACCCACACTTACTACTGGATACCAAGATAAAAAATCAATACGGGTTCATGATCTAGTCATAAAGAATGAGATTATAAATAAATTAGAAGAACATAAGATATTTACCTCTCAGATCTGTGTAGGAGGAAGGAATTTATGACCAAAGAAGAACTAGAGATCATTATTAATCACAAAATAGAAAATTTTTATTATCTCAAGTTAAAAAGCTTTTGTACAAACAGATCTAATACAGACAAGATTAGAAGGGAAGCAGTAAAATGGGAAAATATTTTTCAGTTAAAGATTCTGATAAAGGACTCATTTCCAAAATATATAGAGAATTCACTTGAAGTTATAAGAAATCAAGTCATTCTCCTATTGATAAATGGTTATAGTATATAAACATAAAATTTTCAGATGATTAAATTGAAACTATTTCTATTCATATGAAAGGGTGTTCCAAACCATTATTAATCAGAGAAACACAAATTAAAACAAGTCTGAAATATCACTATACACCTGTCACATTGGCTAAGATGACAGGAATGATGCATGTTGGAGGGGATGTGGGAAAACTGGGACACTGATGCATTGTTGGTGGAGTTGTGAATGGATTCAACCATTCTGGAGAGCAATTTGGAACTATGCTCAAAAAGCTGTCAAACTGTGCATACCCTTTGATCCAGCAGTGTTACTACTGGGCTTATATCTCAAAGAAATACTAAAGAAGGGAAAGGGACCTCTTTGTGCCAAAATGTTTGTAGCAGCCCTCTTTGTAGTGGCTAGAAACTGGAAATTGAATGGATGCCCATCAATTGGCAAATGGCTGGGTAAATTGTGGTATATGAATGTTATGTATTATTGTTGTTCTGTAAGAAATAACCAGCATGATGAATATAGAGAGGCTTGAAGAGACTCACATGAACTGATGGTAAGTGAAATGAGCAGAACCAGGAGAGATCATCATACACTTCAACAACAATACTATATGAGGATCAATTCTGATGGATGTGGCTATCTTCAACAATGAGAGGATCCATATCATTTCTAATTGATCAATAATGAACAGAACCAGCTACACCTAGAGAAAGAACACTGGGAAATGAGTGTGGACCACAACATAGCATTTCCACTCTTTCTGTTATTGTTTGCTTGCATTTTTGTTTTTCTTCCCAGGTTATTTTTACCTTCTTTCTAAATCTGATTTTTCTTGTTTAGCAAGACAACTGTATAAATATGTATACATATATTGTACTTAACATATACTTTAACATATTTAACATGTATGGGACTACCTGCCATCTAGGGGAAAGAGGGGAAAAATTGGAACAGAACTTTTTGCAAGGGTCAATGTTGAAAAATTACCCATGCATATGTTTTGTCAATAAAAAGCTATTAAAAAAAACATTGTAGGGCAATTGGTCTAACTCCTTCCAGATGTCTCTTCAAGTTGACAATGATACTCTTTAGATATGGTAAGTCCAAAGACACTTACTTACAATATCATCTAGCTTATATTTTTCTATATTTTCTCCAAGAATAAGTTGATAGACTTTAATAAATATTTTGCTGAAATCTAGATAAACTATAGCTATAGTCTTCCTCCTTTCTTTCATTCTAGGAACCCTGACAAAAAAAGAAAATTAAACCAATCTGTAATGATCTTTGTAAATTCAGACATGCTAGAACAAAGAAATCACTACTTTCTTTTCTAGATGTTATTAAATTATGACTTTCATGACATATTCTATAATTTTAAGAGAAATCAAAATTAAACCATGGCTGATAGCTATTGTCATTAAATAAATAAAAATATACTATATAACTGAGATGAGAGGATATGAAGGTATAATTAAGGAAATGAAAACAGTAGGCATTCTCACTTTACAGAATCCAAAAATGTTTGATACCAGCACTGTTCTGAACTAACCTAGAACAAGCAAGAACTGTAGGAACTGCATCAGTCATCAGATACTTAAAAGGTTTAGGTATATTGTTGAAGGAATGAAGTCAGAAGTTCAAGGACAGTTGAATATAACATTGTATAGTACAACATAGCAGGACATTATTATAATATTAGAAAAAGAATACAAATATTGCATAGTACCAAAATCACCTTCTTGGTGATAATAATTTGTCATTTTTATTGTTGTCATTTTTTCAATTAGGTCTCATTTTTCATGATCCCATTTGGAATTTTCTTGGTAAAGGTACTGGAATGGTTTGCCGTTTTCTTTTTCCATTTTTTTTGACTGACAAGAAACTGAGACAAATAGGATTCAGTGACTTGTCCACTGTAATACAAAGATAATAATAGCTATCATTTCAATTGCATTTAAGATTAACAGAGAATTTTGCAAATATTCTCTCATTTTAATGTCCTAACAAATCTAATTATTGTCACCCACATTTTACAGATATACAAAATCAGAGTGAGATATCTGGAAATTTACCAGACTGATGCAGACTTATCTGTATCATCTGAGGTCATATTTGAGATCATTCGGCCTGACTCCAGGTCTAGCTCTCTATATAGGAGCACCTACATGACAAATAATAGAAAGTAGATATAAATCTTTCCTGGAAATCAATAATTATAGTTAAAATTTTTTTTATAAGATAATCCTTACAGGAAAATAAAAAAAATTCAAAATAGGATAAAAAGCAAATGAAAAGCAATAAATCAAGGGCTTTTAGGAATCAGAATTTTTTTTTTCTTTCACTCTCTCTGTCTCTCCCTCCTTCCTTTCATTCCTCTTTCTCTGTTTCTGTCTCTCTCACCTATCTATCTAAAATCAACTAATAAGTCTCCTAACTCTAGTCTATTACTGGAGATTGACATTATTAGGGAAGTCATTCATCATTCCAAAAAACAAAAACAAAAACAACAAAAATAACTTCAAAATTTCTGCTTATTCTAGAGAATGTAAATTGGTATGTGTGTGTATTTGTGTGTATATGTGTGTGTGTTTGTGGTTATGTATGTGTATGTGTTTGAGAAGGCCAAGAGATGGGCAAAATAAGGAGAATGGAAAGGATGGATCTATATCAAACCCCTCAAAACCTAAAATAATTGTCTAGATCATTCCCTGTTCTAGAATTTCTAATTTCTCATTTAGAGTGATTAAAGATATCATAAGGACTACCATTCAAGATTTGCCTTCTCAATTGAACAAGCATTTATTAATCATTTACTATACACTGAGCTCTGTGCAAGAACTGATAGACACACACACACACACACACACTCACATACTGGGTGGGTGGGGCAAACATTCTCCTGTTAAGCATTATTATAATGGACAACCTTAATCAAAGACAAATAGAAATGATTCCTCTCCTACCACCTACTACCATACTCCAGACTCTTTAAAATCTCAAAATTGCTTGTGAATAATGCTGTCATTAGTGAGAGCATCCTGCTGACCATTTGCATATAATAAATCAAGTCAGGTCAAAACAATTTTTTAAAAATCATGGAGAGAGTAAGGAAAAGGGCAGTACTATGTTGGAAAATGTGATGGGAGGATAGAAAAGAAATTGTAGTGTAAACACCTTTAAGTTATTGATATTGGGTTATAGGAACTAAAATTCAACTGACTATAAACGAAAATATAGATAGTACACTTGTTGGATGAAAATCTGCTTCCCTCACTGACTGAATACAATAATCAATTCTGTGAAGAGGTGAAAAGAGCTTTGGAGGAAACCTAAGAAACCCAGTTTCAGATCTTATATCTGCCACTATCTTACTATTTGAACTTAATCATTTGATCTCTGGGAGCTCCAGTTTCTCTTTTGTAAAATGAGGAATTTTGCTAGATCTCCAAAATTTGATCATCTCTCTTATATAAGATAGTTCCCACTAGACTGAGAATAGCTTTGAGAGATTTGCCATATTATATTTTTTCCTTGTTTGTAACACAAAATTGGAGTATGCCTAATAGCATATATATTATTCTTAATATTATATATTACTTGGAATTTATTCATAGTTCATTATACATTTGTACCACTAGAAGGTGATGAGAAAATCTATGTGATTAATACAATAACACATTGTATTTTTTAAATAAATGTTTGTAGATTTACATAATATTCGTTAAAATACCCAATCATTACTAGTCACAATGATTCTAATATGAAATTCCATTAAATAAGTAATATAAATTCAATATTAAACATCAGTACATCTCATTAAAACTACTTTGTAATTATTTTAATAAATTATTTTCAGTGAAATAAATATCATGAAAAAATTTTAGTCATTTCCTTAATGTCTCTATAAGTTTATTTTTTTCAGCTGTTCTGAATCAGATGTTCTGATTCACTTTATATACAATCATTATTTATGAATATTCTGTTCTTCAAATTCTCCTTTTTTATTATCTCATAAATGAACTCCTATATTTCCTCACATTTCTTATAATTATTTATCTTAATTGTATTAGAATATTTTACCCACTATTGCAACACCATTTATTTCATATTATTACCCTGTTATTAAACATTGATGTAACTTTCAATGTTTTGCAATTACAAATAAAAATTACCATAAAAATCTTACACAAAGAGTTCATATTTTACCTTTTTATTATTCTTTCAAGGCATATTCTAAATTATTGGATTGATGTATATTTTTATTATTAAAATGTTCATTACTATGAATTTTAAAAATTAAAAAAATAATAAATAAACATTTCCCTATAAAATGAATTGAAAAGTAAACTTAGTTTTTAAATAAATATTAAATTTAATGCAGGAGTTTCCTTGGTACCCTTTTAATCATAATGAATAACTTCTTTTTTTTTTTTAAAAGGTGCTTCATTGACACTTTTCCTTTTTTTTGTCACCATTGTAAACACTGCATTCTCCACCCTCCAACACTATCCTATGTAAGGAAGGGAAGAAGGAATGAAGGAAGGAGCCTTACTTGTAACAAAACGTAGTCAAATTGAACAAATGAAAGAATGGCTTTGTCTAAAAGTGGAATGTTACATTCTTCATTTGTTGCTACATTATGCTAAGAAGTAGGAAGTAGGAAGCATAATTTATCATTAGTTTTCTGGAGTTATTGTTCTAGCATTGATTATAATTCTTAAATCTTTCATAGCTTTTCTTTATAATATTGAAATTTTATGGAGTTCTCTAGTTTAGCCTACCTGAGTTTGTGTCATTTCATGCAACTCCTCCTAGGTTTTTGTAATGCAACAAATTTTGTAATTTCTTATAGAATTGTAAATAGATTCATATTTTATAATTGTTTATAATTCCTCAGTTGATAGACATCACCTTGGTTTTAAAGATTTTGCCGGAAAAACAAACAAACAACAAACAAATCTGATATAATTTATACTGCTCTTTCTCAATTTCTTTTATCTCTTTGAAATACAGATCTAGCCATAATGGACTTGATGAACCAAATATAGAATTTAGTGTATATAAAGTTCTACATTTCTTTCTGGAATGGTTAGACCAATTCACAGTGCCATTGGCAGTTCATTAAGATACCTGATCTCCCAAAACCCAACCAATATTTCTTATTCTTTATGTTTTGCTATCTTTGCCAATTTAAAAATTATTTTGCATTTTTCTTATTATTATTTGTTTTTTTTTTCATTTAGTTGCTAATAAATTGGCTATTTTCCTTTTGAAAACTGCATGTTCATAACATTTTATTATTAAGGAATGCTTCTTGTTCTTTATTTTCAACTATTTCTCATATATCTTAGGTATTAAAATTCTATCACATACATTTATTGGAGTTATTTTAACCAAAAATTCTTACTTCCTATTCTCTTCTGATTTTAATTGGATTATTTCTTATTTTTTGTGTGCATAAATGATTCAGTTATTTGAAATTTAAATTGCCAATTTTACCTCTTGTGACTCTATTCCCTTGTTTGCTCAAGAGCTCTTCCATTATCTGTGGTTCAGAGAGGTATTGCCTTCTTTTATACTGAGTCAAGTAGTTATTAGAAATTTATTTTTGTAATGGGTGGAGCTGTTTGTCTAAGCTTGTTACATTAAAATTCTTTTCCCAGAGTTTCTATCAAATAGAAGAAACATGAATTTATTTTAACTTGTATGAAATAGTTTTGATGATGAGACAGTAAAAGTAGTAAAATTTAAGATCTACTACTGCCTAGTCCTCTTTCTTTTCATTATATTTCCCTTGAGAACCATTACTCTATTCCTTAAATGATTTTAGTATTTTGTCAAATAAAATAAGTTTTTGACTCTTTGATTAGATTTTGTGAATTCATTTAAGCAGGGTTGTCATTTTGGGGAGGATGAGTTTGGTGTCAGGGTCATTAATAAAGCTCTTTGAGTAGATGAGGCCACTGCTACTACCTTATCATTTTTATGTATTTTTAGAACTAGCATTTTTTAAGAGATTAAATCTTTGCAGGATCTATTAGTTTTTGGTAAGTTAAGTAATTAAAATATTTCTTATGTAATATTTTTCATTAATGGATTTGTGATTCCTTTTAAGCTTAAACATAAAAGAATATTTGATGAATTATAATGAAATATATGGCATAAAATATACATAAATATAATATAAATAACATAAAAATATAAATATAATAATAATATCCTACATCATATTTCAGTGAATTCACATTGAAAAGAAATGAAACAATGCTTATTTTTTAGAAGAAAAACTATTGAAGAAAATATATTTGTTAGAAAGCCCAAACAAAAATTAAAACAAAAGACATTCCTAGAATGTACTATTGTTGATTCAGATATCAATAGTTACAATAAATAAAGAATAGAAAGATCTTCAAATATTTAAAAGCTAACCAGTAGTATTTAAGTATTTCAATTTAAGAATTGCAAAATTAATAGAATAAAACAGATTGAGTTGAATTCATTTTTGAATTGGTATTTAATAGATTAATCTTTTTACCACGTTTACATAATTTTCTTGAAGTATAGTAAAATTACTTTTAGAAGAGAATATTACTAAAATCTGGCTAAAAGACCACAAACAAAGAAGACAGTTGTTGGAGAGTAAAATGAGTAACACTGGTGCATTCTTCTGGATAGATTAGTCTAATGGGATCCTGTGTGTTGTGTGTGTCTAAGAAACAGTATTTTTAGAAGCAATTTGTTCTGATTGGAGGAAATGAATAAGGAAATGAATAAACAAAATTAGATATTATATGAAATAATAACTTTAAAATTATGCTCATGTCCAAACAATAGTTCTAAAATTTCAAGCTCAATTATTAGACTGATTATATTTTTTCTATTATACCAATAAGATTTTTCTCCTATTTTATTTACTGCATGTGATGTGAATCCTGTAGCCAGCTTATTCTCTCTCTGTCAGGAAATGTTAAAATGCTCATGTTGGGAACTTGGTTTTCCAAATTGTCTTGTCACCATAGTTAAAGCAACCATAATGTGCCCAGATTGCCTTGGGTAGCATTTTTAAGATATCTATGATGGGAAATAAGGCTTTCCCAGACTGCCTTTGTTAGTATCTTGTAGGCAGTCTCAACATCTTAGTATACGTAATTCCCACTTTTATTTTCCCTCCTTTCCTGAGAAACTCTCAAGGTTGTATTTTTCCTTAAAAAGATGTGCTTATGATGATGTTTGCTGAATTCTTTCTAGAACTAAGCAACACTCTCCATTTCATAGCATTTTTCCTTTAATGGCTTTTCCTTCTGTTTAATTGTGAGTTTTGTGAGTTTCACTAGGGAACTTGACTTTCCTTTTGTTAATTAAATAACATAATTTTGTAATCTGTGATGGATATCTTGTCATGGTTGTTCCATGTCATGATCTGAATCCCTATTATAACTGCTCTTCTGAAACTATTTCTGATTACCATTCCCAGAGTCTATTCTACCTCATTACATCAACTAAGACTTAGTATTCAAAATTTAAATTAAGCGGCTCATTGCAATCAGTTGCTAAAGTGAATTGAACTGGTTAGCAGCAAGCCAGTAATATAATCACTCAGTCAAAGGAAACAAACCAGCTGTTCTTAAAGCTATTCCTGAATTACCTAAATGTTTTAAAGTCATGACTCTATATCCCACTTCTAAAATCAAAGTCAGAACTAGACATTTTGGCATTTGGGACAATTCAGGTATGGTACAGCAGAGATTGAAGTACCTGCTGGGAAATCTCTCTTGGGTGGGATTCCTGGGGGAATTTCCCTATGGGTGTGGGAAAAGATCAGGGTGGGAGGGCTTCCAAGTAATTTAATAGAATAAGTCCTGGAGCTAATGAGAGCAAATGGTCCAACTGTTAGCTTCCTATTTTAACTAAGTATTATTGCTATCAGTATCTAGATAGCTTACCAAAGGGTTACTGGTGCTTTCAGATTCATGTAATTGTCTCTGCTTTGATATTTCCATCTCCTGACTCCTGAGCAAAAGTGGCATAATATCTGTGCAAAAGGCCAGCTCAAATAAAGTACTTTTGTCTTCCACTTAATCACATCATTATACCTTTATACAGATGCATAAAAATAATTTGTATTATGTAAAATAAATTATTCCCTTTTAGTGCAATGATTTCTCCTTCTATTCCATTTATGAAAGTAAATCAAAGGACACTGCTAGGTAGAATTTTATGACATAAAATACTCTGTTTACACTAATAGCTGAGTATGCAAAATGGAGACATACTCAAAAAAAAAAAAAGGTGACTATTTTTGCAATGATGGGAATGATTTTTACTATCCAAATAAACCAAGGAAGATTGTATGTATTGATACTATATGAAAATGAGATCAACATTCTAGGAGTTCATTTGTTTCTCTTTAATACAGCACATGTATAAACCATTTTCTGAGAAAGTATTGATAAATTTTCAGAAAGTATGAGTGGCAGTAACAGTGGTCCCTGCTAATGTGGAAAAATTTGCCCCATCAGTAGGCCAGGAAAATGAGATTATAAATTATAATTTAATACCATATTATATACCATACTTATAAATTAATACCATAAGTATTATGGTATTATAATGTAGTGAATCCTTTGTGGAATATGTAAATATATTGGGCATATCATTGAGGTTGATGCATTAAAATAGTCTGCTGAGAATAGAAAAGTCCCTGTGACTTTCAGTACATTTTAATATATATTCTTAATTTGTTCTCTCCCCTGGGGAAAAAAAAAAAAACCTAGTTCAGGAATTTTCTTTTGAGTTCATGAAATAACTTATTTTCCAATTTGAAAATGCATTTAACTTTGCTAAGGAGACAGACTCATGTAAAAACCTGCCAACTTGGCACTAAAAAATCAATTGTGCTGTCTGCTTTTTTTAAAAAGGAGGGAGCCACTCACATAAATAATTTATCAAAAAGAATTTAACAAATATGTGAGCATTAAATAAAACACTCTAAACAACTGGCAAATTTACTGTTCTTATTGCACTTGTGTTAGTTTTTGTTCCTGATTTATAATTCTAATATAATTAGTATCTTATTTCATAAATAATGCCACCTTTACCATTACTGTATTTCAGAATAAAATATTAAATGTCACTTGTTGTGTTCATTGCTTATTATTGCCATTCTCTTATTGAAAGATTTGCCTGCTTTGTGTGTTGATAATTTTTAATAATTTAATACAAAGATAAGTAGGAATGCTGAAGTGGCACCTCAGATGGATTCTGTGTGGGAGACAAGGTGCAGAGCAGTCTCATTGATCTTTTCCAGGAAGGAGAATGGGAAAGCATCTTTAAGATTCTCTAGTGTCCTATTGAGTCAGATAATATTTTAACATTTGATTTTTCCTTCCTGGTTCAGACAGTCCCTGTTTTCAAAAACACCTGGTTTCCAAAAAAAAAAAAAAAAAAAAAAAAAGACAGTAGTTCTAATGATAGGCTGTTTAGAAAGGCATGCAATAAGAGAATATGAATTACATAATAAGAAAAGAGTCAAGAATGCTAGAGGTATTTTTCTTTTGTCTACATAAGATTGGCACACTTCTCAGAAAGTTGAATAAAAGAAGATGGAACTTAAGGGGAACCAGTCTCAAACATTCAAAAGTTTGCTTCCTAGCCATTTGTTTTTATGCATTTTTTCATTTTTAAACTATAAAATAAAAAATAATTTGGTGTGTGGATATTGAAATGAAGAATTGCAACAAACTGGAAGAAACAGGTTTAAAACAGAGATTGTACATTTTTCATTCATTTTTTAAGAATTTAATCAGAAAAAAATACTTAAATAATTAACTGCTTGGAAAATAAAGAATAGGAACTAGAAGGCAAGATTGAAATGTCAGCCAGAAACTGTCTAGAGTATAAAAGATTGCTATATAATATGATATACTTTTTTATTTCTATTGGAAATAATTTGACTATGTTTATGATTGTAAGTTCAAAATAAAAATAAATTAAAACAAAAAAAAAACAATTTGAACTATAGTCACTTATTCAGAAAAATTAGTCAAAAGTACTAGAATTTATTACTAAGATTAGAAAACCTCTTTCTCTGATGATCTGTAGCTAAAAATATGAAATCATTTGTCAGCCATTCAGATGAGCCAAGCTCAACATGACCCAATTGACCATAGCATGCTACACATCCTTCTATCCTCTACATTGTCACAAAGCCTGGACAAGTTTATGCTTATTGTTTCCATGATACTATCAGTCCATTTCATCCTCTAATGACCCCTTTTCCTTTAGCCTTCATTTTTTTCCAATGAGTCCCATCTTCCTATTACCTGACAAAAGTATTTAGGCTCCAGCTTTAGTATTTGACTTCCCGGTGAAGAACCTGAATTAATTTTTTAAAGTATTGACAGACTTGATCTTCTGTTCAAGGGACTTCCAGAAATCTTCTCCAGTACTGCAATTTCAATGTGTCACTTCTTTGGCACTCCACTTTATTTATTAGTCTTAACTCTCACAGCCATACATTGCTACTAGAAAAACCATAGTTATTATAACTATTTGATCTTTGTTTGCAAGTTAGAATCTCTGTTTTTTCATATGCTGTACAGATTTGCCATAGCTTTCCTTCCAAAGAGCAAATGTCTTTTAATATCATAGTTGCAGTCACTGTCTACAGTGTTTAAAATGTCAGGATTTCATCTAAGTAGAGATATTAGACATTACCAGTATCAGTGTTCAGTTCTATTAATTTTTAAAATTATATGACATAGAATTTATACAAAATTTAGTATGACATGATGCTTAGAGATAGCATTGAATCCAGAAACACTTGAGTTCAAAACCTACTTCAGGTACATATTGGCTATGTAACTTTGGGCAAGTCATTTAACCCCTCTTTGTGTTCTAGACAATTTTCTAAGACCTTCAGAGACAATGTTGATTTACGTTGGTTAAGAAAGTTTGTGATCTGGGATTAATCTATGTTAATGAAACCCCAGATCCAGGTTCTAACATTATCCTCTACAGCCCAGCTTCCTAAACTGTGAATCACAACCCCATATCTGATCTCATAACTGAATATGGAATTCACAAAATTATGAGTTATTATTATTAAATGTTTAAAACTATTTTATATACCTAAATTCCTCTGGTCATATAAAAATTTATCAACAAAAAGAGGTCATGAGTAAAAAAAGAAAAAAGCCCTTCTCCATAAAATGAAGAAGAACGAAGGAATGGAAGTTGACTATTGGTCACCATTCTTAGATTTTAAGAATGCATAATTGTAAGGATAAAATGTATTATTATTTTTTGATAATTATTAAATTTTAGTTTATATGTCACTTGAATGTGTACTTTTACATAAAGAATTTCTTTTAACATTAAACTTTTTCTGATGAATTTTTTATGTAGTTGTTGCATGGTCTTTTGATGAATGTTATTAAAAATACAGTTTCTTTCAGGATAAATCATGTTTATATACAAACATATATATTCCGTATATATACATACATACATATATACATAAATGACTTGCTGAAGGTAATATGATAAATAGCGGAGTTAGGATTCAACTTCTGAGTAAGTAGTGGAAAGGAGAAAAGAGTCCTAAGAATGCTAATGTTTTTAGACTACTTACAAACATTAACTAACTTTTAGGATTTTGAATTTTAAAATGACCATAGGATTATAGATTTAAAGCTGGAAGGGACCTTTGAAGTAAATGAGTCCAATTCCTTCATTTTATAGAAAACAAAACTGTGACTGAGGGAGATTAAGTTACTTGCTCAGGGCCACACAGACAATAAAAATCTTGAATCTATAGGATTAAACCATCTAGCTGCCTCAGTAAATGAGCAATGAATTGATGAATTTATAAAAATGAACCACATCAACATTGACATTGCAATATAAAACAAAGAGATAATAATTGAATGTTGCCATAGAAAAAAGTCTATTGACAAATCCACAGGGTAGTAGGGTAGAAAGGATGGTAAGTGATCTAATTACATTTCTAAGAATAAGAGGTAGGGGACAGGGGCAATAAGATACCCAGTGCTGGTGAAAAGCATAACCAAAAAAAAAGGTTAAATTTTAAGAAATAAAAAACTACAAAGCTATGTATGCTTCTGAACATAGAAGCTTCATTCAATGCCACAATTATTAAAAAAAACAACAAAATTTTAAACAGTACCAAGTGTGCCCAGGGCATGCAGTCAGGAAGAACTGAATTAAATAATGCCTCTAACAATTACTATGTAATCTTATAAATTTCTTGAAATGGAGCTCCCTTAAACCAGGCTCTAATAGAACTCTCTGAATTCAAATGGAGCTATTTGATTGTGCCTTCACTATGTCTCTTGCTGATTGGCCAAGTCCTAGCCCAAGACTCTATTAGTCATTGAATGGGTGTTGAAAGCTCACAGTTAAGTGTAAATAGCAATTGCTCTTTTCCTCCACTGGCCTCTCATGAGATTGAACCCAATGATGATCAGCATGGAAGTTTCGATTTGCTTCATTTCCTAGTTTGCCTCTCCTTATTCAGCCTGGTAAACTCCAATTCCCAGAAAGTCAATATTTTGTTCTTGGGGTGTGTGGGCAATGGATCAATTTAAGTTGCCACTTAGAACTCCTGAGCTTAAGACCCATAAACCTTTACTTTCTGAATAGTAAAGATTACAGATATGCTCCATTATGCCCTGCTAATATCCTCCTAAAATGTTTGTATGCCTCATATCTCTCTCTATTCTAATCCATCCTCCATCCAGGTGCCAAAGTAAATTTTCTATAAGATGGTTTACACTTATCACCTACCCTATTAAAAATAAATTCCAATGGCTTCTTCTTATTTTCAATATCAAATAGACAGCTTTGTGTTTGGAATCTAAAGTTCTTAACAACCTGGTCCCTTGTCCACCTTTTATTAGATTTTTTACACTCTACTCTAATTTATGAACTTTAAAACATAGCCATACTTTCCTGTTTGCTTTTTCTCACATATTTCCCCTCTGGTCTTTGAACATTTGTAATGTATATTCCCCAGGCCAGGGTTGACCTGCCTCCCAACCTTCTATGCTCAGAATCCATTTGTAACCTGGGCTTAGTTATTAATAAGAAAGTTGCTCCTCTTTAAAGCCTTTAGCCTGACTCTTTCTGCATCATTCTCTAACAGTCATTATTCTGTCTACCAGTTAAGAGACAGGGAGACCCAGTCTCAAAAGAAAAAGAATGGAAGGTCAGTCTTATAGTCTAGGAGAGAAGTAATGAAGGCCTGAAGTAGAGTAGCACCTGTGTGAATGGAAAGAGATGAGGTACAGTATGAGGTTCTGTAGAGAAAGATATTTTAAGATTTAGTAACTTATTGGATATGTTGATTTAAGAGAAAGATGATATCCAATTTACGGGATTAGAAGGGTGATGATGTCACTTAGCAGTAATAGGGAAATTCAGGAAGGGAAGATATTAGAGGGGAAAGATAAGTAGCTTTGTTTCAGACACTGAATTTAAGATAACTTCAGGACAACTAGTTCTAGTAGGTAATTGATGTGGAGTCTCAAAATCAGAAGAGAGACTGACATCTTCCTGAAATTATTTTATACTTACTTATTTATCTATGCACATTTGTACATATTCTGTCTTTTTTCATCATCAGGAAAATGTAGGCATTGAAGGTCAAGGACTGTTTCTTTAAATCTTTAATTCTTTCCTTTCTTTCTTTTCCTCCCTCCCTTCCTTCCTTCCTTCCTTCCTTCCTTCCTTCCTTCCTTCCTTCCTTCCTTCTTTCCTTCCTTCCTTCCTTCTTTCCTTCCTTCCTTCCTTCCTTCCTTCCTTCCTTCCTTCCTTCCTTCCTTCCTTCCTTCCTTCCTTCTCTCCTTCCCTCAGTGGGGGCTCAGAATAATCCCTTGTACACTGACAATAAATATTTATTAAATAAACTATTTTTCCAGAAATGGAGGGGCAAATAACAATGACTAGAACCTTCAAAGAAGTAAATTATAACTTTATTTAAGTGAAAAAAATGACAAAAAAATCAATGACTTCCTAACAGAATTATTCAGAAGAATGAACTGCCTCTGCAGCTATTGGAACCCCTTCATTAGAAGCCTTAAATAAAATGTTGGATGTCCACTCATCAGGAAAGTTATAAAAGGTTTTTTTTTTTTATATTTCAGATGAATACGGCAATAGATGGGTTCTGAGGTTCTTTTTAAATTTGATATTATGTGATTCTGTGAAATTTAAAAAAAATTCATCTTAAATTTTTAAACAGTGTGAATAATTGAGCAGGTTGTGGCTTATGATAGGATAATCTCTCCATTTAGAGTGGGAATGAACATGACAGACAATATGATCTAACCCTTTCATTTACAGATAACCTATGTTGATTTCAAATTAATAGAAAATTAATGTTTGTTTTGTGTGAGCAACACTAGGAACCAGATCTTTCATGTAAATCACAGGCAACACAGATATTATTCAACATTTGTCATTTGATACTGCATTTGAATTTCTTCTCTCTGAAAGTTTAAAGGAATTTCAGTCACATTTAGAAAAGGTTGTGCTTTTGAAATGCTTGTATGAGCATGTCCTTAAGGAGAGGGTTCTCTAGAACTAAGATTAAACTGGAATTAGTTCTTTTCCCAGACATGTCTTGCTTCAAATATGACATGCTGTATCTTAGTCATTTTTAAGTGCTCAGTAATATAATTAGGAGTTGGTTAGAAGCCTTAGGCTTAAATAAATATTATCATTCTCTGTTTAGGAACATATTTGTCAAAAAGTTGTATGTTATAATTAATATGCATATATAATATATAATAAATATAATATATAATATATATAATAAATTTATACTTACTACTTATGCCCAGAAATTCTTTTATTATAGCTTAAAGAAAGATCATTTCGTCCATCACAACAAAGATATATCTAATTACTCTTTGCAAATGGCATGGAAAGCTTAATCAGGTGCCAAATTTCTCCCTCCCATTCCCCCTCCCCATCACTTTTGTAGCCTTCTCTAGCCAAAATTCAGTTTAAACCCAATTTACCCATACTAAAATTTTTAACCGATTTAGCCTTCTAATATATCATTATTGAATAATCTAAAGAAGACTGTAGGACATTTCAAATACTTTTTATTTTTATTGAGTTGTGCCATTCTAAGTGGTATTTGTCGTTAATCATTTCTTTAGTGACCTAGATAGATGATAAGCCAGTCCTCAACAGGTACTTCATTGCTTTTTATTACATAAGTGGCCATTGTTATCATAAGGTACAAGTGCTTTGGCTCCACTTCATACTTAGAGATAATTTCTCTAGGCTGCTAGAGTGTGGAATGTAGCAAGAGTTTTAGAGATACTTTGGGCAAGAGAAACAGGAGGTTTCAATTCAGTATGAAACTTGTTCAGAATTTCTCTTTTGAGAAATTTATAGTTCCTAAATGGGTGTCAGAATTCTTCTACCCCACAGAAATTCACCAATGAATACTATTGGTTTTGATGTAGATGCTCTGATATTTGGTTTAGAAAATGTGGTCTCCATACTTTACTCCATTTTCAGATAGACCATATTTTACTTAATTTTATATGAGCTACTTGATTGCCTAATTTCCTCTGATAGTTTTCAGTTCTGATCTAAGTTATAAGCTGACAGAAGGAAGATGAAAAGCTAAGATTGCAAGCAATGGTTAGAAAGGATAGGGGGAAACTGGCAGAAACAGGCATACTGACAGCTCCAGGAAATGAGAACAGAAAACAGAAATGGTAATATTGAATGATATATCAGAACTGCCAACTAGGATCATATAGCTATCTGGGTCCATTTAGTGTAGGAACAGACAAACACACAATTCTCTGAGGACAGATATGTATTACCAAAAGAATATCATTACTGATGTTCATAATGATCATTCTTAGTTATCCAAAACATGTTACTATGTTTACTAAGTTAAGGATTACATTGAAAAATGATTATGTTAAAGCAAAGTAGCAGTTTGGGGAAGGAAAGACTATAGGGATTATCTCCATTTTACAGATGAGAAGGCAAAGACTCCCAATACTTAAATGTCCCACAATACTTAAATGTCTTGCTTACAAACACAGCCTCTACAGTGATAACTAGCCAATATGACAGCATGGGATTTGAACTCAGATCTTCCTTAAAGTGACTTCAAGTCCAAAATTCTTGTTTGTCTTTCAAAAAGAGCTCATCTTGTATTAAGTGCCTTTTTCTCAAGACAATAATGGGATCAAATTATAATTTAAACTATAAATCAACAACCATTCATTTGTGTTAAGGGGCAGGTCAATTCTCCGAGAGCCTCCACAGCTGTGGATCATAGCATCTGAAGGAGTTGCAGGGCAGCTTTTGCTGATACAGGTGTTACAGACTGGGAATGAAATACATTGGAGGCAGAGGGAAGAGGAGAAAGGGCAAACAATGCAATGTCCTGTCAGTCAGAGAGGTCAGAGAACAGCAACTGCCTCTCAGTCTCCCTGTATCATCCTCTCACACTAGGAGATTCATTCTGCAGGTCTGGGTTGGATCACCAGCAGCTATTGTCAGGTGGCTCCCAGTAGCATAACATATGGCACCTGAATGTGGGGTATAAGAAGCATAAGAATTACAAGAAGAAGCAACAGCCTTCGAGAACTGTTTGTGAGTAGGATTCTTCCAGAATTTCTTCAGTAACCAGTGGGGAAGGAGAGAAAGAAGAGACCTGGTAAGACTTTTAGTCGGGGTAATTAAATGGGCCAATACACCAAAGGACAAAGCCAGGACACTGAGGAGAGACATAAATGGCTGTTCTGACTATAGTCCTCTTCTCACTTTGAAAGTTTGCCTTGGGACAAAGCCAAGATGGCAGAGAGGACACATACATCTATCTAAATTCTTCTTTGCCCTCAGATTACTTCTTTCATGACTACAAGCCCGAAATACTAGAGTTTCTCAGGACCTGGAAACACCCACTCAGCACCCAGATTGACTCAGCATACTCTCAGAGCACAACTGCTGTGCAAACGCAGCGCAGTCATTGCTCCCCCATTGCTGCTTCACTGCTACTGCTTGGTAATACCATACTGCCCAAAAAGCAGATCACACTTTTTGTTTTGTTTTGTTTTCTCTGTTTCTTTTTTGTCAAAATAAGTAAAAAGTTAAAGCAGGCTCTAACTATAGATAGCTTTTATATTGATAGAGAGCAGACTTCAAACTAAAAACAGATTGTCTCTAGATGAAACCCCAAAGGGAGATATGATCTGCTCCCACCACACAAGGCTCTCATAGAAGAAAATAAAATGGCTCTTACAAGAGAGCTAGAAGAAAAATGGGGAAAGGAAAGGGAAGCTTGGCAAGAAGGTCTGGATAAGTCATCCTACTCATTAAAAGATACAGTGGTTAAAGAAATCAACTCCCTGAAAAATAGAATTAGTGAATTAGAAAAAGAAAATTGTTCTCTAAAAAATAAAATTGGCGAAATGGAAAACATAATTCCATAGAATAAAACAACCCATTAAAAACTCAATTGGACAATTACAAAAAGAAATAAAAAAAATAAATGAAGAAAATAATTCATTAAAAATCAGAGTTGAACAAATGGAAATGAATGACTCAAAGAGACACCAAGACTCAATCAAGAAAAACCCCCAAAATGAAAAAAATAGAAAAAAATGTTAAAAAAAATATTACTTGGGAAGATGGTGGAGAAGACATACATGTAATTCTAAGGTCCCCTTTAACCTCACTATTAATTACCAAATTCAGCCTCAGAAATAGTGCTTGACTGGTAAAATCCACAAATATTGGGAGTACAACAAATTACCAGCCGAAGATAATTTGGAAAAAGTTTTTCCTGATTGGCGGAAGCAGGCCAGCACACCAGAGAGGCAAAACATGGAGGCTAGCACACCGAGGGAATCAGGGCCGGGGCAGTCTCCATTGGTGGAGAATTTGCAGAGAGGACTCTACCACAGGTTGGATCCTCTGCTTTGGTTGCAAAGCAATAGATCAGCAGAGAAGTTACACAAATACCAAAGGTAGAGTATACTCAAAAAAAGCCCAGACTTTAAAAGGACCTGGCTGCACCCACCCAGCACTGGAAATGACTCAGCACAGGCCACAGCACAGCTGTGTAGCTGCATTCTCTAGCTCGAGGCTTTTGCCCAGGGCAACCACACTTCTGCATACCAGGGGGGCTCTGCCTGGGGCAGCCACAAATTTGCACAGGTTGGGGGGAGGGGAGGCTCTGCCCGGGGTGCTCACAATTCTACTGGGGGGGGGGGAAGTTGGGGAAAAGCTCTGTCTTTGGTAGTAGAACTTACACAGCGTGGCCATGCTTCCCAGGGCAGAGACACTTCCACTGCTGGGCTCTTCCCAGGGCACTTCTGCAGCTCAGCCACTCTTTCCAGCCCATTTACAGGACAGCTACTGTCCATATGTCTATCCCTGTTCTGCAGAGGGAGCTGGTAACATCCTTGCCCTGAAGGCAGACCCTAAAGGCTTTTAAAAAAAGGAGTAGAAAAGCCAAGCAAACTCTACCTATAGATAGGTTCTTTACAGAAAGAGAGTAGGTTTCCAACCCTGAGGAGACTAATAGCAGACAGTCTCCAGACAAAACCCCAAAGGGGGATGTAACCTGATCCCCATCACACAAGGCTCTCCTAGAAGAAATTATAAAGATCTTAAAAGAGAGCAAGAATAAAAATGGGGAAAGGAAAGAGAAGCTATGTAAGAGAATATGGAAAAGACATATAATTCACTGAAAGAAAAAACTGATAAAGTGGAAAAAGAAAACAACTTCCTGAAATGTGAATTGGAAAAGGTAAAAAACTCCCAGGAAAGGAGGATTTGTAAACTGGAAAAAGAAAATAATTCAGAAAAAAAAATTAGTGAAATGGAAAAAAAAAATCCATGGAGCAAAACAACTCATTTAAAAACTCAATTGGATATATACAAAAAGAAGTAAAAAAAAGCTAATGAAGAAAATAACTCATTAAAAATCAGAACTGAACAAATACAAATGAATGATTTGTTGAGACATCAAGAATTAGTTAAGCAAAACCAAAAAATGAAAAAATAGAAAAAAATGTTAAATATCTACATGGAAAAACAACAGACCTGGAAAACAGATGGAGGAGAAATAATCTGAGGATTATTGGACTTCCTGAAAATTATGATAAAAGAAATAGCCTAAATACTATTTTACAGGAAACTATCAAAGAGAACTGCCCAAATGTAATAGAATCAGAAGGTAAAATAGGCATTGAAAGAATTCATCAAACACCTCCTGAAAGATATTCCAAATTAAAAACTCCAAGGAATATTGTGGCTAAATTTCAGAACAATCAGACTAAGGAAAAAACAGCCAAAAAAAAAACCAATTTAAATACCAAGGAGCCACAAGGATCATTCAGGATCTAGTTGCTTCCACATTAAAAGATCAAAGGGCCTGGAATCTGATATTCCGAAAGACAAAAGAACTTAGAATGCAGCCAAGAATAAACTATCCAGCTAAACTGAGCATTTTCTTGGAGGGAAGAAGATGGACATTTAATGAAACAGGTGAATTCCATTTGTCTCTAATGAAAAAACCAGAGCTAAAGAAAAAATTTGGCCTCTAACTGTAGGACTCAAGAGAAGCAGAAAAAGGTAAAAAGAACTCTTGAGAACTGTATTTCTGTTATGGATATACATAAAGAGTGCATATATAATTAGATTTTACTGATACAATATAGAAAAGAGAAGCAGAAGTGGAAAGGACATAGTATCAGAAAAAGGGAAAGGGGGAGATAAAAAGAGAGAAATTATATCCCACGAAGAGGCAAAGGAAACATCATACATGAGGGAATTTAGGGAGGGGAAGGAACATTGTGTGAATGTTATTCTCATCAGATTTGGCTCAAAGAGAAAGGAATAATAGACATATTTGGTTTACAGAGAAACTTATCTCATCTCATTAAAAAGTGGGAGAAGAAAAGGGAAAAGGGAAAGAGTAATAAGGAAAAGGTATAAGAAAGGGGAAGGGACTCAAAGGGGGTGGGAGGGATTCTAAAGAGGGAGGCCATTTAATACTTGGGAAGGGGGGAAAGGGAGAAAGAAAAAGAAAAGCATAATTTGGGGATAATAAGATGGCAGGAAATACAGAATTAGTAGTTTTAACAATAAATGTGAATGGGATGAACTCTCCCATAAAGCAGAGGGAGATAGCAGATTGGATCAAAAGCCAAAATCCCACAATATGTTGTTTACAGGAAACACATTTAAAGCACGGATAAGATCAAAATGGGTTCATGATTTAGGCATAAAGAATGAGATTATAAATAAATTAGAAGGTCAAAGGATAGTTTACTCAGACTTGTGGAGACGGAAAGAATTTGTGACCAAAGAACTAGAGATCATTATTGATCACACAGTAGAAAATTTTGATTATATTAAGTTAAAAAGCTTTTGTACAAACAAAACTAATACCAACAAGATTAGAAGGGAAGCAATAAACTGGGAAAACATTTTTACACTTAAAGGTTGTGATAAAGGCCTCATTTCCAAAATATATAGAGAATTGACTCTAATTTATAAGAAATCAAGCTATTCTCCAATTGATAAATGGTCAAAGTTATGAACAATTTTCATATGATGAAATTGAAACTATTTCTATTTATATGAAAGGGTGTTCCAAATCACTATTGATCAGAGAAATGCAAATTAAGACAACTCTGAGATACCACTACACACCTATCAGATTGGCTAAGATGACAGGAAAAGATAACAAAGAATGTTGGAGGGAATGAGGAGAAACTGGGACACTGATGAATTGTTGGTGAAATTGTGAATGGATCCAACAATTCTGGAGAGCAATTAGGAACTATGCTCAAAAAGGTATCAAATTGTGTATACCCTTGTTGCAGGAGTGTTACTACTGGGCTTGTATATCAAAGAAATATTAAAGAAGGAAAAGGGACCTATATGTGCCAAAATGTTTGTGGCAGCCCTTTTTGTAGTGGCTATAAACTAGAAATTGAATGGATGTCCATCAATTGGAGAATGGTTGGGTAAATTTTAGTATATTAATGTTATGGAATATTATTGTTCTGTAAGAAATGACTAGCAGGATGAATATAGAGAGGCTTGGAGAGACTTACATGAACTGATAAAATGAGCAGATCCAGGAGATCATTAAACACTTCAACAACAATAGTATATGAGGATATATTCTGATGGAAGTGGATATCTTCTACAATGAGAAGATCCAATTCAGTTCCAATTGATCAATGATGGACAGACCAGCTAAACCCAGAGAAAGAACACTGGGAAATAAATGTGGACTACTTGCATTATTTTTCCTGCCCAGGTTATTTTTTACCTTTCTGAATCTGATTTTTCTTGTGCAACAAGAGAACTGTATGGATGTGTACACCTATATTGTACTGAAGATATACTTTAACATGTTTGACATATATGAGACTGCCTGCCATCTAGAGAAGGGGGTGGAAAGAGGGTAGGGAAAAGCTGGAACAGAAGTGATTGCAAGGGACAGTGTTGAAAAATTACCTATGCATATGTTCTGCCAGTAAAAAGCTATAATAATAAAAAAGAAAAAAAAGAAAGCCTCCATGATATCTCACAAGATCAACACCTGCTACAACTATACAGAGGTAGATAGTACTGCTAGCATTCTTCAGTGTGTAGACCATGCTGTGGGAGGAAAATAAAAGCAAAAAACAAAAAATGGGGAATTGTTAAGGGGAAGATCAATTCTCCAAGAGCCTCCACAGCTGTAGGTCATAGCATCTGAAGGAATTGCAGGGCAGCCTTTACTGATATAAGTGTTGCAGAGTGGGAGTGAAATAAGTTGGTGGCAGAGGGAAGAGGAAAGACATCAGAAAATGCAATTAATTGCCTCTCAGTTATAGAGGTCAGAGAACAGCAACTGCCTCTCAGTCTCCTTGTATCATCCTTTCATACAAGGACATACATTCTGCAGATCTGGGTTGGATCTCCAGCAGCCACTGTTAGGTGGCTCCCGGTAGCACAACACATTTGCATGACCATTTTCCCTAGAAAAACAAAAACGAATAAATAATAAGCCTCCATACTCACTCTTTAACATGAAATTAAAATATATTTTAGAACATTCATGGCAAATTGAAAAACGCAAAATTGTAATGCTATTATTATCATCAGAGTAGCTAAGTGGTATAGTGAATAGAGATAAGTCACTTAACTTTGCTTCAGTTTCTTCAAGTATAAAATGAGGTTTTACACACACACACACACACACACACACAAATATTTGGTTACCTTTTGAAGAACCTCAAGATTGTTCCTGTTCAAGTTACCAGGGGGATTCTAGAATGATCATTGATCTTTAAGTCACAAGATATCTGGGTGAGAAATCTGTATTTCCTAGCTGTTGAACATAAACAACATGTTGAACATAGACAAGCCATTTAACCTCTCTGAACCTCTGAAGCTTCTTCACATGTAAAATGGGAATAATATTACTTATGACACATATTTCCTGCTCCCTTCAGTAATTTTTTTTTTTTGCTGAGGCAATGAGATTAAGTGACTTGCCCAGGGTCACATAGCTATGAAGTGTTAAGTGTCTGAGGTCAGATTTGAACTCAGGTCCTCCTGATTTCAGGGTTGGTGTTCTATCCTCTTTAGCTTTTCTGAGAAATAAATAAAACAACCTGTGTAAAGCATTTTGCAAAGTTTACATTCATGAACTAATGTTCTCTTAGTTGAATGAATGAACTAATAAATTATTATTGTGTGGCCAAATTACACCTAAATAGAATCATGCATCCTAAGAATTCCATAAGTGTGTACATGTGACCTGTATTAGACCAAATGTTTTAAAAGTCATTTCTAAATTTGATTCTGTGGTCATTTAGTCACAGAGCTGGGGAACTCCTTATTTGAAAAAAACAGCATCGTTTAATTTTGTGCAAGTATAATTATTAGATAATTGTTTTTCCTAATCATTTGAAACCTTCCTCTTTGCAACTTCCATCCATTGGTCTTATTTCTTCCATTCAGGGTAAATCAAAAAAGAGTAGAATTTCTCTTTAACATAGCAGCTTTTCTTGCAGATAGCTATTATATCTTTTCTAGAGCTAAAGATTCTCAGATTCTCTAAAGAATCCCTAAGAAGCATACTTTGGGTTGCATCATCATCCTGGTTATCTTTCTCAGCTGTTCTCAAAATTACAGGGTCAAAGAATTAAATTTAATAACTTAAAGAAACTAAAGTACTTATCATCTTTCCTAAAATGTATCTATTATAATGAAATAGAATATTCTAGCTATACTCTATTTCATTATATAATCTCCATGATTTCCCTCATTTCTGGATATTATGTTTACATATATATATATATATATATATATATATATATATATATGAGTGTTTTTATGTTTATATATACATATTTATATTTAAAAGATATAACTTATTTTAACATTCTTTTTTTAAACTTTGAGTTCTAAATCCTCTCCTATGCATTGAGTAGTCAAGAAATGTAATATTAATTATGCATAACACTATGCAACCTATTATCACATTAGATATTTGTTAACATTGAACATGGAGTAAAATTATGATTTTGTTTTCATAAGAACTCTAGTCCTGACTTTCACATTATTAGGTACTCCTTCCCAATTAATATTAAGCATGAATTTGATCATCAGGCTACCTATGTCTTAATCCAGACCATTGACATGAAAAATATACAATAGAAAGGGATCAGAGAGTAAGCTCCATGACCCTTTGCAAGAGTTCTCAAACTATGGCCCATGGGCCAGATGCGGCAGCTGAGGATGATTATCCCCCTCACCCAGGACTATGAAGTTTATTTAAAGGCTCACAAAACAAAGTTTTTGTTTTTACTATAGTCCGGCCCTCCAACAGTCTGAGGGACAGTGAACTATCCCCCTATTTAAAAAGTTCGAGGACTCCTGCTTTACACTGTCACTTATTTTTGCCAATTTTTGTTTTTGCCAATTATTGCCATTTGATGGGTCCAACCATTCAAGTGCTTCTATATCATCTAGTCCTCTTACATTATCCTCAAGAAGAGTTATTTTTCACTTGTTCAAAATGTTGATCATTACTCAGATGAATTCTAGGTCACCTATGTAATATTTCCCTGAGATCTTGTCAAAAAAAAGAAAATAAGATGAATCATTACCTCTTTTTAATTACCCATAATTGGCCACCTTAGAGATCACCACTTAATTTCTTAGTTTTTCAAACAAATCTGTTAAGAATGAAATAAATGCAGAAAGGTAGTAGACACAAGTTAAAAAATTATATTTTCTTTTAAACTATGTCCAATCAAGTGATTTGTTTTAACCGATTGATTTTTTTTTTATTTTTGGTTAAAAAAGAACTAATAAATTCTAGACTTGTAAGAAGGAATATGTACTTGTGGGACAAAAGCAGTTCTAAATAATGGGCCACTGACAATAATACAGAAAATAAACCAATTAAGTGTGAATGGATCTGTATTGCCAAAGGGAGAAGTATAACTCACTCCTGTGGAGTAGGAAGGTGGGATCCAGAAACAAGTCCCTAGAGGTAGTGGCTGTCTTTAAAACCATCTTTTCCTCTAGTCCTTGATAGATATGACAAGACCAGGTAAGTCTTCCTCAGGAAGATTTCATTTTTTGATTGCATTGAAGGTAGTTGTGGCCCTTGACTTAACTTACCTGAAGACCATGAATCAAGAATAGTTATGTAATAGTGGGGAGAACCTTCCACTCATCCTTCAATGTCAGTTTCCTGAACAAAGTACCAAGCATGATAATTATGGTTCTGTTACAAATGAGTCAAATATGATGAATTTATTAACAAGGCTAGCATTTGCCAGTACAAAAACACAATAGCAAACTGAACCAGAATCAAGACTCTTTAGTATACAGTGATTTATTATAGAACATTTGGTATAGGGATTTTCTAAAAGCTGATTAGCAAAAGGGAGTTTCAAAAATCCATGGTAAGTAGAAAACACAGAGTTAGTTTAATATCTTTTGGAAAGTTCCATATCTGAAAATCAGAAAAAAGCAACCTCCTACATCAGGATGGTTATGACCAAGCATCATCCATCCATTCTCATCCATTATTTCTCAGTCTTTAGAAATTTCCCTTCACAAAGCAGATAAGAATATTACAAATAACTAAGACTGTTGTCAAAGTATTAACAGGATAGGGATTTTGTAAGCACTATCCTGGTCTTTCTGTGTGCTGGGGAAAAAATATTTGTAGTCTCCATTAGGCATAATTCCATGATTTTTGCTTTCAATTCAAAATGATCATTAGATATTTCATCAAAGTTCATTTCAGGTATCACCTATTCTGATGTCTTATGATACTTTGTTCTTTCAAGTTCATAATAATGCCCTTTCCTTCTTCATGTTAAAGTTCATTTTTTTCTATGTGTATATTGTGAACACAGACTACCTAGAATGTAGAGTCTTTGCAGACAAAGGCCATTTAATTTACTTTAATTTAATTGTTCTTGTATTCTCCCTCTATTCAACAGTGTCCAATACATAGTTAGGAATCAATAAATTCTTATTAACTTGAATTACTAAAGAATTAATGGAAAATCACAGAGGCATTTAATTGTATCCCCTCAAAATATTTTTTTTCTCATTTTAATCAGGAAAATGGTTAAAAAAGAAGGTGGACTTATTCTGGGTTACGGGTGATGTTCCAGCAAAGAAGACTGAGATTCAATTGTCCAAAATAAAAGAGAATCAAGAGACAACATTGTCATAAAAAAACTGGGAAGGGAGTTTAGGAAAAAAAGACAGGCAGTAGTGGTCTAGAAAAGAGGTCTAGAAAAGAAGGATCAAGATTAAGAAAAAGCTGAGAGGCCAAGGAAAAAGGCAGAAATGGGTATTCAAAAATATGTAATGCTGCAGAGAAATTACAGAACATATGTGGGAAAGGCCATTTAATTTGCCAACTAGGCCATTGAGTATTAGTGAACCAGCAGTTTAAATGAAAGATGGAAACTAGACTTCATTTGTCAGAAATGGATGATGATAAAGTAGAAGCAGTAAATCTAAGCTTTCTAGAAGTTAAACATTAAAGAAGAGAGAGATATAGGCAATAATTTGAAGAAATAACAGAATCAATGAAAAAAATTAGTAGAAGGGAGTAGAAGGGGAAAAAATTAGTAGTATATTTACAGATAGATTGTAAATAAACAGAAAAAACTGAATATGAAAAAATAATCCATAATCAATTTCTCAGAGGTAGAAGAGATGGAATAAAAAGCTCAAGTCTAAGGGTAATATAGAGACGTAGTTCTCCTTGTCTTATGAGAATGGACTTTTTAAACTGAAAATTAAGGATGGACTTTTATTATTTATTACTGATATTGACTTTAAATAAATCATTCAATCCTTTGGGCCTCTCTGTAAAGTTATTTTAAAGCTTTATTGTACCTCTAAATCTCATAATAGTAACTTTAAGTCACTTTACTCCTTCGAAGCTCTCAAGTTCTTACGTTTAAAATTGTCTAGTGTACCAGATGAACCCTAAAAGCTCAGTTGACATGCTATGGCCATATGACTATGGTTTGTTTTTTTCTATCTTTATGGCTTAGCAGAGTACTTTGCACATAGCAGTCATTCAGTAAGTGTTGAATTAAATTATTGATTTTTATAAATGAATTATGTTAGCCCAAGATTTCATCAGTAAAATCTTCAGGTTTCATCAGTCAATTCCTGCAGCTTTTTTAAAGAAATCATTATCTTTTCCTAATTACATGTGAAAACCATTTTAAACATTAAAAAAAATTCAAATTCCAGATTCTCTTCTTCCCTCACCTCTTTCCTCCTCATTGAGAATGCAGGCAATTTGAAGTAGGTTATACTTGTGATGCCTGCAGTTCTGTAGAGTTTCCTTACCAGCCTCACATTTCTTCCTATTTCTATTTTTCCATAGCCACATTAATGTAATGAAGTGATGAATCCTTGCATCCACCCTTTCTTTAAGGCCTGGAAGGACATTGGTTTTCCCAAGTAGGATGCCATCAGAAACTTTCAGTCAGACCTCAGAGATCATATAATCAACCTACATATCAACAAGAGTCCCTCAGGACATTACATTTAAAGCTGGAAGGAACATTAGAGGTCATCTAGTACATGTTTCTATTTTAGAGAGGAAGCCCTGAGAATAAACAGCTTACTCTAGGTCACACAGGGAGTATATGGCAAAGGATTCAGGCCTAGGTCCCTTGTTGCAAAATTCAGGGTTTTTTCCAGACACTTTTTAAAATATTCCCAAATGACATTTTTTTGAAGACCTCCAATAAGGTAAACTATTTTCTGGGACATTCCATTCACTTCAGAATTCACTCTAAATTCAGAATATTCTCTCATGTTGAAGTGAAATATGCCTTTCTCAGATGGCTATTGAGCTGCTTTGTGAAAGAAGCAGACTAATCTAATTTTTTCTGCATTTGAAAAATAACCAAGCCATGCTTGGACTGTAGTATATATTTCAGGGCTGGCAATCTCTGGATGTGGGGGGCTGAAATCTAAGACAGATAGAAAGGGCTTCTCTGCCGGGCTCTTGCCCAAGCCCTCTTGCTTCTCAAGGTCACCTTCCAGCAGATCAGTCACTTTCCAGCCAAAACTGGTAGGGCAGAGAAAAAAAATTAAAAAAAATATATTAAGAAAAAGCTATTGAATTTGTCAATTAAGAGAGTAAAGTTGGAGAAAACCATTTCATTTGGCTGAAAAGAGTGGAGAATATGGCAGTGAGCATAAGTTTTTTTCTCTCATTTGTTTTACAAGGCACAGGAAAGAGGAACATAGGAAAATAATTTTAGTGAATGGAAAGATCAAATGAAAGCTTGTTTTATCTTTTAAAGATAGGTAGGATAAAGTAGCTTTCCTTGTATACCTTTGTAAAGAGTAGTAAAAGGACATCGCATGGGGGGGTGGGGGTGGGAAGCAAAACCAAAGAAAATGGAAATGATCAAAGGTCCTGGGCGGGGAGGTGGGGGGGGGGAACTTGTAAGGATTAGGATCTTGGTGTAATATCCTGGTTTTGTATTGGTAAGGAAAATTCCACCTCTTCCTTCAAAATCTGAGTAAAGGAAGAAAATATATGGGATAACATGTAGGAGATTTGATGTATAGAAATGGGAAGAAGAGACAATATCTGCTAATTGGTCTCCATTTTTAAAAATTAACATATAGGATGAAGTTTTCTGCTGGAAAGAATGCGTATAATATAATTGGTTTAATGAGAGAAATTTCTCTTTCCTGGAAGGGAGAAATCCACCATTATAGCTGAAATAATTGAACTTGTGGATTCAAAGAATGCATATGGATTTGTTAGGGGAGACTTGAATATTGTGAGGTAAATAATTTATTAAATATTGCCTTACTCCTTTTATTCATTTCATGAAAAGAGTCAAAAGAGCATGACAAAGTGGTTAGAAAGATGGAATCAGAATCACAAAAACCTGAGTTCAAATCCCTCTACTGACACAAACTAACTTGGGCAAGTCATTAACTTCCTCCATGTTCTGGGCACTTATATATATCCAAAAATTCCATAGCAGATGACAATATGAATTATGAGAGTTCTTTTCTAATATTTTAGAAGAATCCATGAGTCATTTTAAAAGAATGAAATGAATAAAAACAGTATCTAGATAATCTGTCCATTTACTGGAATAACTTAGCAGGCTTAATTGAGTCAAAGTCACATGAAAAGGGCTCAATGAAATATAACAGTTTAAAGAAGGAGGTTGAATTTTTTTTGTGAAGCTCTAAGTTTACTTTTAATCTATGCATATGATTATCTGGAAACAGATAGCACTAAAAGAGAGATTTCCCATTGTAAGATGACCACAGAGTACTTGATAACTGTGTAGCATGAGCTAGAGTGCTTAGCTTCTAAGAGGAGCATGGGATTTCCCAGGATATGATATTTTTAGTATAAGATCATTTCATTGGCTAAATATACTCTCTGGCAGTTAAATTTAGTCATTAATTTATTTTTTCATTGTTAATTTTGTCTTAAGATTGTCTGGTTAAATTTTCATACCTGTTTTCCTCGTTTCGTTGTTTTATTTGGTCCATTTGTCATTTTGAGGTGGTGCAGAAGAGTTAGACTTAGTCCCTAATATTCATTGTGTCATCTTACTGGAAGTCTTCATCTTTTTTCTCTCTCTCTTTTCTTAACTCCCTTTCTGAAAAAGAGAACATAAGCAATTTAATACCTCATCTTTTCTTTCTTTATTCCATATTCAGAGTTTTGAGCTATAAAAAATAATTGCTGCTCCTTACCTTATCTTTGGAAAGTTTCTGATAAGTAAAAGGAACAAGTAATATGTAGTCCCCATTTTTTTCCTGTGCTTATAGCTCAGAAGTTTATAATAAGTTGGGTCCAAAAGGGACCACCTTTATATAATATGATTTTATGCTTTAGAGATAATTTTGAGAATTATACTCTCAATTTATTAATATCAATCTTGATGGATGTGTATGCTTTAATTGAAATTTTATACAAAGACTATGTGTTTGTTCTCTATTTTATTCAAGCAGTATTATGTAATTAGTACAATTTAACCAGGCAGAAGTCCTTATAATAAATCCATTATCTTAAAGGTTCTGAATTATTGTCTAGGAAGGAGAGGTCAGTTGTACCCCCAAATTATTTATTATTGCATTAGTGTCTTTAAATATATTTTCTCTATGTCTTTTGATTTAAAATATCACAATAATATCTTCCACTGTTCCTCCTTCTCTGAATCACAGAGAACAGTCCCATATGACAAATAATATTTTAAAGGAAAAGGAAAAGAAAAAATTAGCATAACTAATTAGTACACTGAAAAGTCTGAAAATATGCAATGTACTACACTTATAGATCTCCCACCTCTGCAAAGAAATAAGTATGGAATGATTTCTCAACTCTTCTTTCAAGTCATGATTGTCCTTCATAATCTTGTAATATTCACTTTTGATTGATCGTGTGTGTGTGTGTGTATGTGTGTGCGTGCGCACACATGTGAGTGCTTGTTTGGTCTTTCCTTTACAATTTGTTTAATCATCCTCAATTGATGAACTTATACTTTGTTTACAATAATTTTTGAGCATATGAAAAAAGTGCTGCTACAAATATTTTTTAGATATGGGGATTTTTTCTCCTTATCAAGGTTCTCCTTCTCTTATCCAAATGACATGGTTATTTTTGTCACTTTGCCTAATTCAGAATTATTTTCCAAATTGATTGAACTGACTCACAGCTTCACCAACAACTCATTAACCTTTTTTTTTTTTTTTTTTTTTTTTTTCCTGAGGCAGTTGGGGTTAAGTGACACAGCTAGGAAGTGTTAAGTGTCTGAGGTCACATTTGAACTCAGGTCCTTCTGACTTCAGGGCTGATACTTTATCTACTGCCCCACTTAGTGTCTTCTTACTAATCTTTTCAACAGCCCTTCCAATATTGACTTTTCCTATCTTTTTTCATTTTTGTCAATATGCAAGATATGAAAACTCAGGGTTTAGTTAAATTTTATTTCTTTTATTATTAGTGATTTGAAGCATTCTATCATACAATTTTTAGTAGTTTCATGTAATGCTCTTAGTTCGGTTTTATTGGAGATTCTGGAGCAGCCTTCATTTCAGTAGAGTAATCACCACAAGAATAGCTAGTTTTTAAAGTCCAAAAGTCTTTATTGTCTCCTTCACCTGGACCTCAGATAGCTTTCTCATAGTCTTCAGAAGGACTTGGTTTCAGTGGAGAGAATGCAGGAGGATATGCCACCATGGTGGTGTGAGATGAAGTGAGTCTGAGTCCAAGGGTTTGTGCTTCAGCTTCATGCCACCACAAAGGTGGACAATAGCATGAATCTGTCTCTGCCTCCTTTGGCTGAGTTTGTCTCAGCTTGTATGCTCTACAGTGAGTATAAACAAATCATTCTATCACTAAGAAACCATTATTTGTTGTAAGATTAAATCAATCATACTGAACTTAGAGAACTATTAATCACCATGCTAAACTAGATAACCATTTTCTCATCAATTCCACTGAATTATCATCTTGTAAGAATACTTGTTTCAACTTCAAAGTTCTGGCCCATAACAGTTTCAATTCTTTCAAGAACTAAATGTTTATATTCTTTCATCATTTGGCTTTACTGGACTATTTCTTTGATGACTGACTTGGGTTTTCCAAATACATATGTTAATTTTTATACATATTGGATATCAAACCCTTATCAAAGACATTTAATGAAAAGAGTGTTGTTTTGTTTTGTTCTCCTCCCATTTAACCATAGAAATAGTGGTTTTTAAGGCAGTTGAAAAAGAACATGATGACAGAATTTTATTGCTCTTATGATTCTGTCACTAAGTCAGTTTGTAATTTGTGGAAAACCACCTGGAATCATAAATTCATTTTTCCATTCAAAACGAAACCTGGATTTAAGTTTTTGTCTGTGTTTTCTTTCACAACCTGACTACATGATAATTTCCATAATAATGGAAATGTTTTGCATAATTACACACAAATAATCTGTATCAAACTGCTTACCTTCTCAATGGGAAGGAAAGGGCAAAGAGGGAAGAAGGATAAAAATTGCTTTTACATGGAACTAGGGGAAAATAAAATACTAAATTTAAAAAAAATGAGACTTGAAAATTTGAAAATTAAAGAAAATTATCAGAAAACTTCTAGGCAGTTTTGTGAATCATATTTGTTAATTATCTCCTATGAAAATGTCACCTCAAACTATCCTAAGAGAATTTTAGGAAGCAAAGTTTCATTTTTTAACTTATTAAATATTTTATCATTTTCTCAATTATATGTAAACAAAAATTTTAACATTTGCTTTTATAGAATTTTGACTTTCAAATTCTCTGTTTCTTTCTACCCCTTTGAGAAGGTAAGTAATTTGACCTAGATTATACTTATGCAGTTATGCAAAACATTTTTTTTATTAGTTATGTTTCAAAAGAAAACACAGAGGGAAAAAATGAATAGTGAAGTAATTAACAAAAAGTATGCTTCAATCTGCATACAGATTCCATCAGTTCTTTCTCTGAAAGTGGACAGAATTTTTCATGTTCTTTGGAATTGCTGTGGATCTTTGTATTGCCAAAAACAGCTAAGTCATTCATAGTTGATCATCATCATACAATATTGCTATTATTGTGCATAGTTTTCATTTCATTTTGTATTGGTTCATGTAAGTCTTCCCAGGATTTTCTGAAAATATTCTAATCAACATTTCTTATAGTAGTATTCTATCACAATCATATCCCACATCTTTTTCAGTCATTCCCCAGTTGTGGACATCTGCACAAAATTTACATTTGCTCTAATCAATAGTGAATTAGAGTATTTTTTCATCATTATAAATAACTAATTTCTTCTTCTGAAAACTCATCTGATCGTATCCTATTACCATATATTAATTGAGAAATGACTTTTATTCCGATAAATTTGACTGAGAGCTTTATGTATTTGAGAAAAAAGGTCTTTATCAAAGAAATTTGTTGTATTTTTTTCTCCCAGTTTCCAGTTTTCCTTCCAGCCTTCATGCTTTGGTTTTGTTTCTGCAAAAACTGTTTAATTTGATACAATAAAAATTATCCATTTCATATACCATTAATTATCTCCCAACTTACACATGTTGTTCTCCAACATATGTCAGTGAACAAGCATTTTGCAATACAAAATTTTTGTCTTACATTTGTAATAAATACAAAAAAAACATTAATCTTGAATAACATGTGAGACTTTGTTTTAAGGACTGGGAATGCATAGAAAGGCAAAAACCTAGGCTCTGCACTCAAGGAGCTAATGTTATAATGGAAGAGAAACCATGTAAATAGCTAGAATATGTTGAAAGTAATATATTATAGAATATATTGAATAGAATAGAATATATTGAAAGTAAATAAAGGTAATCTGTAAGGGGAAGACAGTAACAGTAGCACTGGACTTCTGCAGAATATGGGATTGTATCTGAATCTTTTTTTTTAAAAATTAATAGTAGATCTTTAGTTTCAAAATATGGGCAAAAAGTTTTCAACATTCCCTTTTGCAAAACCTTGTGTTCCAATTTTTTTCTTCCCTTACACCCCCTACCTTCCCTAGACAGCAAATAATTTTACATAGGTTAAACATGTGCAATTCTTCTATATGTTTTTCCACATTTACCATGTTGCGCAAGAAAAATCAGATCAAAAAGGGAAAAAAATGAGAAAAAAAGCAAGCAAACAACAAAAAAGGTAAAAATTACAATGCTGTGATCCAATCAGTCTCCATTGTCTTCTTTCTGAATGCAAATGGCTCTCTCTATCACAAGTCTATTGGAATTGGCCTGAATCACATCATTGTTGAAAAGAGCCAAGTCCATCACAATTGATCATTACATTTTTTTCATTGCTATGTACAATGCTTTTTTTTTTTTAATGTTACTCATTTCACTTAGCATTAGCTCATAGAAATTTCTGCAGGATTTTCTGAAATCAACCTGCTGACAGTTTTTTTATAGAACAGTAATTTTTATGAACATTGTTTATAATATAGTTTTAGATCTGGTACAGCTAGATCACTTTCATTTGCTTTTTCCCACTAATTCCCTTGAAATTCATGACCTTTTGTTCTTCTAGGTGAATTTAGTTACTGTTTTTCTAGCTCTGTAAAGTAATATTATCTTTTCTTCTTCTTCTTCTTCTTTCTTCTTTCTTCTTTCTTCTTCTTCTTCTTTCTTTTTTCTTCTTCTTCTTCTTCTTCCTTCTTCTTCTTCTTCTTTCTTTTTTCTTCTTCTTTCTTCTTCTTCTTCTTCTTCTTCTTCTTCTTCTTCTTCTTCTTCTTCTTCTTCTTCTTCTTCTTTCTTTGCTGAGGCAATTGGGGTTAAATGACTTGCCCAGGGTCACACAGATAGGAAGTATTAAGTGTCTGAGATCAGATTTGAACTCAGGTCCTCCTAATTTCATGGTTGGTACTCTATCCACTAGGTGCCACCTTGCTGCCCCAATATTTTATATTATTTTTATATTATCTTATATTATCTACAGTTATTTTAAATTTTAAATGGAATTTCTCTTTCTATCTCTTGTTGTTGGACTTTTTTTTAGTAACAAAGAAATGCTGATGATTTATGTGGATTTTGTATTTTAATCTTAAGAAATCTAAGGACACGGCTGAACATGAAGTTTAAAAGGATGGCAAGAGTAGGGGAAAACTAGTTCAAAGGTGGTAAAAGCAGAGGGCAGATGGAATGTCAGGTACCAAAAAAGTTATAAATAGACCATAATTAGGTAGCTTATAGATTGCAGGGGAGAAAGAGTATAAAATATTTAGAATATTATAAAGGGACTAATTATAAAGAAATATATATAAGAAACAGATATTTTTATTGTTGAACTTGGAATAGAGAGCTATTAGAAACTTTAAGAGAAGTGACCAGGGAGGGTGAGGTGTTGGAGGGGGAGGGTGGACATGATCATACCTACATTTTAGAAAAATCATTTTGGCAACTGATTAGAAGATGAATTAGACTGGGGATAAACTTAAACCATGGATATTAGTTAGAAAGCTATTGTGGAAAGTGATGAGAACCTGGACTAGGGTTATAGCTATATGAATGGAGTGAAGGGGAAATATTAAAAAAATATTGTGAAGGTAGAAATGGTAAGACTTAGCAATGTGCTACGCTCTTAATACTCTTATTTCTCTATGTCCCAATAGTAATTCTAATTTTGGAACTATGACTCCACTGTTTTTCTACTCTTTATCTCTCTCTCCTCTCTCCCCAAAACAAAACAAAACAAACCTTCTCTCAGCTGCCTAGCTAAAGAAATTGTTAACTCATTCAATTGAATCCATTTTGTGGTTGTAGTGTTTGATGATGATTCCTTCCTCTAGTACAAATCTCAACCTTTCTATAACTTGGCAAATTGTATTCAATAATAGCTATGGTAGGAGAGTGGAGTCAAGATAGTGGAGAGTAGACAGGCCTTTGTCCTAGCCCTTTCCTGGTTTCCCTCAAATCAACAACAAATCATGCCTCTGAATGGAATGACAGAACCCACAAATATTTGGGGTATAACAAATTTCCAGCAGAAGATATTTTGGAAGAGCTTCAGAAAAGGTATTTCTCAATCAGGCAGTGTGTGTGTGTGTGTGTGTGTGTGTGTGTGTGTTGCAACCCAACACAGTGCAGGCAGACGTAGGTTGAAAAGGCTTCAGTATGCTGGAGAAAATCTAGTGGGGGCCTTGTAGCCAAAATACAGCAGCTTTTACTACTCTGGTTTGGTTCAGAAGCCAGTGGATCAGCAGATTAAGTATGAGTTACCTAATACAACTATAGAAGGTAAATAGTGAGTCCCTGAATCCAGCAGAATGGGTAACTTGGCCAAGCTCATGCAGCATGAGAAAGAACTCAGCAGTACTGGTCCCAAGGCAGGGTGAAACCATTGTCATTTGCAGAGGAAGCTTGGGACATCTCCACTTTGCCTTAAGAGCTGACCTCAACCTTTAAAAATGAGCAAAAATGCAAAAAGATTTCTGACCATAGATAGCTTTTATGGAGACAGGAAAGAACAGACCTAAAACCTTGAGAACAGTAAAGGCAAATCATCTCCAGGTGAAACTTCAAAGGGTGATAAACATTATTCTCTATCTCACAAGGCTCTTGGAAGAATTCAAAAAGCATCAAGAGAGAGTTAGAAGAAAAATGGTGAAAGGAAATGAGAGCTCTGGAAATGTAAACAGAAATTGTCTGAAGAAAATCACTTCTTAAAAATAGTTTTGGCAAAATGGAAAAAGAAATTGAAAAATAGATTTTATGAAATGGAAAAAATCCAATTAACAAAATAACTCATTTAAAAGTTTAGTTGGCCAAATGTAAAAGGAGTTGTAAAAAGCCAACTAAAGAAAATAATTCAGTAAAAATTAGAATTGAACAAATGGAAGCGAGAGACATCAAGAATCAGCCAGACAAAATCAAAGAAAAGAAAAAATAGAAAAATTGTACAATGCCTCATCAGAAAAACAACTGACCTGGAAGATGGATTCAGGAAAGACATTCTAAAAATTATTGGACTAACTGAAAACCAGATGAAAAAAAGAGTCAAGATAACATCTTTCAAGAAAACATCAAGGAAAACTGCTAGAACCAGAAGGAAAGTAGCCATTGAAAGAATCTACCAATCACCTCCTAAAAGAGATCACAAAATGAAAACTCCAAGGGAATATTCTAGCTAAATTCCAGATTTGTCAGACCAAAAAGAGAATATTGCAAGCCCAGAAAGAAACAATTCAAATATAGAGGAGCCACAATGAGGATTACCCAGGACCTAATAGTTTCCACTTTAAAAAATCAAAGGACCTATGGAACATCATATTCTGTAGCACAAAGGTGTTGGAATCCTTGCAAAGTGTTAACTCATTAGAGTTGATAGAGACAATAATTAGCTAATTTAGCATGGTTCAGTATGATTCATCTGATCCTATAAGGAGATGTTATGGGCCAGAACTTGAAACAAGGTACTAAGTGGAATTGAGGAGACAATGTTTAATTCTAGTTTAGCATTGATTTAATCATACAACAAATAATGGTTTCCCAGTGATATAATGATTGGTGTGTACTCAGTGAACAGCATATAAGCAAGAAGCTCTCAGGGCCAGACACAGAGCACTCTGGGAGGAAGCCCACAAGCCCACTCTTGGAGGTGGAGTCAGATTCATTCCATCTTTCCACCTTTGTGCTGGCTGGAGGCTGAAGAAAGCAGAGGCAGAGGCAAAGGACAAGCTAAAAGAGCTCTTGGATAAAATAAACATTTGGATTTTATCAGCTGGCTACATTTGAAGTGATTATTACTCTGAACCAAAACTAAGGCTGCCTCCAGAAAATATCCCCAAGAAACCTGCTCAGAGAGAACCATTATACTTTAAAGAAGAGAACACCACACAAAGGAATTTGGACTACAGTCAAGAATCAACTATCTGGCAAAATTAAGGATTATCTTTCAGGGGAAAAAGTGGACATTCAATGAAATAGGGGATTTTCATTTATTTTTGATGAAAAGACCAGAGCTGAACAGAAAATTTGATCTTCAAACACAGAACACAAGAGAAGCATAAAAAGGTAAAAATAAATAAAACAGAAAACTATGCTTTTTAAAGGTTAAAATGTTCACCTCCTTGTATAGAAAGATGATCTGTGTCACTCTTGAGAACTGTATCTTTGTTAGGAGTATACTTAAAGGTATTAGTATAATTTGAATTTACTGTGATGATACTAGGTGGAAAATGTATTAAACTGGAAGAAGAGATAAAATGGGGTATATTACATCACATGAAGAGGAAAAAAAGACCTATAATAGTTGAAGAAAAGAAGGGAGAAGAAGAACATTGTGTGAACCTTAATCTCATCAGAATTGACCCAAAGAATAGCTATGGCAGAAAATTTCAGCAACCCATTAACAATCTGGTGATGTTTCTAAAGATATAGGTAGGTTGGTTTTGGGCAGTAGATATCCTGACAGTAAAAGACCTAGTTGTTGCTCTTTTTTCTTTTTTTGGCACAGTCTCTGAGAATTCAAAAATACCCCATTAGTTAGGATGAATTCATAGGAGAAGAGTGTCAGAAGAGAATATATCAATATTGATTGATCCCCTATAGAACTACTTGTATTTTATCAGAACATTAAGATTATGATACCCCAAGTGAAAGAATGGCTAGTAGTGACTAATCGGGGATAATTAAACATTTTACCAAGAAGAAGATAATTTATCAAGGTTGAAAGAGAGTTGTTTTCTCATCCTAATGAAATTGACAGACAATTACTAGGGAGAACAGACGACAAAAATAACTGAAGTTTTACCTGCTCACAGATGGTTTGGAGCAGAGGTTTTTGAATGGCCATCAGGGCCATATGGACATATACCACCTGACAATATGTTAAAATTCTGGAAGCATGAAAAGATCCAGAATTCTCCAAACTCAAATTAGCAATCTGATAAAATACTACAACATGGAGATAAAAGGGTGTTGGGAGAGGGGAATCCCCAGTAACATAATTTCCTTCTGCTTCTTGTTCTTTCCATCTATTTACAACTATCTGTTAAGAGTGCAATAGCAGAGAGCAAGATGTTTTTAGAAGTGCTACATACTCACCCGACACTGGGCTTTTTGTGGATCACTGTATATCTTTGGGGACCCTCTCTTCTACTTTGAGAACATGGAGGGTAATATGGTAAAAGAAAATATTTGGAAAAGAAATCATTCCTTCTCTATATCTCTCAACTCATGCTATATAGGCAGCGTCCTATTCCATTTCCAGGATGGTCCTGCTTCTCTCCAATTACTATTATTTCTTCGGCTTCCTCCTTCCATATTTCTTTTGCCCTAATAAGCCAGTTATTGTGCGATGACTTTCATATACAAGGCTATTCTTCATTACAGATATTTCAGAAATAATTTTTAAAAAGCAGCTAAAAATGTATCTCTGAATGCCACTTTTTAAGATGCTTGCCAAAAAATATACTTGAAATAATTCTTTTTTGTTTTTCAGATGATAATTAAAACCACAACAACAATAATAATACTTTCAGGCACATATTTTGCCTCTCTTCCTCCCCATGTTTACAAATATTTCTTAGATAATAAGGAAGGATTTGGGGGGAATTTGAATTTACTCCAATTTTCATTTCCTTCTATCTTATTAAATTAGATTCTTATGGATAAAGAAGAAAATCTTAGTAAAGCTGTTTCTAATTTTAATCAAAGTTCAGCTTCTTCATTTTCCTTACCACAGTTAAATTCTATCCCAAAGTTTTGATTTAATAGTGACATTATGAATTAAGTGACAAATTCCCTCAAAAAATAGGTTTGAAGCTTGACAAATATAATACATTTGACATGAATTCTGTCATATGTTTGGTGACACAAATGGCCTAACCAAATCTTTTTTAAAACCTGTTTTTAAATAATGCATTTTAAAACTTAAAACTCCCCCAAGGCTTTTGGAAAATCTTGCACATATTTTATAAATATTTTCACACATTAGCTTTTAATATTTGTATAGAATTTAACAAATATTATCTCATTTGATTGTCCCAACAATCTTGACATGTAGCTATAATTTATTATCCCTATTTTACAGATGAGGAAATTGAGACAGGCAGACTTTAAGTGACTTATCCTTAGTCACACAGCTTGAAAATTGATAGGCTAGTTCAGTTTTACCTGAAATTCAGAATAGTGCTTTATCCACTGCACCACCCCAGCTGTCTAGCATAAAACAATCTAGATATGCCATCTATCCAGAAATAGCCTAGTCAATGATTAGCAACCTGTTCTCTCAGGGAAAAAATTACACAATCACAGTTTTGACTTTAATCTCTATTGTTTAATCTGTAAATAATTATTTTCTTATCCAGAAAACCACAAAAAAAAATAGATTATTGCACCAATTCCAAAAGTATAGAGACTCTTATCTAATAGAAACTGGCCTCAGCACATCTCTCCCTTCCCCCCCTCTCCTTATCCCTTTTCAGCCCCCTTTTCTTCCTCTCTTTCTTGTTTCTCTCCCTTTCCCTCTTCTTCTCCCTCTTCTTTTTCATCTCTCTCTCTTTCCCTCTTTCTTTCTTTCCTCCTCTTCCCTCTCTCTCCCTCACCTTTTGATTTGCTTTTATCTATTATTCTATTGATCTATCTACCTATCTTAATCTGTCTCATTAATCTTTCCATTTAAATTCAGGAAATAGGAAAAAATTAATAAGAAAAATGTAATGTCTTTTAGGGGAAGGTATGCTTTTTTTTTTTCTCATCCTTGTATCCCTAATGAATTACTCCAAGTCCACTTTATAAGAGATAAATGTTGAATAGAATTAAATCCGAGCAGTTATGTGTTCAGGTCTCAACATTATTTTTTGAACTTCATAATATAATGGATCTGGAGTTGAACAGAGCCTCAGAAATTACCTAGTCAAATCCCTTCATTTTACAGAAGAGAAAATGGAAGAATAGGGAGGTTGAATGACTTGCCTAGAGCCATGCAGTCAGTAAATGTCAAAGATGGCTTTTGATTCAGCCTGGTCTTCTTACTTCTAATTTCAGAGAGAGAGAGTGCTCTTTTTGCTATACCATCAAACACACTTAAGTCAATTAACATATTTGGCAGCTAGAGAGGGAAAATAATGTCCATTTTCATTCTGAACAAAGTAGTCATCAACCATTTGACAGCTGATTCCCTGTGCTCTGCTATTCTCTTTAATGGAAACATTCTCACAAATTATTTTCATCCAAACTGGGCTTGTAACTTTTAGCATATGCAAATTATTGCAAGACATTTATAGGAATGATTGCCCCTAACAGAATCAACTGTCAGTGAAAGATCTCCTTTAGAAGGCTATTCTTTTGCAACATGAAATCAATTATTGTTAAGTTTATTATTCCTGGATAAGTGGGAAAACCAGTATGTGTCACTCTGCTTATAGCACTGAAAGTGTCAAGTGGGTTTGGATGAACTGAGGAATCCAAATATATCCAAATCCTTAATAAGGAAAGCCCCTCAAAGCCCTAGAAGAGAACTTTATTTCTCCCTGGGGAGTAGACTGACTAGAGAAATTTCTTTCTTTCTGGAAATAGACTGATATAGTGTACCTGATGCATTTTCTCCAGAAAAGAAATAGGAGAGGAATCTTGGATAGTTTGCTGCAGGTAATGAAACACATCCATGATTTACACATCTATGATTTACACATCCATTTCACAATCCTTTTATTTCTCCTGAAATATATTTTCCCATTAAGTTTTCATTCTTAAAAAGCATAGGAACAGAGCTTCTCTTTCATTATTTTCATTCACAATTGATACTCTGTTCCTCCAAGAACTTGGTTCTGTAATACGATTGTCTATAATAATGATTGATAATATTTATATTCGCTATAATAACTTAATGGTAGAGGTACCTTGGTGGATTGATGGATAGAACTCTGGATCTGGGGTCAGGAAGATAAAATAAGTTAAAATTCAACCCCATATACTTAGTAACCATATGAACTTGTGCAAAACATTTAAGCTCTGTTTGCTTTAATCTACTAAAGAAAGAATTAGTGAACCACTGCAGTATCTTTAAAAAAAAAAAAAAAAAAAAACAATCCAAGGACAGTAACCACATATTGTCTACTGAATCAGGAAATATCAGAAAAGAAAAAATAAGAATATTTGTTTAGTGCTTTAGAGTTTTTAGTGCATTTTCCTCACAGTGATTTTGGCAGCTGAATGGAGGTAAGGCAACACACTTCTTCACATTTTTCAACTGAAGAAATTTTTGAACTTAGTTCCAAACTGCTCTCCAGAATGGTTGGATCTGTTCACAGTTCCACCAACAATACATCAGTATCTCAGTTTTCCCACATCCCCTCCAACATTTGTCATTATCTTTACTGTCATGTTAGCTAATCTGACAGGTGTATAGTGATATTTCAGGGGTGTCTTAATTTGCATTTCTCTGATCAATAGTGATTTGGAGCACCTTTTCATGTGGCTACAAATAGTTTCAATTTTTTCATCTCAAAATTGTCTGTTCATATCCTTTGACCATTTATCAATCAGAGAATTGCTGGAACTGTTATAAATTTGAGTCAGTTCTATATATACTTTAGAAATGAGGCCTTTATCAGATCCTTTGGATATGAAAGTGTTTTCCCAGTTTATTGCTTTCCTTTTAATTTTGTCTGTATTAGTTTGGTTTGTACAAAAACTATTTAACTTAATATAATCAAAATTATCTACTTCATGATCAATAATGATCTCTAGTTCTTTGGTCACAAATTCCTTCCTCCTCCACAAAGCTGAGAGGTAATATATCCTATATTTTTCTAATTTGTTCACAGTATCATTCTTTTTTTTATGGTTCATTAGATTTAATAAAGAGTCCACAGTGAGTTTCTTCCTGAGCTCTTTCTTCACATCCTCTGTTCAGGTCATCTCATTCCTTTCATTGACCTCATCATCAAGCTATTTTATACAGACTTGTGTATTCTTTTTTTTTTTTCATAATTATAACTTTTTATTGACAGAACCCATGCCTGGGTAATTTTTTACAACATTTATCCCTTGCACTCACTTCTGTTCCGACTTTTCCCCTCCCTTCCTCCACCCCCTCCCCCAGATGGCAAGAAGTCCTATACATGTTAAATATGGCACAGTATATCCTAGATACAGTATATGTGTACAGAACCAAACAGTTCTCTTGTTGCACAGGAATTGGATTCAGAAGATAAAAAGAACACGGGAAGAAAAACAAAAATGCAAACAGTACATTCATTTCCCAGTGTTCTTTCTTTGAGTGTAGCTTCTTCTGTCCTTCACTGATCAATTGAAACTGAGTTAGATGTCTTTGTCGAAGAAATCCACTTCCATCAGAATACATTCTCATACAGTATCGTTGTTGAAGTATATAATGCTCTCCTGGTTCTGCTCATTTCACTCAGCATCAGTTCATGTAAGTCTCTCCAAGCCTCTCTGTATTCGTCCTGCTGGTCATTTCTTACAGAACAATAATATTCCATAACATTCATATACCACAATTTACCCAACATTCTCCAATTGATGGGTATCCATTCATTTTCCAGTTTCTAGCCACTACAAACAGGGATGCCACAAACATTTTGGCACATACAGGTCCCTTTCCCTTCTTAGTATATTTGGGGTATAAGCCCAGTAATAGCACTGCTGGATCAAAGGGTATGCACAATTTGATAACTTTTTGAGCATAGTTCCAAATCGCTCTCCAGAATGGCTGTATGTATTCACAGTTCCACCGACAATGTATTAGTGTCCCTGTTTTCCCACATCCTCTTCAACATTCCTCATTATCTTTCCCTGACATTCTAGCCAATATTACAGGTGTGTAATGGTATCTCAGAGTTGTCTTAATTTGCATTTATCTGATTAATAATGACTTGGAACATCTTTTCATATGGCTAGAAATAATTTCAATTTCGTCATCTGAGAATTGTCTGTTCATATCCTTTGACTATTTATCAATTGGAGAATGGCTTGATTTCTTATAAATTAGAGTCAGTTCTCTATATATTTTGGAAATGAGGCCTTTATCAGAACCTTTAACTGTAAAAATATTTTCCCAGTTTATTGCTTCCCTTATAATCTTGTCTGTATTAGTTTTGTTTGTACAAAAACTTTTCAATTTGATATAATCAAAATTTTCCATTTTGTAGTCAATAGTGATCTCTAGTTCTTCTTTGGTCATAAATTACTTCCTCTTCCACAGGTCTGAGAGGTAAATTATCCTATGCTCTTCCAATTTATTTATAATCTCATTCTTTATGCCTAGGTCATGAACCCATTTTTACTTTATCTTGGTATATGGTGTTAAGTGTGGGTCAATGCCTAGGTTCTGCCATACTAATTTCCAATTTTTCCAGCAATTTTTGTCAAATAGTGAGTTCTTATCCCCAAAACTGGGGTCATTGGGTTTGCCAAACACTACATTATTAAAGTTATTGGCTGTTTTGTCCTTTGAATCTAACCTATTCCATTGATCAACTAGTCTATTTATTAGCCAATACCAAGTGGTTTTGGTAACCACTGCTTAATAATATAATTTTACATCTGGCATAGCTAGGTCACCTTCATTTGTTTTGTTTTGTTTTGTTTTTCATTAATCCCCTTGGAATTTTTGACCTTTTGTTTTTCCATATGAACTTTATTGTTATTTTTTCTAGGTCATTAAAATAGTTTTTTGGGAGTCTGAGTGGTATAGTGCTAAATAAATAGATTAGTTTAGGTAGTATTGTCATCTTTATTATATTTGCTCACCCAATCCAAGAGCATTTAATATTTTTCCAGTTGTTTAGATCAGACTTAATTCATGTGGAAAGTGTTTTGTAGTTTTGCTCATAAAGTTTCTGATTTTCCCTTGGCAGATAGATTCCTAAATATTTTATACTATTAGTATGTAACATAAAAAGGGAAGTAGAAATGAAAAGGGCAAAGTCAGAAAAAGGGAAAAGGGGAGATAAAAAGAGGGAAACTACATCCCACGATGAGGCAAAGGAAACCTATCATATCTGAAGGAACTTAGAAAGGGAAAGGAACATTGTGTGAATCTTACTCTCATCAGAGTTGGTTCAAAGAGAAAATAATTGACATATTTGTTTTACAGAGAATCTTCTCTCACCTCATTAAAAAGTGGGGGAGGAAAAGAGAAAAGGAAAAAGAGTAATAAGGGAAGGGTACAAAAAAGGGCAAGGGATTCAAAGGGAGGAGGGAGGGATACTAAAGAGGGAGAGCTACATAATGCAAGTGGGACCCATAAGTTTAATACTAGGGAAGGGGGTAAGGGGGGCAAGAAAAAGAAAAGCATAATCTGGGGATATTAGGATGGTAGGAAATACAGAATTAGTAATTTTAACCATAAATGTGAATGGGATGAACACTCCAATAAAGCAGGGCAGATAGCACACTGGATCAAAAGTCAGAACCCTATGATATGTTGTTTACAGGACAGGGAGATGCATACAGAATAAAAAAAAATCCTTTAAGTATCTTTACGAAGATATTGAACAAACAACTGGACAAAATAGTTTTCAACAGAGAAAATCAGGAAAGGCTTTCTAAAGGAGGTCTAGGAGGAAGAGAAATATTTTGATAGGTACAGTAAAAAAAAGAAATGCATTTCAGATATGCATAGTAGATATGGAAATCCATAGAATCAAGCAATAGAATGGGCAGGATTGGGGAACAGATAGCTAATAATGCATCTCTACTAAAACATAGAATTTGTGATTAGAATTAATTCAAAATAATATTGGAAAGGTAAAATGAGGTAAACTTATATCCTAGAGATAAAAAGGAATCACTGAAGTTTTTTGTTTGTTTGTTTGTTTTTATCACAGTAATGACATAGATTCATAAGTTAGTATGATTATTTGGGCAAGTATATGGAAGATAGATTGGAAAATGGAGAGACTGAAAGCACAGAAATCAATGAGGATAATATTACAACAGGACCACAATACATCTAATGGATCCCTTAGTTAGAGTGATGATAAAAGGAACCAAATGGGATAATCACATAGAAGATATTAGGATGAAAATTAGATCAGAAACAAGTGCTTTCAAAAGAGAATTAAGAAAGATAAAGAACATAGTTGACAATTTAAAATATATGATGGAGAATTTCTTTTCTTTGAAGGAGATGAGATTTGCAACTCAGAAACATAGAAGTAGGCAAAAGTTTTGAAGGACAAAGAAAAAGACAGCAATTAAAAAAAAAGGTGATTAACCTACAGCAAGTATTATTTGTAATGAAGAGAAGCTCTATGTATTCTCAATAAGATCAGGGATAAAAAAGGAGGCCCATTAACACCACTCTTCAACATTGTTCTAGAAATGTTGGCTTTAGCAAAAAGAAATTAAAGGAATCAGAATAGGCAGTGAGGAAATAAAACTATTACGCCTTGCAGAGGATATGTTAATATCCTTAGACAATCCTAGAAAATCATCCAAAAACCTACTGGAAACAATTTACAGGTTTAGCAAAGTTGCAGGATACAAAATAAATCCACATAAATCCTTATCATTTTTATCCATCACTAACAAAATCCATCATCAAGAGACAAAAGAGAAATTCCATTTAAATAATTTGTAGACAAAATAAAATACTTGCCAATCTATCAGCCAAGACAAACCCAAGAAGCATATGAACATAATTAGAAAACACTTCTTACACAAAGATAGATCCAAACAATTGCAAAAATATCAATTTTTCATGGCTGGGCTGAGCTAATATGATAAAATTGATAATTCTGCCTGAACTGATCTATTTATTCAGAGCCATACCAATCAAACTACCAAAACATTGTTATAGAATTGGAAAAAATTAATAACAAAAATTTATCTGGAAGAACAAAAATCCAAGAATATCAAGGGAATTAATGGGGAAAAATACAAAGGATGGTGGCTTAGCAGTACCAAAGCTGAAAACATATTGTAAAGCAGCAGTTATCACAGCCATTTGGTACTGGCCAAGAAATAGAGTGGTAGACCAGTGGAATAGATTATAGCACATGATACAATAAACGAGGTCTATAGCAATCTAGTATTTAATAAACCCCAAATTCCAGCTTCTGCAATAAGCACTCATAATTTGACAAAAATTGCTGGGAAACTGGAAAATAATATGTCAGAAATTCAGCATAGACATACATCTCATATTCCATATGAAAATAAGATCAAAATGTATAACTTGGGCATAAAGGATGATACAATGAACATATTAGGAGAACAAGAGATAATTTACCTATCAGATCTTTGAAGAAGAGAGAAATTTATGACCAAACAAGAATAAGAGAACATTATGAAAGGTAAAATGGACAACAGTGATGCATTTAACTAAAAAGATTTTGCCCAAACAAAACCAACAAAAACAAGAATAAAAGGGAAATACAAAGCTGGGAAAAAAATCTTTACAGCCAGGATTTCTCATAAATGTCTCATGTCTAAAATATATAAAGAACAGTGTCAAATTTATAAAAATGCAAGTCTTTGCACAATTGATAAATAGTCAGAAGATATGAATAGACAATTTTCAGATGACAAAATTATATATAGTTACATATATATATATATATAATTATATCTATAGTGACATGAAAAAATGCTGCAAATCACTACTGATTAGAGAAATGCAAATTAAGACAACTCTGAGGTACCACCTCACACCTCTCAGATTGACTATAATGACAGGAAAAATACTGATAAATGTTTCAGTGGATGTGAGAAAACTGGAACACTAATGCATTGTAGATGGAGTTGTGAAATTATTCAATCAGTCTAGAGAGCAAGTTGGAATTATGCCCAAAGGACTACCAAACTGATACAGATCCAGCAGTGTGCATTTATTATTATGCGAAGGTAATGCAATATTATTGTTCTATAAAAATGTTGAACAAACATTTTAGAAAGGTCTGGAAATGTTTACATGAACTGATACTGAGTAAAAAGAACCAGGAATATATTGTACACAATAACAGCAAGAATGTGCAATGATGAACAATCCCAACATGATTTCACAAAGCAATGCATGTTAAAAATAAATAAAAATATGAATCATAAAATAAAAAAGTCTTGTGAATTTTACATAAGTCAAAGCAATTTATTTTAATATATTTTTTTCAGAGATAACTTCAGGATAAGGTTTTGTCTTAGGAAAAAAATGACTAAATTTAAAACAAAAACATACATATACAACCATTCACATATACAAATATCATACTGAAAAAAATTTTCAGAGGACTGCTGATAACTTTAGAATAAAGAAAAATACCAATCAATTGAATTCACAAATCATTTTGAAAAGGGTTTATAGCATGAGAGAGGGATATGATCAAGAATCCAATGTAGACAGTTATTGAATTTTAGTGCTTAACAAGAAAATTTACAAGCAGCTTTGAGAGAGTCCTTCAAGTACGGATAAACACCTATTCAAATAAGCAAGACCATTTTTGTCACCATTAAAGGATGGAAATAAGAATGAAAGAAAGTATGCCAAAAAGTAAAAATCAAATTGCAACCCAAAATAACATCCTTGCAAAGCCTAGTCACAAATGAAAAAAGTGAAACTTTTGACCAAAAAAAGAGGTGTTTTAGTTATTTCTTTTTTTTAATAACTTTTTATTGACAGGTTTTAGTTATTTCTTGGAAAAAAAATAGAAATGAGCAGAATGTTTACAATGCAAGAAAAAAAGCAAAATACAGAAAAGGTAAATTAGAACACTTATCAAGGAAAAGCCAATCCATGAAATATATTTCATCATATTTTTATGCTATTGCATAAAATTTGATTGAGGGGTAAAAGAAGTAATAAAGAGGAATAGTTAAAAATCACAAAGGATCTAAGAGACCTAAGAGTTTACAGGATCTGAAGTAGAAAAAGAAAAGAAGGAAACATTGAGTAATAATCTCCTGGGGTAAATTCCACTATTCTCTAAATATGAGAAATCCTTTAGAGGGCAGGAGTAGATTTGGCATGATCAGTAGAAAACTACTCCAACAGGGACATGGTAGCCAAGAGTTAGAAAGAAGCTAAAAAATGTACTTCATCCACCAGAAAGATAAATAAATAAATAAAAATAAAAATATCTTCAATCTTTCCACAAATTTGGGGAGCTATAGCAGAGTAGGCTAAGAACAGAAGATGCTTGTTAATAGAGGAACATAGAAATCTTCAAATACAAAGAAAAATTTTTAAATGCCATTTTGTGCTTAGAAATCAGAACTTATATAATGAGTTTTATATGAAATGAAAAGAGTGGCATAGAAACCATCTTCTTTGATGGAGGTGCTTCCAAGGAATATATACCATCCTAGAAAATAAGATATATAAGTATCCTGGGTGACTAATACACAATGTGGTAACAAGAACACAGACTCAGAGAGAGGTTATATTAAACTAATAAAGGGTGAATATCATAAGGTCAAGGGATAGAAACAAGCTTCATGTGTAAGGATATACAATTGACTCACAACATTTCACGATTTGCTTCATGAATTGATTATTTCCAACATTGAGGAACATCAGAAGACCTCATCAAAAACAGAAACAACAACAAAAATAACATTAGAGACAGAAAGGAATAAGCATTTATATATGCCTATTGTATGCTTGGGCAGCTAGGTGGCTCAATGAATTAGAGTGCCAGGTATGAAGTCTGGAAGTTTTATCATACTGAGTTTAAATCTGACTTCAGATACTTCTATCTGCAATGGAGGATAGAATTGCTAGGATGACTAAGATTTTTATGTTGAGGTAGGGGATGATTTGGAAAAGAATAGCCGTAGGGGCAAATTTTTGTCATGTTAAAAGGATGATTCCGGTTAGGAGTGGGATTCCTTGTGTTACTTCTGGTACTCAGAAGTGGAAGGGGGCAAGGCCTAGCTTAATAGCTAGGGCTAAAGTTATTGAAAGAGAGACTCAATTGTCTGAGAGTTGAAGTAGGGCTCATTGGTTCGTCGATCATGCGTTATAAATGATAGCGAATATTATTACCATAGAGGCAGTGGCTTTTGTGAGAAAGTATTTTGTGCTGCCTCGGTGGCTCATGGGTTGTTTGGGGCAGTTATTATGGGGATAATAGCTAGTGTGTTAATTTCTAATCCTATTCAGGCTGTGAATCAGTGGTTGCTAAAAAGGGTTAGGCAGGTTCCAATAAAGAGGCTTAGGGTTAAAATGATGAGTACGTAGGGAGACATTAGTATGGGAAGGGTGTGAACCAACATTTTCCGGGTCTGGGCCCGATAGCTTATTTAGCTGACCTTACTAGGATGTGGTGTAATGGGAGCACAAAGGGTTTTGAGTTCTTTGGTATAGGTTCGAGTCCTGTTGTCCTAGAAATAAGGGGGCTTGCACCCCTATTTTTTACCCTATCAAGATAATTCTTTTGTCAGACATATTTCTATATTTGTGGAGGAATGCAGGATAAAGCAATTGGTAGGGAGATAAATCATAAGCATATTGCCAGAGTTATAGGTAAGAAATTTTTTCATAGGAGGTGTATTAGCTGATTGTAGCGGAATCGTGGGTATGATGCTCGTACTCATAAAAAAGCTATGGTGAGGAGGAGTGTTTTTAGTATAAATGATAATGTGTTTACATGAGATAAGCTTGGTGTAAGGGAGGGCTCTAGGAATAGAATAGTTGTGATAGCATTTATAGCAATGATGTTTGCATATTCTGCTAGAAAGAATATGGCGAAAGGGCCAGCAGCGTATTCTACATTAAAGCCGGATACTAGTTCAGATTCTCCTTCGGTTAGATCAAAGGGTGCTCGGTTTGTTTCTGCTAGTGTAGAGATATACCATATTATGGCAAGAGGTCATGTTGTAACGATTAGTCAGAAGTTCTCTTGGGTGGTTGATAGTGTTTTTAGTGTAAATGTATGATTAGTATGATCGATAAGAGGATGATAGCTAAAGAGACTTCATATGAGATGGTTTGTGCAACTGCTTGTAGAGCTCCAATTAAGGCATATTTTGAGTTAGAGGCTCATCCTGATCATAGAATTGAGTAAACTGATAAGGGATAGGGCGAAGATAAGTCCAAGGTTTAGGTCTAATAGGGTGTTGGGTATAGGTAGGGGGGTTCAAATTGTTAGAGCGATGGAGAGGGCTAGAATGGGGGCAATAATGAATATTGAGATGGAAGAAGTTAGTGGGTGAAGGGGTTCTTTTGTAAATAGTTTTACTGCGTCAGCGAATAGTTGTAGGAGGCCATAGGGAGCTACAATGTTTGGTCCTTTTCGGAATTGTATATTGCCCAACTCTTTGCGTTCAATAAGTGTTAGGAAGGCTACTGCTAGGAAGATTGGGATAATATAGAGTAGAAGATTTATTGTAAACATTTATTAAGAAGAGGGTTTGAACCTCTGGGAGTAAAGGCTTAAACTTTATGCAATTACCAACTCTGCCATCTTAACAACCCTATTCTTGGGGGCACATAAATTGATTTAGTATATTTAGATTGGCTCATATGTTGGCTCTAGGGCTTATTGGGGACGTTGGCCCTATTTCTCTTGTCCTTTCGTACTGGGAGAAATGAATTTACAGATAGAAACTGACCTGGATTTCTCCGGTCTGAACTCAGATCATGTAGGACTTTAATCGTTGAACAAACGAACCTTTAATAGCGGTTGCACCATTTGGATGTCCTGATCCAACATCGAGGTCATAAACCCTAATTTTCGAAATGGGCTCTCAAATAGGATTGCACTGTTATCCCTGGGGTAACTTGTTCCGTTGATCAAGAGATGGGTCAATTACTGGTATTGTTACACTTAGATTCGTTAATCTGGGTTATACTCATTCGGAGGTTATTTTATGCTCCAAGGTTACCCCAACCAAAGACTACAACTCAGGGGCTTATATGGGTTGTTCCGGTAGGTTATGTATTAGTATTTGTTGAATTATGCGACTTAAGCTCCATAGGGTCTTCTTGTCTTGTATAAGTATCCCTGCCTGTGCACGGGAAAGTCAATTTCACTGATTGGGAATAAGAGACAGTTGAGCCCTTGTGATGCCATTCATACTAGTCCCCAATTAAGAGACAAGTGATTATGCTACCTTTGCACAGTCAGGATACCGCGGCCGTTAAAGTCACAATTCATCGGGCAGGCAGTGCCTCTAATACTGGTAAATGCTAGAGGTGATGTTTTTGGTAAACAGGCGGGGCTCATGTTTGCCGAGTTCCTTTTATTCCTTTTAATCTTTCCTTTATATGCACGCCTGGGTTGGGTTAACAAAATGTGTAGTAGGGTACTAGTGTGTGGTTATAGTTATTTGTTTGGTTAAGTGTAAGCTGTTGTTCCTATCTATATTTATGCTTGTGCAAGGAGAATATATTCAGGTTACTCATATTAGCATTATATCTTCTAAACAATTATACAATTGTCCAATATAGGGTTAGGGATTTTGATTAATTATTGGTATTAAATATTAGGTAAGTTTGAGCTTTAACGCTTTCTTAATTGATGGCTGCTTTTAGGCCTACAATGTTTTGTGTATATTTCATTATCCTCTAGGAAAGTTTGTCTACATATCAAAAGAGTTGTCCCTCTTTTGAGTAACATTTAAATTTAATGGCGTTTGTTAGTACTTGAATTAAATTTAAAGTTGAACTTAAATTCGTTTTTTGGACAACCAGCTATCATTAAGTTCGATAGGCTTTTCACTTCTATTGTAGAATCATCTCACTGTTTTGCTACACAGATGAGTTTGTTCTGCCAACTGTTCTACAATAGCTCACTTAATTTTGGGAAGATGGGCTTTAATTCATTTTGTCCGGTTTGACTAACTAAATCATTATGCAAAAGGTAGAAGGTGTAATCTTTGCTTTTTATTGCTTACAGGATGGAATCTTTCAAGGTTCCCTCACAGTACTTTCTCTATTGTGCCTAGGGTTTGTCTGTTCTATCACCTATACTAGGGCTTAATAAATGTTTTGTGGATGTAATAAATAATTTAATTGGGTGGTTCTAGTATTAAATCTAGCTCAAAATGGTCAGGATTAGCTGAAATCTTTTAGGTGTTAGCTAAATGCTTTGATTAAGCTACATTTTGATTGTTCAAGTGCACTTTCCAATACACTTACCATGTTATGACTTTTCTCCTCGTTTTGACGTACTCTAATTAGGTATTGTAGGTTACTTTATTGAGGAGGGTGACGGGCGGTGTGTAGGCACCCTATTGCCTATTTCAACTAAGCTCTCTATTCGTAATTTACTACTAAATCCTCCTTCATGTCTTTATTTCAGTAGACAATCCATTGTGTTCTAATATAGAAAATGTAGCCCATTACTTCCCCCTTCATATGCTACACCTTGACCTAACGTTTTTATGGTTTCATGATTTTGCTCACTTTGGGACCCTGTTGGGTTGAGCTGATGATGGCGGTATACAGACTGATAAGCGAGAAGGGGTGAGGTATATCGGGGTTTATCGATTATAGAACAGGCTCCTCTAGGAGGGTCTAGGGCACCGCCAAGTCCTTTGAGTTTTAAGCAGTGGCTAGTAGTTCTCTGGCAAGTAATTTTGTTATTTAATTACCTAGGTTTATGGCTAAGCATAGTGGGGTCTCTAATCCCAGTTTGCCTTAGCTTTAGTATCTTCAGCATTGGTAAAGTCACGTAAGTTGCGTATTTTAATATCAACTAGGGCATATTACAGCGTAGTTGAGTTTTAACTTTATTTGGTAGGTTATATGCTTAAACACCCTTTACGCCGTTCTTCTATTAATTTGGGTTAATCGTATGACCGCGGTGGCTGGCACGAGATTTACCAACCCTTATTTATTATGATTTAGTCAAACTTTCATTTATAGCTCAATGTTAGTCACTGCTGTAACCCGTGGGGGTGTGGTTAAACAAGGTGTCATGGGCTACTTTTGTAAGTGTGCCTGATACCAGCTCCTTTAGACTCTATGGAAGTTAAAAGGGCATACTCACTGGGTTGCGGAAACTTGCATGTGTAGGTCTAATAAAAATTAACAGTAAGGCCAGGACCAAACCTTTGTGCTTGTGGAACTGATTAAAGTCCATCTAAGCATTTTCAGTGCTTTGCTTTGCGTTAAGCTACACAAACAATCTATCAAAAATTTCAAAATTTATCAAAAATTTTTGATAAATTTAAGTTTGTATACTGTCAGTATTAAATTCATTTTTATTTTTATTTTTTGTTTTTTTCCATAAAAAAATTTTAAGATTGGGTTGGAAAGCGGTTGTATGCTTGATTCATAGGATAGTAGGGAGTTTGTTGTAATGCCCTGTAACAGTGGAAGTTTAATAGTGAGTGGTGGTTTGTGGGTCTTAGTTAGGCCTAGTTGCTGCTTGCATGTGTTTTAGTACCTATTTCTCCACGGTATTTAATTACCATACTAAAGGCCTATCATCCAGTTTTGGGGTTTGACGGAAGCGATAAAATTTAGTAAGGGGGAAGGGGAGGTTTAGTGGTAAGAAACTATTATAGATATCGTTTGTCTTTATTTTCATTTTAAACACACACGCACATGCATACACACATACACACACATACACACATACATACACATACACGTACACACACTCACTCACACAAATGCACTTTTAGTCCCATTGTCTAGTCGAAAGTGATATATTGTTGGGGGGGAATATAAACGCATGTCTAATAAGGTTTATTAATATAATAATATGTCTATTCATCATTGATTACATCCATAAATTAATTGATAACTTAATATATAGTTTAATATCTAAACATTTTGTGTCCTTATTATCTCTAGTTAATAAAATGTCTAATCATCATTCATTGAACTGCACCATTGTGGAAATAAGCACGTGTTCGATCTTCATTCTCAGTTGATGTCCAATTGAAATGTTGTTGTCCTTATTATGTAAGTCTGCACTTTTAATGGCGTCCCTCAGGCTCCCGCCCTGGTGATAAACCACCCCCAAATTAAAAACTACCTAATGCCGTAACGATTACTGGAGATGCCGCAATATGAGGCCAAACATCATTGTTACCATCACAAATGCCTCTATAAAAAGCATGGTTAAGCTGAAATAGGAACGAATGGGCCTGAAGTAGCAACCAATAGCCAGTCAGAGGAAATAAGGTTCGTCCGCAGATTATGGGCTTGCTCTGAAGGATTTAGTGTCTTCAGATGGCAGGTTGCTGATCTCTTGTGAGTGGAGGATAAAGGTATTCCCAATGGTAATGATCTGCTAGAGGAATGCAGCTTAATTGATCCCGATCCATGGAGTTAATGTCTATGTACGCCAACATTATATGTCTTAAGTAATATATACATATAGCATTGTGATTGTGGGCAAATCAATTAATCCAGTATTCCTCAATTATAAGATGAGCTGGCAAAAGAATGACAAACTATTCAATTATCTTGGCCAAGAAAATCCCAAATGGAGATAACAAAGATTCAGGCATGACAGAAAAACAACTTTGGGTAGTATATTAAATACTATACAATTATGTCATTTGATTAACACAGAAAAACCTTGAGGTTGATGCTGTTCTTATCTTCATTTTATAGTTGATGAAACCAAGGCCTAATGAAACCTAATTTCATGTAGCTAGTAAGTATTCATTCTGCAGTATATTTTTAACTTAAGAATCTTACTGATTTCAGGTCCAACATTGTATACATTGCACCACCTATATGGCTAGGATGGCTGTTGGAATCTTTACAAAGTGTTAATCCATTGGAGTTGATTTGATCTTAGAAAGAGATTTTTTGGGCCAGAACTTGGAACAAAGTACTAAGTAGAACTGATTGAACAATGCTTGTGTTCATACCTTTAGAGAGCTCATAAGTATCTAAGTACTTATCTCCGAGAAAAGCATTTCCAAAGATAATATTGTTGCATTATATGGATGATATTTTGGGGTGTGCACCTGAAGAACAAATGTTAGAAGCATGTCTACAAAAGACCATGGAAACGCTAAGAAACTACAAACTTCATATCGCTACGGAAAAAATTCAAAGGCATGCTCCTTTTCAATATTTAGGATATGAAATATATCCTAAGGCACTTACATTACAAAAACTGTCTTTAAGAACAGAGAAGTTAAATACTTTGAATGATTTCCAAAAATTAATAGGAGATATCCAATGGATGCATACAGTGCTCGGCTTAGCTACCAATCAATTGCAACCCCTATATGACATTAAGGGGAGACACTGCTTTAAATTCACCACGCCAGCTCACAAAAGAAGCTCTAGAGGCTTTGAGAGAAGTTGAACTGGCTTTATCCAATGTGGTTGAAAGAGTCACTCAAAAACCCTTGGAAATATCAGTTTTTGCTACAAAAGAGGCACCCACAGCAGCCTTCATCAAGAAGACAGTGTAATAGAGTGGGTGAACCTCCCGGCACAACCAGAACAAAGCCTTACTCCATACCCAGTGCTTGTGGCTAGGATTTTATTAAAGGCCATTAAGAGAGCAATACAGTTATCTGGGACAAGACCTGATAGGATATACACCTTTTATACTAATATACAAATTAATGTATGCTGCGAGACCATCCCAGAGTGGCAAATTTTATTGGCCACAGCTCCAAATTCTGCACATGGGTCTCCATTAAAGATGACCAGACTATTACATAATTGGCAATGGACTTTTGAGGAGAAGATTTCTAAGGTTCCTCTTAAAGAACCCACCATCTTTACAGACGCATCTAAACAAAATATTTGTGCTGTATACTCTTATGATTTAACAATAAAAAGAGTAGTCAGAACTCCTTTTCAGTCCACCCAGCAGAACAAATTATATGCAATCATGTTAGCTCTCACTTATTACCCAGGCGATATAAATATAATATCTGATTCAGTCTATTCAGTAGGTGTGGTACAAAGAATTGCCACAGCTCAAATAAAATTTGCAGCTTCTAATATATATCAGCTCTTCAAGGAACTTCAAGAGCAAGTGAGAAAGCATCCAGGCAAGATTTATATCTTGCATGTCCACTCACATAGTGGACTCCCAGGTCCTATTTTCGATGGAAATTCAAAGGCAGATAGCCTTTTAACTATGTTAGCTAGTACTCCTTTGTTTCAGGAGGCCCAAGAATCTCATTCTAAATACCATCAGGCTGCTGGAGCTTTACGTTTACAATTTGGGTTAACAAAAGAGGAAGCTAGGAAGAATTTTCTCCGGAACATCGACAGGGCTCTGGAACACTCTGGAAGAAAAGCCTACAAGCCCTATCTTTGAGGCAGAGGCAAGAGAGATCCATTGCATCTTCCAACTTGGTGCTGGCTGGAGGCTGAAGAAAGCAGAGGCAGAAGCCAAGGACAAAGCTGCAAGACCTCTTGGAGCCAGGCAGAGAGATAGGCCTTAACTAACCAGGCTGTTTTGGAAGGAGAAATAAACGTTTGATTTTTACCAGCTGGCTGTGATTTTGGAGTAATTATTTATTTCAATAAGGCTGCCTCCAGGAAAACCTTCACAGATGGCATCTGATCTACAAATATATTAATATAAAAATAAGATAAAAGTGATATTTCATTTTTTTTGTTTGTTTCAGTCAGGTCTGAATCTTTATAACCCCTTTTGAGGAACTTTCCTGGCAAAGATATTAAAGTAATTTGCCATTTCCTTCTCTAGCTCATTTTATACACATGGAAATAAATAGCATTATGTGACATGTCCAGGATCATACAACTAGTATCTAATACCATGTTTGAATTCAGATCTTCCTAACTTCAATCCTGGCACTCTGTCCATTATACCACCTAGCTACCCTAGGTCAAATTTAATACTTTAGAAACGTTATTATGGTCCCATTTCTATGTGAACTACTGCAATAAACAAAGTTTTATTCTATTACATCAAAGGCTATTCTTTTGTGCTTTTTAGCACATTTAGAATGTTTCATCTTTATCAAGTGAAACCTGGCTAAGCTCCTTTAGTTACTTCCTTATCACTTTAATGCTGGATTTTTAATGCTTTATATGGGTTTCATTCATCTCTTTTGTATTATTTTTTGATTCTGTAACTTTTAGGAATGGCTATCACTCCCAATAAACATGCAAAAACTGTTACTTTAAAAGAATACTTCAGTAATAATTAGAAATATTGCATAAGATGCTTGTGTGGAAAAGTCATACATTTCAGTGCTCATTCAAACTTACAGTGAAATAATATTAGTTGCAATGAAGTACAAAGGAGAAAGTAATTTTAAAAAAAGAAAGAAAAATACACCAATAATTGGCAAACTATTGCTGTGAAACAGTTCCTCAGAAAATAAGCAAAGACATTCAGAGGAACCTTGCCTCTGGACAGACTGTTAAGAATTATTCTGCAATGTGATAGTTTCTGGAATTTGGAAGAATGTTGAGAAGACTAGTTAACAAAAACAGCTGCTCAACATTTCAGTGATGAAAATATATGTTAAAACAAAATAAATAGAAATTATGGTCTCTCCCAATTTTCACATTCTGTAATATTGTAAATCTTGGTATAAACATACATAACTGTATCTATGTTGTATCTGTGTCTCTAATTATATCTAAAGTCATTCTCAGTCTTACCCTGTATTCCTTGACTCAATCCAATTCATTATTGTAAAATTAAATTAAAATTAATTACTTTTTCTATTGTTTTAGTCTACAACTCAAAATTTTTAATAACTCATTCTTGGCTATATAAGTAGTTGCTCAAGGGAGTTCCTAGATTCATTGAGCTGAGTGGGAGTAAGCTCTGGGGACATCTGAAAACATTTCTTTATGCCAGATGTTATGTAACCTTAATGAGACAGGAACATACATGATTGCCTAGATTGTCCTTAAGATGATTGTTTGAAGTAGACTTAGATAGGCAGACCCTTTGCTGAGGAGCTACTTCTTAGTACTGCCCTGTTGAAAGGAGCCAATGGAACACTATGGACCTTTTGCTGTTTTATAACCCTCAAGATGATTATAGAGGAGAAATTCATAGAGTGCAACAGGGAGCAAAAGATCCATCCCTCTACCAATCAGCAATAGTCAAAAGGGGCTTTAAGGAAGTACATGATACACACACACACATAATGTATACATGTGTACATTCCTGAATTTCAGCTTTCTAGCCATATTCCTGATAGTTTCTATAGATTGCCTTTTCAAGGAACATTAAATTTGATAGTATTGGCATCTGGCCTTAAAAGAGAAAGGGGATTTTCTTGAGCAAGACCAGCCTCAAGGTGTACTTGTAAATAATTCCAAGTTCAAAGTTGGAGAGAATTATTGGGAGGAGAATTCACTGAGTAGTATGTCTCTCTTGGAGAGAGAGAAAAATGTACACACATCCCTAGTGCTAAGAGCCATGGGTTAAAGGGACTAAAACTTCAGTGTAGAAAAACAATTGATTGCTGAATTTTTAGAGTGAATTATTCAGCTGGTGTGGATCTTATTTAAAAGGAAATTGCCTGTCCTCTTCTTACCATCTCAATTTTTAAAAATATTTTGCTCTCTGTGTATTCTGCATACAGCAACAGTTGTCTACTTGTAATTACTTGAACATTTCAAGCTTCCCACTTAAGTTTTTTTTTCTGATGGTCTCCAAGCTCGAAAATATTATCTGTTCACTTTTGCCTCCTGGTTTTCCTGAACTCTAAAGATTCAGTTCAAACTCAGCCCTTTGATGGAGGTCTTTCTCCATCTTGTCACTTCTCCATATTTTCTAGCCCCTACTTCACATCAGTAGGTTTGCATTGCAGCGCTTAAAAAAAAATACTATTCAGACACCCAGAAGGCTGCCAATTCCCATTGTTGCTTCAGTTCAGTGAAAAGACTGGCTTGCGCCACCTATTTGTTATGACTATACCTTCCAGTGTGTCTACATATGCTGCTTTCTTTCTTATCCATTCCTGCAGGACTTTGAGGTAAGTTAAAATGGTAAAATGGTATGGGTAATAATGTCTTTTGACTCATGCATAAATTGGAGTTGGGGGGCAAAGTTGCACAGTCAGCATCCTTGCTCTTTCTTCCATAGTCATCAAAGTTCAGTGGCAAAACAAAAGTTAAGACAACTGGGGATGGCATGGGATGTAGTGGATCACCTTGGCATCTTTGACATTTTGCCAAGCTCTAAGGTTAAAACCTGGTGTGGCCCATCTGCTCAAAAGGTTAACTGGAGTATGTATTTACTACAGTTTCTTAGAGACACGAGTGAAAGTTGGGTGTCACATGGGCACCAAAAGTAAAAAACAACCCTTGAAGAGGCTCATCAGCCTTCACATCAGAGACACTACCCTTCCTTGAACACCCATATAATCCAGGAAAAGATTATGGTATCAATTTGGAATCAGAAAATTAGGTCTTGGTGTACCTTCATTATAGAATAATGGACTCATTCTATAGCTTTCACTCTCTGAAAATTAGGGAAAGCTGGTAGCACATCAGAAGGAGCCCTGGGCCAGAATTTAAATCTCGTCTCATAATCACTAGCTTTGTCCTCTGGACAAATCACTTAACATCAGTTTGCTTTAGTATTCTCAATTCTAAAAGGACATAGTATAGTAGGACACCTACCTTGGGATATGAAATGACACAATATTGTAAATAAAGCATTTGGTGCATCACCTGGAAAGTATATTGTAGATAAAAATAAAAGCTTGTTCCCTTTCCTTTCTTTCCCACAATCTGTGCTGGAATTTTAAGGCAATATGATGGAAAACTAAGGCCAAATCTGATATACTAGGCTTAAGTAGGTGCAATGAGACTCAAATTTATGTTTGTTAAAAGAAAGAAAAAAGAAAGAAAATCACCAATACTAGACATATCCCAGAGAGGAAGGAATTGCAAGGAAAACCTACCTCAGCAATTTTTGGAATTTGGCAGACAGAATTCAACTTCAGGTAGCGGTTAATTCTAAGATTAGTTCCATGTCTGAGATTCTTTAACATTGATTTGATCTTTGACCTGAATTAGTAAGAGACAGCTTCAGGAATAACAAAGGAAAACCTCAAATTCTTATAATTGTGGCTATTAGTTCTTTGTTCTCAATGAGTACTAAAATGACATCACTATGTTGGAGTCAAAGTACACTGTGTCTGGCTCTGGATGATCAGATCAATGAGATCATGGAAAGCTCTACCACAGGCTCCGTACTAATAACCTACACGAACATTGGGAGTTGGAGAGGTGTCTAAATTTGTATATGTCACATTTGTTTTGAGCAACTGCAATTCTGCTTTTCTCATAAAAGTAGAGTTTTCTCTGAAGAGGGTATGCCATGACAGGCAGTCCTTTATCAGTGTCCCCCACACCACACAGTCAGTTCCAAAGTTCTTCAGCGAGATTGAGTGTGTCTTTTATTGCTTCTTCTGACTTTCATGTAATCATTTGCCTTAATGTGAGTTCTCTGCAAAATACTTGTTTAGGCAGCTTTATGTTTGGTATTTGAACAACATGGTGAGCGCATTACACACTCTAATGGGCTCACCATGTTGTTCTACTCTGCAGTAGAGTTTGAATGCTTGTTAGTTCAGCTCTAGAAAGAACCTCAGTACTTTATCTTGCAAGGTGATTGTCAAAATTTAGCTAAGACAAATCACATGGAAGCAATTCAGCTTCCTGACACAGAGCTGTTATACTGCCTAGGTTTTGCAGGTACATAACAATGAGATCAACACAATAGATTTGTAGACCTTCACTTTGGTAGGCATTCTAACACCCCTTTCTGGCACACTTTCTTTCAAAGTATCCCAAACACTGGGCTAGATCTTGTAACATATGTATCAACCTCATTATGTATGTGTATCCACACCTAGAAAGTATACTGCCAAGATAAGTGAATTGATCCACAGCATTAGTATTTCTATGGATAGTATGGTGCTGACTGGTGGAGAACTTATGTTTTCTTGATATTAATTATTAGTCCAAAATTAACACAAGTGGCAGAGAATCATTTCATAGCCTGTTGCATTTCAGCACATATCTCTGCTTCACTTCTGGTTATCGTGAATACATGAAAGTATCATTATTATCAAGAACCATGAAAGCAATACATCATGAAATTGATGTACAAAATTGACTAACTTCTCTGGGCGCTCAAATTTTATTTCCCAAAAGTCCTCATCACTAACAGTATATCAAATGCTTTAGTCACTTTTATTGTGCACAGACTTCTCTATTCTGCTCCTGGAATTTCTTCTGGAGTTGGTCTTCCCTCACCCATTTTTGAAGCCACATTTACTCTTAGGTAGATGACCATGCTGCAGGTGAAGGATCACCTAAGAAGGACCCTGTACACAATAATTGAGAGAAAGATCTCCCCTGTGATTGTCATGGGATAATTTATTTCCTTTATCTTAGAGCTAGACAATGAAGGTATTGGCTTGAACTTTTGGGGAAAACTTCCTCTTGCCATTTAACTGAGAATGTATTAGTCATCATTTGTTTGAACAGTGGGCCATCTGTCTTGTAAATCTCAGCTGGAATAAAATCAGCACCAGGCTCTTTGCCACAAAAGAGGAGATGAATGATGATCAAAATCTCTTCTTCAGTTGAAAGCTTAGTTAGAAAAGGACTGACTTTAATCCAAGGTAAATGGTCAGTGGCTTCAGCTTTCATAATGGTTTGTGGATAATACTATGAAAATATTCAGCCAAATCTCCAGGATCATGTCCTTATCATTAATCAATGTGACTATCAGCACTGACTAGTTGAAATTCACAGTAAGTCTCTTAGGGCATCATAAGAGTGCTTTGGATTGTTAGAATCAGGGAAAAACTGAATTTAATCTGTCTTCTTACTGAACCAAAAATACTGCACCTCTCTAAGCTTTACTTGTACTTTAATTTTAATGGAGTCAAATGTTCCTGCTTAAAAATAGAGAAACTATGCTGCTGATAAACCCTATGTAGTTTTCATTTTTCATTTAGCAATTTCTTAATTTCCCCACTATTTTCATCAAACCAATTTTGATTTTTATAAATATTCTGGTCCAGATGAGTAAATGCAATGCTATTCACAAAATCTCTGAAAGTGATCTATTCTTTTTCTAGTCCACTGCTGCCAACTGTGTGTATGCTCAGCTTTCCCTCCAAGTTAGCAACAAACACTTCCTGCTCAGAGAAGCACTCTAATCTGTTGAGATTAAATCTTCTGGTAAATTTTGTGGTAAGTAGTCTTGCCATGGGACTCCCATTTTTGTTAAATTCAAACATTTAGCTTGAGAATAAGTCTATAGTCAGTTTAGCACTTTGCAACACACATTCCCCTCATCACTCTCTACTCTGTTTCTTCACTTTACATAGTGTGTTAAATGCCAATGTTTGCTGTGAGAGTACTTTGATGAACTTTTTTTTTTGTGTTTAGATAAATTAAAGACAGTGTTGGTCATGAGAAAAGTCTTTAGTATTAAATGACCATTGTTGTTACTGTTTATAACTCTGTTCTTCCTAAGGATTCACTGCCATGTCAGGTAATTTCTGCCTACTTTGGAATTGAAGTCACCCCAAATTAAAAGCTTGTTGTCTTTCTGTACATTGATGATGAGTATCTCTGGGCCTTCACATTTTTTCTTTGACCTCTTCAGGACTCATCATGGTGAGAGTGTACGCATCAATAATGGTGATGTGGAACTTTCTTATACATTGCAATAGCATTGTCCTGAGTCTGTCATTCACTCTTTTGGGGAGGTATACAAGTTTTTTGAATGGATTAGTTTTGACTGCAAAACCAATTCATCTTGCTTTTCCATTAAAAGCATGTATTCAACTCATTTTGGTAAGCTGGGTTTTATTTACCAGCTGTGTTTCACTCAGGGACTTATGCCTGCTGAGTTTTCTCATAACAAGAGGTGTTAGTTTGTCTTTCTGATTTCATAGATTTATGTTGTCTACAAATGTGCACATATTCTTATGTATTAATGGCGAGTGGAATTATCTTTGCAAAAATTCTTGGATTTTTAGTGTGTTTTAACTACTGAGTGGGACCCCTGTCTGGTACAGTAATAGGCCAGGATTCTTCATGCCAGAAGGGAAGCAGTTATTCTTCAAAAAAGAGTTCTATCACAATCAAGTTTCTATCACACAATGCAAAGATTTTTTTATAGGAAAAACATGCAGGAAGAGGATTTTGTCTCTTAGACACAAAAGATTGGCACTTTCTCATTTCTAATAGTTGATTAATTCACCAAATCCTGTATACTAGGGAATCAAGATATTCCTTTTGGTTGCAGAATTAGAGTTACAAGGAAGTGCTCTTTATATAGATGATCAAATTGAAGCATACATTGTCCAGCATTTTGGAGCCTCTGAAAGTAAGTGTGGTTCACTGAGCTAATCTTATTGTGTTAGACTTGAGAAATGATACTAATGTAATGTAATGTAATGTCAAAAGTCAATTTTTTCCATTTGAATTGTCTTAGAAAGATTCTGAATCACCAGAAAAGATAAAGTATTAGACATTGAAGTCCTTTTTTTGAGCTGAACAGCCAAGCCTTCAAACTCTATTGCAGAGAGCACAACTATGATCAGCTGGCCATGTTGTTTGAATGCCAAACCTATGTTTATTTATAAGATTGTTTTGTAGAAAATTTACCTGAGACAAGTCCTTATTTGGAGGTCAGAAGAAGGAATATAAGGATCCGCTCAAAGTCTCTAAGATGACCTTAGGCTTTCATTTTTTTTCTAAAATAGAGCTATTTAGATAATCTATTTCCTCTTCTGTTAATCTGTGCAATTGATATTTTTAGAAACATTCATCTGATAATCTGTAGATTATCAGATTTGCTGTCATACAATTGACCAAAATATCTCCTAATTATTGCTTTAATTCCTTTTTCATTGGTAGTAAATTCACCCTTTTCATTTTTGATGCTGCTGATTTTTTTCTTTCCTTTTTTTAATCAAGTTAGCCAAAAGTTTATCTATTTTGTTGTTTTTTTCCATAAAACCACATCTTAGTTTTATTTATTAATTCAATAGTTTTCTTAGTTTCTATTTTATTAATCTCTCCTTTAAGTTTTAGAATTTCTAATTTAGTATTTAATTGGGGGTTATTAATTTGTTCATTTTTTAGTTTTTTTTAGTTGCATGCCCAATTCATTGATATTTTCTTTCTTTACTTTATTTATGTAACTGTTTAGAGATATAAAATTTTCCCTAAGAACTGCTTCAGCTGCATCCCATAGATTTTAGTATATTGTTTCTTTATTGTTTTTCTCTTGGATGAAATTATGGATTATTTTGGAGATTTATTATCTGACACACTTATTTTTTAGACTTAGATTATTCAATTTCCAATGGGGTTTTAGTCTATCTTTTCCTGAGTCTTTTTTGAATAAAATTTTTATTGTATTGTGATCTAAAGGAAGTATGTAGTATTTCTGCTTTTCTGCATTTGATGTGAGGATTTTATGCCCTAATACATACTTAATTTTTGTGTAGGTATGTACTTCAGAGAAAAAGGTACATTCCCTTCTGTCCTTATTTAGTATTCTCCAGAGGTTTATAGGATCATATTAACCTCTCCAGTTCCTTTCTTGTTTATTTTGTGGTTAGATTTGTCTGATTCTGAGAGGGGAAGATTGAGGTCCCCTACTTGTATAGTTTTACTTTCCATTTCTTCCTGTAAATGGCTTTAATCTTCTCTAGGAATTTGGCTGGTCTATCACTTGGTGCATAGACATTTGATATTGTTACAACTTCATTGTTTATTATAGCCTTCTTCAAGATATACTCTCTTTCCTTATCTCTTTTAAAAACATCTATTTTTGCTTTTGCTTTATCTGAGACCAGAATTGCTACCCCTGCCTTTCTTTTTTAACTTCAGCTAAAGCATAATAAATTCTGTTCCAGCTTTTTATCTTTACTCTCTATGTGTCTCTATGACAAATGGGTTTCTTGTAAACAACCTATTGTAGGATTCTGTTTTTTAATCCACTTTGCTATTTGCTTCTGTATTATGGGAGAGTTCATGCCATACACATTCCCAGTTATGATTACCAGCTCTGTATTTCCCTCCATTCTGTTTTCCCCCCTGTAAAAATTTTTGTTCTCTCTTTGCACCCTGTCCTTAGTAGTGTTTATTTTTACCCACCCCACTCACTATTTTTTCTCCTATCATCACTTCCCCCTTCTCGTACCATTTTGCCTTCTATCCTACCTTTCCCTTTTCTTTTCCTCTTTTTCCTCCAACTTCTTTATAAAGTTAGATAAATTTCTATATCCAACTTTATGATTGTTATTCCCTCTTAGACCCAAAACTGATGAGAACAAGCTTCAGACAATGCTCAACTCCCTCTTTTCTTTCCCTAGATTATAATATGTCTTTTGTGCCTCTTAATGTGATTTAATCTGTCCCATTATAGCCTCTCATTTCTCTTTTTTCCAATAAAGATCTTTTTCTATCCTTTAATGTCTTTTTCTTGGAGATCATCACATTAGAGTCCATTTACAACCACACCTTCTCTCCATGTGATGCCCCTCTTTGTCTGCCCCAGAAACAGATATAGAATTCTCAAGAATTACAGATATTTTCCCATCAAGAGGTGTAAAAAGTATAACTTTTAAATAATAGATATATTTTCCCATTTACCTTTCTATGCTTCTCCTGAGTCCTGTATTTTTACATTAAATTTTCTGTTTAGTTCTGGCTTTTTTTTTTCAATAGAAATGATTAACAATCTCTTACTTCATTGAAGCTCCATCTCCTCCCCTGAAAGATGATGCTGTCTTAGGTAGTTAATTCTTGATTGTATTCCTAGGTCCTTTGTCTTCTAGAGTATGATATTCTAGCCCCTGCAATCCTTTATTGTAGAAGCTGCCAGATCCTGTGTAATCCTGATTGTTACTCTTTGATATTTGAATTGTTTTTTTTTTTTCCTTTGGCAGTATGCAATAAATTTTACTTGAGATTGTAGTTATGGAGTTTTGTAACAATGCTGCTTGAGGTTTTCCTTGTGGGATTTCCTTCTGAAGGGGATCAATGTATTCTTTCAATAAATATAATAATAACCCCTCTGTTTCTAGACTATTGAGAAAGGGTTCCTTAATGATTTCTTGAAAAATGCTATCTAGGCCCTTTTCGTAGTCATGATCTTCAGATAGGTCAATAATTTTTACATGATCTCTTCTGGATTTATTTTCCAGTTTGGCTGTTTTTCCATTGAGGTATTTCACTTTTTCTTCCATTTTTTTCATTATTTTTAGTTTGATTCTTGCTGTATCTTAGAAACATTAGCTTCCATTTGACTTGTTCTAGTTTTTAATGTGTGATTTTCTTCAGTTGGCTTTTGTATGTCTTTTTCCATTTGTTTGAAGGTGTTGTTTTCTCCAATGGATTTTTTTTTTTTAATTTGGCCAATTGTATTTTTTAAGGAGTTGTTTTCTTTAGTCAATTTTTTCCTTCCTTTTCCAAGCTGGTGACTCTTTCTTGCATATCTCTCATGTTTTTTTCCTCATTTTTTCTTCTACCTCTCTTATTTGCCTTTTAAAGTATTTTATGAGCATTTTCAAGAAGCCTCTTTGGGCTTGAGACTAATTTATATCATTCTTTGACATTTCCTCTGTGTCCTTATGTAAGTTGTTGTTTTGGTCTTCCCTGTCACCATAGTAGTTTTTTATAGTCAATGTTCTTTTCTGTTTCTTGCTCATTTTCTTTCCTTTTCTTTTGATATTTCCTTTTCTTTTTACTTTTGAGATTGAGCTCTGCTCTGAGCTTTCTGTGTAGCTCTGAGCCTTGCCTTTGAGCATGGAGTCCCTTATACTCTTTTCAGAAAACAGCCACAGTTTGCTTTCTGATCTAGGAAGGGAAGCTTTTCCATTGATCTGCCTCTCCACTGAGTCACAAGAGTCTTAATTGATGATTTGCTGTGATCAAGATCTTCTCACCCAGGGTCTCTGTAAGCTGGGATGAACACCCTTTTTACCTCAGTGACAATGATCTTTCTTGAAGTTTTTTTTCAATCTATATTGAACTGAACTTTCACAATCTTGGCTTCACCCCTGGAATGGTATGCTTTCATTGCAGAAGGCACTGTGCTCCATGAGCAAAGCAGTTCTGAAATAACCAAAAGGAAATGTGAGATGTACAGATTTAGAGCCATCTCTCCTAAATTCTATTTGTATTTAATCTGTGATAAAGCCTCCCAAGCTCATATTGGTCTTATCAGCTATAGATGGATACATTGTATCCAAATTTACAAAATAGTATCATTTTGGTCTTCTTTGAACATGAACATGTTTCTTGAACATGAACTTCGAACATGTTTATCTAAACAACCACCTTTTCCCCTCTCATTTAACTTCCATTTGCAATACATATATATTGTCTTTCCTCATTTGTATGGAAGATTCTTGAAGGTACCAACTGTATTTTTGTACCATTTTTTATGTGTTCAAAGTTTATCACATTGGCTGACACAAAGTAAATGCCTGTTGATTGACATCCCATAACTCCAACGTTTGTTTATTATGGATCTCAAATTAAAGACAGATGCATTGATATGTTAGGATTTTTCCCCAAGACCAATTCCCTAGTAAGAATATGATGATATTTATTTTGTATGAATTTAGGTTATTGTGGGAAAAAAGCACCACTTTACTGTACAGCCAAGAGAATTGTATTGATTGCTAATGAGACATTGTAAGTTCTTTATTTTTTTTTCAGAGTGTAGTTACTATAGAGAACATATCAAATAGTCACATTTTGATTTTCTTTCAATCTTTTAGTAAACACTGACCTTATCAAAATAGCTAGCTTGGTCCTAATTTAAGATATAGAGTATGGCACATTTGCCAATCTCATTTTTGAGTGTCTTCCATAGCATCTGGCTCTCCATAGTTTTTTAAATGCTTAACTTGGACATAATGTCAATTACAGTAACTTGAAAAACAATCTCATTATCACATAATTGTGCAGGATAACCAACATCTCATGATTTTGTTTTTGCTTTATCTTGAATTATTGTCTGTACTGTCTGCAGAAAGTGTGCAGTTAGATTCAAGGAGAACTTCTGACTCTAATATCCTGAAACCCAGTTTCTACTCTTTTAAAATGCAATTGCCATAACCCAGAAAGATTGGATGACAAACCTTTTCAAAGTATCTATTGTATTACACCTCCCCCACCTGATTTTCCTTTTTAGTACAAATCCCCAAATTTATTTAACTATTTTATACATATTATTATTTCAATTTATTTCACCATTTTGGTCACTTTCACTTTTAAATTTGTCAATCAACATTTCTCTTTGGTCAATGTTGACTATAACGCTTAGGAAAATTGTATATTTTTTCATTTATTTTAAAATATATATGTGCTTATATACATGTTTAAATATATATATATGTATATATACATATAAATATATGCATGTGATATGTGTAAATATGGACCTCTCCACAAATATTGAGAGACTTCATGTTGAAGGCCTACATGTGGTGAAGTCTTCCATGTTACAAGGGGTTGTTTCCCCACTTAAATCTTGAGATATTGGGAGACAGAATAAATCTGTTAAAGTGTTAGATCCTTCTAAGAAGGCTTACAGAAGCCTTCTCTGGCTTCTGAATCTCTCCAACTGAATCCTGGCTGAGGCTCCAAGAGCTTCTAGTGTGTTTGTCTTTTGGCCCTGAGAACTTCTTGCTTATGTACTGTATACTGAGTACAAACCAATCATTATATCATCAGGAAACCATTATTTGTTGTAGGATTAAATCAATGCTAAACTAGATTTAACCATTGTCTCCTCAATTCTACTTAGTACCTTGTTTCAAGTTCTGGCCCATAACAGGTCTGCTTATGCCAAAGAGGGGGAATACCAGGTTAGAATCATATTTATTGCCTCCTTTAACCCTTAACAAAGTTTCCTTGTCTATTTTTGTACTCACCCTAATTTCTGGGTCACAGATGAAGGTTCTTGCTCCCACATTCAAATGACAAAAAATGTAATGTTCTCTCTAAAATATAATCTCAAGATTTTCTTGGGGTCTTTGTGAGCAGCCTTCTTTTCAGTTCAGTAATTACCACACAAGTACAGCCAGGGATTAAAGTCCAAATCCTTTACTGTCTCCTTCAAAGTCTTGGCTCCTTCACTTGGGGCTTGGCTAGTTTCTCTGGAGGCCTATCTCTCTCCTTGGTTCCAAGAGCTTGAGCTCCTGTCTACCTTCTCTGGCTTCTGAATCTCTCCAACTGAATCCTGCCTGAGGCTCCAAGAGCTTCTAGTGCACTTGTCTTTTAGCTCTGAGAACTTCTTGCTTATATGCTGTACACCGAGTACAAACCAATCATTATATCACCAGGAAACCATTATTTGTTGTAGGATTAAATCAATGCTAAACTAGATTTAACCATTGTCTCCTCAATTCCACTTAGTACCTTGTTTCAAGTTCTGGCCCATAACAGGTCTGCTTATGCCAAAGAGGGGGAAATACCAGGTTAGAATCATATTTATTGCCTCCCTTAAATATTATATATATATATATATATATATATATATATATATATATATATATATTATATGATATAAAGGATATGTTCACTTTCAATTTATCTTTTGATTATTGTGTCATTATTGAGGGAAGGTGAATCCCAAACACTATATCCAGGGCTTTATCTCTTTCCCATCAAATACCAGTTCCACAATTAATGCATAGAGTGAACCATAAAAAATTCATTTATTCAAATTGTAACAAAGTGGAAATTAGAGATGTATATTAGACAGATTAAAATACCACTCCAATTCAGACCAAGGTAACTTAGTCCAATTAAGGGAGAAAGAGATCTCCCCAAAGGAGAAATTTCTTGAAGTCTCTAAAGTACACCCTAGAGATAGGGACATGATGAAGACTATTGGCTTTTCTTATATCTTCATAGAATGTTTTCTTTCAACAACCTGAAATGAGTTTGTTTTCTTTTATTTTCCTTCTCAAAACTGGAAGCCAGAAATATTGCCAAGTAACTTGAAGCTCAAAGAGTTCCAAAGAACTTTCTCACTATCAACAACTCTGCCCTTTACCTTGTTCACAGTAGTCTTTCTCTTCAACAATAAGAAGTAATTCCCATATCAATGGGCTCTGGTACAGAAAATATATGTGCACAGAAAGATAAAGATAGCTAGATAAAGTTAGATATGTTTGTCTGTCTGTCTGTCTGTCTCTCTCTCTGGATTCTAAATTTACAGACATGTTTATGTATTCTAGATTATAATATGTATATACTAAGGTATATGGGGTATTCAGGGAACTTTAGCACCTCTTTTGTGAGGGCTTACACATCTCTTTTCATGGCTTCTCATTCACCTTTGATGACCATCTGTCATCCAATTCTCACCTAGGGTTTCAAGAAGTCTTTGTATTAAACTACCAGGTTGACCATAACTGACAGGCTTCAAATCCATCAGTGAATAAAGAAGTTTAAATCAAGCATGTAAAGGAACATGGTATGGATAGTTAAAACCCAATTGTTTCATGAAGACAGATGTAACAGGTGCTATGGAGTGTTTGGAATTTAGTCAGATGTTAAAGATGTCAAAGTCATTCAGTATCAATGCCAGTCATATTGACTTTTGTTTTGCCATTATACTTTGATAACTATGGAAGAGAGGATGAGACTGATGACTTTATGCAACTCTGTCTCACTGAAAACCAGTTCTTGCACAGGTGAAGATATCACCTTGTGATGTCATTGATCCTCTCTCAAAAGGTAAGACCTTTTGTTGCCAGTAGCAACAATAACAATATGTATATATTAATAGTCTACATCTTTGAAAAATGATCAACTGCATAGGATATCAGCTTTAGCTCTAACTTTTTTTTAACTTTCAATTTCAATTAATTAAAACAACAATTCTTATTAATTTTGGTTTACTTATTTTAAGTAATATTTCATTGCTGTTCTCACTGACTCAAAGAGAGAGTTATCAAGCAAGAGCCATGAGGGTAGAGAAAAGCCAAGAAGTTCCTAACTCTCCCAATTTCTCTTGGAAAAAAATACAAAATGAAGCCTCTAAATGGATTTTGGAGTGAAAGAACCCACACAAAAGATGCAGTGAAACAATTTGACAGCTTAAGATAACTGAGAAGGACTTTACAAAAGTTCCACGTCACTTGGATAAAAGGGGAGCGAGACCCAATTGTAGTGCAGGCAATTTAGCAGAAGGATCTTAACCATGCCACAGATCAGCAGTGGATACTGAAACAGCAGACCAGTGTCTTGGCAGGACAACTGAGAAGCCTACACCACCACTGCAAAAGGCAAAATGCAAGTTCTCCAACCCAGGTACAACAGACCAGGCAAACTCAGTGCAATGGGAAAGCAGCACCTCCAACCCCAGCATGAAAAACCAATGATGAAGCCTCTGTTCCCTAGAAAAAAAAAGTTTGGGACAGTATCTCCTATTCCCTAGGAACAGAGCTCAACTTTTAAAAACTTTTAAAAAGGGAGCAAAATATCATTATGAAAAATAAAAATAAGAGCTATGCAGGAAAATTTTGAAAAAATCAACAAGTTGGAAAAGAAAACAAAAATTTGTTGGAAAAAAAAACCAACTTCTTGAAAAATAGATTTGGTGAAATGGAAAAAAAATGTACCAAAGGAAACATATATATATATGTATGTATGTATATTTGTAAGTACATACAAATATGCTGAAGAAAGCAATTCCCTTAAAAGTAGATTTGATCAAATGGAAAAAGCTATAAAAAAGCTAAATGAAGAAATTAATTCATTAAAATAAAGTTAGAAGCTAATGACTTCATAAGACATCAGGAATCAATCAAACAAAATTTTTAAATTATACAAGAAAATTTAAACTTCTCACTGGAAAAACTACCAACTTGGAAAACAGATTAAGGAGAGATGATTTAAGAATTATTGGACTACCTGAAAACTATGATTAAAAAAAGCACAAGATCTTTGAAGAAATCAACCAGGAAAACTCCCCTGATATCCTAGAAACAGAGAGTAAAATACTCATGGAAAGAATTGGCTGATTACATGCTGAAAGAGACCCCAAAATGAAAAAAAAAATACTAAGGAATATTGTAGCTAAATTCAAGAATCATCAGATCAAGGAGAAAATATTGTATGCAACTAGAAAGAAACAATTCAAATGTTGATGGGCCACAGTCAGGATTACCCAGAATTTAGCAGTTTCCTCATTAAAGAACTGGAGAGCCTTGAATAAAATCTTTTGGAAGGCAAAGGAGGTTGTTCTACAACCAAGTATAATTACTCAGCAAAATTGAGCATAATTCAGGGTTAAAGATAGACATTCAATAAAATGGAGATGTTCAATCATTTCTAAAGAAAATTTCAGAGCTGAACAAAAAATTCAATCTTCAAATAGAAGACTTAAGAGAAGCATAAAAAGGTAAACAGGAAAAAAAGTGTTATTTAAAGGTAAAACTGTTTACATCCCTACATGGGAAGATGAAACCTGATAATACATGAGAGCTGTATCTTTGTTAGGGCAGATGGAATAGAGTATTCATAGACGGGGGGGTGTGGTTATAAGATATCTTTGATAAGGTTATATAAAAAAGAAATTAAGGATGGGAAAAAGAATATACTGGGAAAATAAGAATGTGGAGATAAAATTGGAGTAAATTAGAAAATATGAAGGAACAAAAACAATCTATTCAGTAGAGAGAAAGAAGAGAGAGGTAATCATTGTTTGGTTCAAAGAGAGAATAATATATACATCTAGTTGGGTATAAAAATTTAACTTACCCTGTAGGGAAAGTAGAGGGAAAAGGGGAAAGAAAAAAGGAAGAGGGGATAGTGATAGAAGGGTGGGTAGAGCAGGAAGTGGAAACAGATAAGAAGGGGTCCTAATAGAAGAAAAAACAAATTGAGGGAGATGGAAGTCAGAAGCAAAACACTGTGGAGTAGGAAAAGACTGAAAGCAGACAGCAAAGTATAATCTGAGAAAGATAGGGTGGCAAGAAATACAGAGTTAGTAATCTTAATTGTGAATATGAATGGGATGGACTCTACTATAAAACATATTTGGATAGCAGAATGGATAAAAAAACAGAATACTACAATATGTTATTTATAAGAAACACATTTAAAGCAGAGAGATACATACAGAGTAAAGATAGACAACTGGAGCAGTATCTATTATGCTTCTGTTGAAGTAAAAAACAAAACAATACAAAACAGGGGTAGCAATCCTGATCTCAGATTAAGCAAAAGTAAAAATAGATCTAATTAAGAGAGACAAGGAAGGAAACTACAGTTTGCTAAAGGTACCTTACATAATGAAGTAATTTCACTACTAAATATGTATGTACCAGTGGTAGTAGCATCTAAATTCCTAGAGAAGTTAAATAAGTTGTAAGAAGAAATAGATAGCAAAACTATACTAGTGGGGGGTCTCAACTTTTATCTCTCAAAACTAGATAAGTCTAACTACAAAATAAATAAGAAAGAAGTCAAGGAAGTGAATAGAATTTTAGAAAAGTTTGGTATGGTAGACCATTGGAAAAAATTGAATGGGGATAGAAAGGAATATATCTTTTTTTTTTCCTCAGTGATACACTTACACAAAAACTGGCCATATATTAGGACATTAAAACCTCACAATCAAATGCAGAAAAGTAGGAATAATAAATGCATCATTTTCAGATTATGATGCAATAAGAATTATATGTAATAAAGGGTGATGGGAAAATAGACCAAAAATTAAATGGAAATGAAATAATCTAATACTAAAGAATGAACATGTCAAACAACAAATCATGGAAACAATAATTCCATTCAATAGAATGCCAATAATCAGACAACATACCAAAATTTATGGGATGCATACTAAACAGTTCTTATATATATATATATATATATATATATATATATATATATATATATAAACAGTGTTATGCCTCAGTTTCTCTACCTCAGTTTCCCTGAATTGTTCTGTCAATTTTCTTGAATTGTTCTGCCTCAGTTTCCCTGGTGGCAACCCTTACTTCCTTAACATTAGGACTGAGATAATTAGGGCTGGGAGCTCTGGCCACTTGCATTCTTAAGAGTCATAGAACTCCAGATGGCTTGTCTCAAACACCTAGATGGCATCTCCCCATCTCCTGGTCCAAACATCCTGTCTCAAGCTTCTTCACTTATTGGAATTTATGATCCTTCCTTCTTTACCTCCAATCTGTCAGAATTGAAAAATTATGGTCCTTTCTGGAGTTCTCACTCACCAGTGCTCTACCACCCCTTGCCTTTGAATTACCCATGCATATGTTTTGTCAAAAAAGTCAATTAAAAAAAAAGAGAGAGAGAGAGTCTCTGAAATCCCTTGCTGGTTGCTAAATGTTTTGAGACAAGAGCCCGATTCAGCCGGCTGGGGTCAGTATGGATCCTGTTTGGCCATGGATCCTGTTTGGTTGCCAGTCCAAACTCTCGATTAATAAAATATTAAAAACCCTTTCTAATCTCTAATTTGCCTCAGTTTTTCTGGCATTTCCTTCTTAGAGGAAATTTTGTATTTCTATATGTTTACATGAATAAAATAGAGAAATAGGAGATTAGTGAATTGGAATTTCAACCAACAAACTAGAAAAAGAAAAAAAATTATAACCCCCCCAATTAAATATCTAATTAGAAATTCTGAAAATTGGAGAAAAAATAAATAATATTGAAAATAAGAAAAATATTTAACTAATCAACAAAATTAAGTTAATTTCATGCAAAAAACAAACAAATAAATAAACTTTTGGTTATTTTTATTAGAAAAATAGACAGAAAACCAAATAATCAGTATCAAAAATGAATACAGTGAACTTACTTCCAATGAAGACGACATTCAAACAATAATTAGAACCTTTTTTTGCCCAATCGTATACTAATAAACCTGAGAATCTAGCTGAAGTGGATATAAATTGTCCTGTTTAACAGATAAGGAAATAGATTATTTAGATAGTCCCATTTTAGAAAAAGAAATTGAACAAGCTATTAATGAACTATCTAAGAAAAAATCTCCAAGGCCAGATGTATTTACATGTGAATTCTACCAAACATTTAAAGAACAATTAATTCCAATACTAAGCAAACTATTGGTAAAAATAGGAAAAGTTCTACCAAAATTCTTTTATGACACTGATATGGTGCTGATAGCTAAGTCAGGAATGACAAAAACAGAGAAAGAAAATTAGAGACCAATTTCCTTAATGAATATTGATGCAAAAATTTTAAATAAAATATTGGCAAAGAGATTATAGCAATTTACTGCTAGGATAACATACTATGACCACGTGGGATTTATACCACAAAGGTAAGAGTGGTTCGATATCAGGAAAACTATCAGCATAGTTGATTATCTTAATAACCAGGATAACAGAAATAATATATTATATACATAGATGCAGAAACAGCATTTGACAAAATATTTGCGAGCACAGGAATAAATGGAGTTTTTCTTAAAATGATAAGTAGCGTCAATCTCAAATAATCAGCAAGCATTATATGTAATGGGGATAAGCTAGAAGCATTACCAGTAAGACTGAGGTGAAACGAGGTTGCCCAATATCACCACTACTCTTCAATATCAACTTCAACAATAAGAGAAGAAAAAGAAATTGAAGGAATGAGAATTTTGTTGTCTCATTATTGTCAATTGTTCCATGGACTGACATAGTACTATAAATCACTCAGTTTATTGCTTGGATTGTCCAATTAAGGTTGCAATTTAAAACATCTAAAATAGGTTTTCAATTCAATTTAATTTAATTCTTCCTTTGTGATGCAAAGAGGCCATCATGAGTCTCATCTTCTTGGATACTTCAGGTATACTTTCTCCTGACAATCTCTTTGGCTTTCATATAAATTAATTATCCTTAGTCTCTTTCTAGAACTTTAATCCTTTCTCACTAAAAGCTTCTTCATATCACCAACTGGATGTTCAAAAAAAATCTCAAACTCAGCATGTACAAGTTCCAATCCCAAACTCTTCCTTCTTCCTAACTTTCCTATTTCTATGGAAGCTATCACTATTCTTCCAGTCATACTTTGACTCTTTCCTTTATAGTAACCTCTCATTTTCACAGAAATTCCTGTTTCTACTGATTCAACCCCTATACCATGTTTCTTTCTCTTACCTCAAAAAATCTCTCATTTCCAATCTTTTCTTCACTATTTTTTCTTCTGTGAAAATGATAATCCTGAAGTACAGCTCTGATTGTGACACTTCTTTATTCAGAGTTCCATTAAAATGTTTTACAACTTTAAAGTGCATAGAAAACCTTTTTATTAGGAGGAGTTGGAAGTCACTGGATATGAACTTTATCCCTTCATATTTTTCCTAACAAGTTTGCTTCATGCTGTGTGGGATGCAAAGATCCTAACTAAAAATTGACTTTTTAAAGGCCTGGTACAAAATAGAAAGTTTATTTATATTCTTGTGAGAAGCGAGGCAATCCCTTTACCAGAAAGTCTGGAACAAGAAAAGCCAATTTTACACAAATAATGAGGATAGTTATATAGTCAAGATTTACAGAAAATCTATTTACCCACTCATCTCATGTTAAACCTTTTAAAATCATTGGCCAACTCGATCTTTATTCCTTTTTTGTCTTTGGAATACAGGTGGGCTTTTTATGGTATTAGGATCTTGGTTAAGCAATAAATGTTTCAAAAATGTTATTAAGAAAAAAGAGTCTGTCTTGCTTCAAAGCTTAATAATCAATTAAGCAAGAGGAGTTAAAAGTTTCTAAATTACTGAGCTAGTAACAGGGAATCTTCTGTTTCAGGCTTTTCTCAGTCAATCAGATAGGAATGGCCAGGTTGGAGAATTCTTGGATATCTCCAGGCCTTTAAATAATTAGGTTTTTCTCTAATCAATTGAGTAAAGGTCAAGGGGTTATCTCTTAAATGTTTTCTGTTGGAAGAACAAGTCTTTGCTCTTCTCCAAGAGCCTAATGATTAAACAGACCCTTGGTACTGAATCTTGAATTACTCAAGGTTACTATTCTGAGAAGTCCTCAGTTTCCCCTTTCACTCAATGCCTTCCTGGGGTGAAATGGGGAAGAATATATTAAGATAAGGCAACAATTAGGACGATGACTTCCCAGTCCCAGCTCTCTCACTGTGTGACCTCAGTCAAGTCTTTTTTAGTTCTCTGGATCTCAATTTCCCCAGCTATTAAAAAAAAAAATATGCTGCTTAAATCATATCTTGGGTCCATTATAGATTTAAAATTCTATTCTACTATAAAAACAAAAAGCCATCTTATAAAACATTTCACTTCCTTGGCATTTACCAGGTGAGAAATAAAAAAAGAAAATTAAGTTAATTAAATAGACTTCCTTTGCAAACAAATGACTTCCTGTCTTTGGGTAAGTCACTAACCAATCTGAGCATATTTTCTCATTTGTAAAAAGCAAAATGATCTCTCTGTTCTTAACCTTAGATTAAGAAATTAAAAATCAATAAATTAAACTAACATAGTGGTTAAAGTGTTTAAGAGACTGCAGGGTACATTTTCTTATCTAATCTTTTTAACAACTTTATGGGGAAGGTAGGATCTTTTATAGATTAGGAAACTGAGTCTCACACTGAGACATTCAAAATCTTAATTTTTTTTTAAAAGAATTGGAAACCAGTGTTGGAGGGGGTATGGGGTATGGGAAAAATAGAACACTAAACATTTTTTATAAAGTTGTAAACAGATCCAACCATTCTGGAGAGCAATTTGGAATTAAACCCAAAGGTATACCAAAGGGTTATCAAACTGTGTCATACGCTTTGATCCAGCAATTTCTACTGGATCAGTATTACAAAGAGATGATGAAAAGAAAAAGGATCCAAGTATGCAAAAATACTTGCTGCAGCCCTTTTTTTAGTGTCAAGTAACTGGTATTTGAATGGATGCCCATCAGTTGAACAATGACTGAATAAGTTAGGGCATATAAATATTATTGCACTATAAGACATAATGAGCAGACTGATTTCAGAAAAGTCTGGAAAATTTACTTGAACTGATGCTAAATGAAGTGAGTAGACCCAAAAGGATATTGTAAATAGCAACAAAAAGATGATGTGATGTTCAACTGTGATAGAATTGGCTCTTTTCAAAAATGAAGGGATTCAAAAGAATTCCAATAGAATTGTGATAAAAAGAGCCATCTACATCCAGAGACAGAATTATGGAGATTGAATATGAATCAAAGCATAGTATTTTCACTTTTGTTGTTTGTATGTTTGTTTGTTTGTTTGTTTCTGTTTTTTTCTTTTACCTTTTGATCTGATTTTTCTTGTGTAGCATGAGAAATATGGAAATATGTTTAGAAGAATTTGCACATTTAACCTGTATTAGATTGCTTGCATTTATTGAGGGGATTAGAAGAGGGAGGAGGGGAGATAAATTTGGAATACAAGATTTTGCAAAGGTGAATGTTGAAAACTATCTTTGCATGTATTTGGAAATATAAGAAGTTATTTTAAAAAAGAATTAGGGACCAAATTTTTAATGCAGGTTTTAAACTCCAATTCCACTGTACTGCTTTTTGCTTCTAATAAAACAGGAGCAGCTAGGTAGCACATGGATAGAACAACAGAACTGAAGTCAGAAGGACTGAGCCATTTAATACTTTCTAGCTATGTGACCCTGGGCAAATCATTTAACCTCAACTGCCTTAAAAAAAAAGAGAGAGAGTAATAAAGATTTAAAGAAAGATAAAAGAAAACAAAAATCAAATTAAAAAACTTTTATTTCAACACATCAGAGATCTATGATTCCCTGTAAATGTGCTTCCTGACATAATTTTAAGTCATGTAAGTATATAAGTATAAAGCATATAAGCTTATAGTTTAGCAGGTGATCTTCATGAGTTTCTGTAGATGAAAATTCAATTTTTTTTGAAGAAATTTTTTTAAATAACTTTTTATTGACAGAACCCATGCCAGGGTAATTTTTTACATTATCCCTTGCACTCACTTCTGTTCTGATTTTTCCCCTCCCTCCCTCCACCCCCCCCCAGATGGCAAGCAGTCCTATACATGTTAAATAGGTTACAGTAGGTCTTGGATACAATATATGTGTGCAGAACCAAACACTTCTCTTGTTGCTCAGGTAGAATTGGATTTAGAAGGTATAAATAACCCGGGAAAAAGAACAAGAATGCAAGCAGTTTATATTCATTTCCTAGTGTTCTTTCTTTGGGTGTAGCTGCTTCTGTCCATCCTTGATCAATTGAAACTGAGTTAGATCTTCTCTTTGTCAAAGAAATCCACTTCCATCAGAATACATCCTCATACAGTATCGTTGTTGAGGTATATAATGATCTCCTGGTTCTGCTCATTTCACTCAGCATCAGTACATGTAAGTCTCGCCAATCCTCTCTGTATTCATCCTGCTGGTCATTTCTTACAGAACAATAATATTCTATAACATTCATATACCACAATTTACTCAACCATTTTCCAATTGATGGGCTTCCATTCATTTTCCAGCTTCTAGCCACTACAAATAGGGCTGCCACAAACATTTTGGCACATACAGGTCCCTTTCCCTTCTTTAATATCTCTTTGGGGTATAAGCCTAGTAGAAACACTGCTGGATCACAGTGTATGCACAGTTTGATAACTTTTTGAGTATAGTTGCAAATTGCTCTCCAGAATGGCTGGATATGTTCACAATTCCACCAGCAATGTATCAGTGTCCCTGTTTTCTCACATCCCCTCCAACATTCCGCGTTATCTTTCCCTGTCATTCTAGCCAATCTGACAGGTTTGTAGTGGTATCTCAGAGTTGTCTTAATTTGCATTTCTCTGATCAATTGTGATTTGGAACACTCTTTCATATGCGTGGTAATAGTTTCAATTTCATCATCTGAAAATTGTCTGTTCACATCCTTTAACCATTTGTCAATTGGAGAATGGCTTGATTTCTTATAAATCAGAGTCAATTCTCTATATATTTTGAAAATGAGTCCTTTATCAGAACCTTTGACTGTAAAAATATTTTCCCAGTTTATTGTTTCCCTTCTAATCTTGCCTGCATTAGTTTTGTTTGTACAGATGAAAATTCAATTTCAGCTAAGTGACAGAGTTCTTTCAACATAGTTATACTAGCCCTACAGGTCAATTAGATGGAATAGGAAATAAAGTGCCAGATCTGGAGTAAGGAGTTTCCTTTTTTTGACTTCAAATCTGGCCTCAGACACTAACTACCTGTGTGATCTTGGATAAACTGTTTAAAGCTCTTTGCCTCATTTTTCTCTTCTGTAAAATGAACTGGAGTAGAAAATTACAAACCATTCCTATATTTTTGCCATGAAAACCCTAAATGAGGTCATGAAGAGTAAGACATGATGGAAAAACAATAACAATAGTAGTCCTGAGATAACAGAAATAAACAATAATATAGTCTGTCATCTACCATATTTAAAATCTTTCCTGCTTGGGAGATCCTTCGAGAATTGAAGAAATTACTATTAAGATCATCAGTAGCCCCTAATGTCATAAGTTTTTAGAGTGGGGCTTGTGTTTAACTCTTATTAAAACTAAAATATAATTAAACACTCAGAAACTCAGCTAATCAATGGTACTTGGGCAATCTATGGAGAAATTGTAGAATCAACCACTTGAATGGAATTCAATTTTTTTAAAAAAATAAATTTTACAATCTTACATATATACTCCTACTCTCCCCTCCTCTCTAATCAATAGTAATTTATAGCATTTTCTCATATGAATATAGATGGCTTTAATTTTGTCATTTTAAAATTGTCTTCATATCCTTGACAATTAATCAATTGGGGAATGACTTGTATTCTTATAAATTTGACAGAGTTCTTTATATATTTTAAAAATGAGATCTTTATCAGAAATACTAGCTACAAAGATTTTTTCTTAGCTTTGTACTTCTCTTTTATTCTTCTGTTGGTTTTGTCTGTGCAAAAACATTTTAGTTTAATGTGATCAAAATTGTCATTTTACTTTTCATAATGTTCTCTAGTTCTTTGGTCATAAATTCCTCTTTCTCCAAAGATCTATGGGCAAATTATCCTTTGTTCTTATAATTTATTTATGATATCATCCTTTATGTCCAAATCATGTACTTATTTTGGTATGGAGTGTGAAATGTAGGTCCATGCCGATTTTCTGATATATTATTTTCCAATCTTCCCAGCAATTTTTGTCAATGAGTTCTTATTCCAGAAGGTGGAGTTTGGGAATTTATCAAATACTAGATTGCTATAGGCTTTGATTGTTGTTTCATGTGTATCTACTCTATTCCCCTGATCCAGCATTCTGTTTCTTAGCCAGTACCAAATGGTTTTGATGACTGCTGCTTTATAACATACTTTTAGATTTGATATTGCTAAACCACCATCTTTCACACTTTTTCATTAATTCTAGAAGGATATGTTTTTGTTTGATATATATATATATATATATATATATATATATATATATATATGCATATATATATAGAGAGAGAGATTTTTATTTATATATACATATATTTATATATCTATAGCTATCTATATGCTTTTAAACTTTGTTTTTGTTCTTGATTTTCCTGATTTTCCTGGTTATCTATTCCATTCAAAGTTATCATGCCATAAAGTTGAACCAAAAAAAAAAACAAAACAAAACAGATTTTTTGGTTTGTTCTCCCTACTGATGATTCAAAAAAGAAAAGGTGTACAACAAACCAGTGTAATAGAGTAATTTTTTTGTGATACCAAGAACAAACTCTGTCCTGAAATATTGCCATATTTTCAATCTCTTATGATTAATTATCATGTCATTTAGCATAGATAAACCTGGTCATTCTCAATTTTAGCCCTATAATTTAAAACCTTATAGATATAAATTTGTGGATGGCATCATTTCCTACAAAAAAATCAAACTCCCTTATACTTTTCCTCCCCTATACCTATTCTTATACTTTTTCCAAAATATTACTTCACATAGTTCTTTTTGTCCTGGGGATAGAACAATTTGACTAAGTCTAAGTTGCTACAACTTGTTACTTAATTACTTGCATGTTTGCAAGAGATTGATTCTAGTTGGAAAGAGAACTTTTAGTAGGGAGTTCAGTTTTTATTTTAGGCCAGATTCATTGCTCCTGGCAGAAAATATGTTTTTTGTCTCTCAGTGCTGTAATATAAGCTCACATACACTTTGCTTAAGGGATTTTGTTAATTGACTTGAAGCACTGATCAACCTGGATTTAGATGCAGCTGTCACTGTGGATGGTGGAAAATGTTAGTTTTTATATTGTAAATTGGTTAACATGGAGGAAATGTTATTTAATGCTTCCTTCCATTGCAGACATACTTCTTCATTAGCCAAAAATTGGGCATTCACTAAAGCAAATGATAAGAAAATAAGTACATAAATGTGATGAAACATGATCTTCAGGTTTTCTGATCATTGTATGACATGCTTAAGTCTCAGTGTTGTATGGCAGCTAGGTGGTACAATAGATAGAGGATACTGGGACTGGGATTGGGAAGATTCATTGTCCTGAGATCAAATCTGTCTGTAGACACTTATTACTTGTGAGACCTTGTTTTTTTCTTCAGTTTCCTCACCTATAAAATGAGTTAGAAAAGGAAAAGACAAAGTACTCCAGTATCTTTGCCAATAAAACTTGAAATGGAGTAATAGTCAAACGTGACTGAAAATGACTAAATAACAAGTCACAGTATTGTAGTACAAAGAAATAAAATTAGAATTATTTTAATCATTGGTTCTTAATGGTTATTTGACTTTGGTCAAGTCTAACATACATGTTTAGTTTCTAAATTTCCTCATTTATATAATGAATACAAGAATTCCTAGTATAATGAAGAAAGAATGCACTATTTTCAGAAAGAGAATCAGATTCTTTTGTTCACTCTTCTATTTATTATCCTCAGAATTCTGGACAAGTCATTCAACCTCTCTGACTTTTAGTTTCTTTATCTGCCAAAGGAGTAGATTGGAAAGAATAAACACCAAGGTCCTTGCCAGTTCTAACCCTATAATCCTCTAAAGGTAGTGAAATAACTCATAGGAATGAATACACTCCAAGAAAGATCAAAGGCATTGAGATAGGATGCACACACTCACACAAACACATCTGTGTGTGCATGTGTGCATTTAAACTTTTTGTGTAAAGTAAAAAAAGAAAAACACAATATTTTAATCAATGACTGACTGAATTATGATATACAAAAGCAGTGGAATATTATTACATCATAAATTATTAACCTGATCAACTAAAAAAATTGGAAAAGTCTTGTATAAACTGATCTGGAGTGGAATAAGATCAATCAGGAGAAGTATTTATAAAAAGACAACAACATTGTAAGGAAAAAAAAACTTTGAAAAACTTAAGAAGTCTGATTAATATATTAACTGCTCATTAGTCCAGAAAATTAGTGACAAAACATGCTTGCCATTTCTTGATAGAGAGATATTTTTCCATTCTTGTCATTCTTTGTACTTGCAAATGTTCATGTGGTTCAAAAAAATCCTTTTATATTCTTTATATTCTTCTCCTTAACTGTTCTTGATCCTATAATATTTTTATCTCCACAGTAGAATCTAGACAAATATTGTAGCTTGAAAATTGTTCTCCTTGAGATTTTCTTCATTTTCTTTCAAGTATCCCTCAATTTTTTCTCCCCAAACACAACCTTTATGCTACTTCACTAGTCATTCCTACTATATCATCATCCTTCGAAAGATCATTTTTCCTCTTCTCTTTCATTCTTTTTTTCCTAGAAAAAAATAGAATCATAAAAAACTAATTTTAGAGTCTCCTAAAACAGATATTCTTTTCAAATGAAATTCAATCTACCTATGACTCTCTCATTTTATAACTGTGAGGGTGATTGCTTGAACCTAAATCTAAGATGTGTATATTTATTACCTTTCATCTTATTAGATTTTGCCAAATGTTTTAGTATGTCAATACCTTTTGGGATCCCATCTCTATCATCCAATATATTAATTATTGTTAAGATTTTGCAAATTGACTCTGAAATGGCATACCTTAGTTACCATATCTCTTCAAGTGATAAGAAAACTATTTCCTGCATGTGATTTCTTTCTAGCACCTTTTCCACAAAATATTGTGATGATTGTTTTCCATAAATTATGTTTTTATATTTAATAACAATAGTCTAGTTTTGTATGAACATTGACATGAAATATTTTTATTATGTTTCAGGTTTGATACTCTTAAAATTTTAATAGAATTCATGAAAATGGAATTAAATATGATTTTTACAAGGCCTACTTTTAAATGAGAGAAATGAAATGGATCCAAATAATTCAATCTTTGCAAATAACCTCCAAAAAACAAAACAAAACAAAACTCTAAAATAGATGTTGATATTCTCTACTTTGCTTTTTATGGAAAGATTTACTATTTATGGTACCTATATGCAATACTGCAGAGGAAATTATATTTTTAAAAATTGTTTTGCTAATATTAATCATAATACTGCTAATGACATTTATTTTTAACATAAAATGATTCATTGATTTTCCAATTGTTTTAATGAAGTGGCGTTTCAATAAATTATACTTATTGTTAATAGTGGCACATACAATATCTTTTTTCCTAGAGTAGGTCACAAATAGATTTATATTTTACATTCAAAGCTAAAAATATGACAACTGTCATACTAGTAGCTTCAGGGAAGGTGTCAAAGCAAATGTTGTGTTGTAAATTGGTAGAATGCCTGAGAGAAAAGATAAAATTTTCTTGAGAGAAGGGAAATTGTGTATTGTTATGGTTGTTGAAAGCAAGTTGATATGGAAACAATAATAAATCTTGAAAATGTAGTGTTTTAGAGAAATATCATCTGCTAATTTGATGGATATAATAAAGAAAAATATTGTAGTTGTTTAATATCCATTAATTTAATTGTTAGTAATTTTGGCATAATTTTCATATTACTACTTGAGATATTTAAAATATATTTAAAATATATGTGTGTGGGTATATATGCATGTATGTATAAATACATATATATATATATATATATATAATTATTATCAAAGGCCTCATAGAAAACACATTGAGAAATAAATAAGTAGAAACTCAGTATTTTAAAATTCATGTTGGTATTTTTAATACACTTTTAAAAGTGGAGACTACATTCAAAGAAAGCATTGTGCTTTCTTTGATTTGCTAACTCAACGTATGCTCTCTTCTATAAAATAATTTATCTATCCTATTTTTCTTTCTTTTTAAAAATCATTTTCATTATCACTATCAACTAAAATAATAATGTTCTTTATAATATATAGCATAATCACAACAAACAAATTCACATTAAAAATGTTTGAAAATATACACTGTTCTATACTTCTGTACATCTACCATAAGATCTCTACCAAGACACAAGAAACATAATTCAATATCAGTCTTCTGGAGATGTGATCATAAATGGTATTGATTATAAATGCTATGTTATTTAATTTCCTTCTTTTTTGACAAAATATTCTTTTATTTTAATAAACCATAATTTTTTCAGCTGGTCACCATTTGATGAGTATTTGTTTCTAGTTCTTTGTTCCATGATGTAAGTATTTTTTGTATTAAAGGGTTACCTCTTTCTGTCTTTATTTGGTTATAATTCCATTAATAATTTTACAGTTCCCTATATGTCTTAGATATTGGTATATGTTTGTAAAACATTCTAGTGTTTCTGCGTTACAGGTAATGTTAAATGTTAGAGATTCCAATTATTATGATAATCATCAATCCATTTATTCTTGTTATATTTAATATGTTAACATACTCATTATAAAAAGAATATATATTCTCACTATGTATAGAAATTTATCATTTCCCATTTTTCTCAGTTGTATTCAAATCCTTATTTTCTTCTGTGATTTTTGTCTTGGTCTGAAAAAGGAACATTGAAGTTCCTAGTAATTAGAATTAAACTCTCTGTTTTTTCCTATGATTTACTCACTTATTTTCCTAATAGGAAAATATAAATTGCACATAAAGCATATAGGTATAACAATTATTCATATTTCATATCTATAATTCATTTAATCCTAATATAATTGATGTTTATCTTCTTTAAATATGTTTTACTCTTGTTTTCTGAAATCATGATTTGCAAAAATAGTTTCTATAATATATGTGAAATTTAATTCTTCAAGTCTTCATTTTTTATTGTTTGAATGTTTATATATTACATATATAATAGCCTTTTATTTTCCCAAATAACTTGCAAAGTTAGTTTTCAACATTAACCTTTGCAAAATCTTGTGTTCCAAATTATTCTCCCTCCTTCCTTCCCTCCCACCCATTCCCTAGCAATCCAACGTAGGTTAAACATGTGTAATTCTTCTGAATATATTTCCATATTTGTTGTGATGCACAAGAAAAAAATAGATCAAAAGGAAAAAAAAACACAAGATATTTTTAAAAAGCAAGCAATCAATGGCAAGAATGAAAATAAAGGTGAAAATATTATGCTTTGATCCACATTCCATCTTCATAATTCTCTCTCTGTTGAAGATTGGTTTTATCACAAGTCTATTGGAATTTCTTTGAATCACTTCATCTTTGAAAAGAGCTAAGTTTATCACACTTGATCATCACATAATCTTGTTGCTATGTACAATAACACATTGTTGTCTGTTTTTTTTTGGGGGGGGGTTGGTTCTGCTCACATCACTTAGCATCAGTTTATGTAAGTTTTCCCAGGCTTTTCTGAAATCAGTCTATAGTTCAATAATATTAATATCTCCTAATTTATTCAGCTGTTCTCCAACTGATGGGCATCTGCTCAATTACCACTACAAAAAAGACTATTACAAACATTTTTGGACATGGGGGTCTTTTCCCTTTTTTAAATGATCTCTTTATAATGAGATTGCTGGATCAAAGGGTGTGCACAGTTCATCCCATTCACTTTAACAGTTATGATTACTCTGTATTTCCCTCCATCCTATTTTCTCCACTATATATACTTTTGTTTTCTCTTTCCACTCTGTCCTTAGTTATATGTTTTTTAATCACTTGACCTACTACTACATCTTCTATCACCTCTTTCTCCTTTCTTTTAAATTTTCTCCTCTAGTTCCCTCTCTTTTCTTTTCTTCTTTCTCCTTATACTTCTTTATAGGGTTAGATAAATTTCTATACTCAACTGAATGATTAAATTATTTCCTTTTAAAGCCAAAACTGATGTGATCAAGCTTCAGACAATGCTCATCCCCCTCCCTCTTTTCCCTAATATATTTATATTAGGTCTTTTGCACCTCTTCATGTGAATTAATTGTCCCATTATAGCTCCCCTTTCCTTTTTTTTTTCAATACAGACTTTTCCACATCCATTAATGTCGTTTTCTTTAATGTCATCACTTCAGAGACCCTTCACAACCACACCCTCAGTACATGTGATGCCCTCCTCTGTCTGCCCCAGTGACAAATACAGGTATCGTTTTGGGTAGTAAGTTTATTTTTCATACACATTACTTTATGAATCATGTTGGGAAAGAAAAACCAGAACAAAAGAAAAAAAAAGGGTGAGATGTAAAAAACAGAAAAAAGAAATAAACATAACATGTGTTGATTTACATTCTTAGATCTTTTTCTGGATGCAGATAGCATCCCGAAAATCTATTGGTATTGCTTTGGATCACTGAACCACTGAGAAGAACCAAATTTGATAGTTGATCATCACATATTTTTGCTATTATTGTATACGCTATATCCCTGGTTCACTTATTTCACTCAGCATAACTTTATGTAAATCTTTCTAGGACTTTCTATAATCTGCTTGTTCATCATTTTTATAGAACAATAATATTTCATTAACTTCATGTACCATAGCATGTTCAGTCATTTCTCAATTGATAAACATCCACTCATTTTCCAATTCTTTGCTACAATAAAAAGAGCTCCTACAAACATTTTTGCACATATGGGTCCATTTACCTCCTTTATGATTTTCTTAGAATACAGACCCAGTAATGGCACTGCTGGGTCAAAGGATATGCACAGTTTGATAGTCCTTTGGGTATAGTTCCAGATTGCTCTCCAGAATGGTTGTTTCCTTTCATAACTCCACCAACAATGCATCAGTGTCCCAGTTTTCCCAAGTCCCCTGCAGCATTTATCATTAGATTTTCCTGTCATCTTAGCCAATCTGAGAGGTGTGAAGTGGTATGGCTGAGTTGTCTTTATTGATATTTCTCTAACCAGTAGTAATTTAGAGCATTTTTTAATATAAGGATAGATGACTAAGTTCATCATCTGAAAATTGTTTATATTCTTTGACCATTTATCAATTGGGTAATGACTTGTATTTTTATGAATGTGACACAATTTTCTATATATTTTAGAAATGAAACCTTTATCAAAAATGCTGGCTGTAAAGATTTTTCCCAGCTTTGTTTCTGTTGGTTTTGTTTGCACAAAAATTTTAGTTTAATATCATAAAAGTTGTCCATTTTAACTGTCATAATGGTCTCTAGTTCTTCTTTGGTATAAATTCCTCTCTTCTCCAAAGATCCGATAGGAAAATTATCCCTTGTTCTCCTACTTTGTTTATGATTATCATTCTTTATACCCAAATATGTATCCATTTTGACTTTATTTTGGTATGGGGTATGAGATATAGGTCTATGCTGAGTTTCTGACATATTATTTTTCGTTCTTCCCAAATTTTTTTGTCAAATAGTGAGTTCTTATTCCAGAAGCTGGAGTTTGGGGATTTATCAAAAAATACATGATTATAGGCCTTGATTATTGTGTCATGTGTATCTAATCTATTCCATTGGTTCAACACTCTTTTTCTTGGGCAGTACCAAATGATTGTGATGACTGCTGCTTTATACTTGTATATATGTTTTAGGTTTGGTACTGCTAAGCCACCATCCTTGTATTTTTTTTTTTCATTAATTCCCTTGATATTCTTGACCTTTTGTTCTCCCAGATGAATTTTGTTATTATTTTTTTTCTAGTTCTATAAAATAGTGTTTTGGAGTTGGATTGGAATGTCACTGAACAAATAGAGTAATTTAGCAGAATTGTCATTTTTATTATATTAATTTTGCCTAGCCATGAACAATTGATACTTTTCCAATTGTTTAGATCTGATTTTATTTGTGTGGGGAGTATTTTGTAATTGTATTCTTATAGTTCTTTGGTTTTTCTTGGCAGATTGACCCTCCAAGCCTTTTATTTTGTGTATAGTGATTTTAAATGGAATTTCTTTCTATCTCTTGCTGATAGCTTTGCCAGTAATATATAGAAGTGTTGATTATTTGTGTGAGTTTATTTGATATCCTGCAAATTTGCTATAGCTATTAATTGTTTAGAGTAAGTTTTTGGATGATTTTCTAGGATTCTCTAAGTATTAAATATATATAATAATACATATATATATATATATATATATATATATATAAATTATCATATCCTCTACAAAGTGTGGTACTTTGCTTTCCTCATTGCCCATTCTAATTGATTTAATTTCTTTTTTTCTTTTCTTATTGCTAAAGTTAACATTCCTAGTACAATATTGAATAATAATGGTATTAATGGGCATCCTTGTTTCATCCCTGATATTGGGATTGATATTTTCTGATATTGAAAATGCATCCAGCTTCACTCCATTACAAATAATGCTTGCTGTAGGTTTTAGATAGATACTGTTTATTATTTTAAGGAAAGCTTTCTTTATCTCTATGCTGTCTAGTGTTTTTAATAGGAATGGGTGCTGTATTTTGTCAAAAGATTTTTCTCCATCTATTGAGAGCATCATGTGATTTCTGTTTGTTTTGTTATTGATATAGTCAATTATGGTAATCATTTTCCTGATACTGAACCATCCCTACATTTCAGGTATAAATCCCACTTAGTCATAGTGTATTATCCTACTGATAAGATGCTGTAATCTCTTTGCTAATATTTTATTTAAAATTTCTGCACCAATATTCATTAAGAAGATTGGTCTGTAATTTTCTTTCTTTGTTTTAGCTCTTTCTGGTTTAGGTATCAGCGCCATATTTGTATCATAGAAGGAATTTGGCATTCTTCTCTACCTATTTTTCCAAATAGTGTACATAGTATTGAAATTAATTATTCTTTAAATATTTGGTGGAATTCACTTGTGAATCCATCTGGACCTGGAGATTTTTTCTTACGGAGTTTATTAATGACTTGTTCAATTTATTTTTCTAAAATGGGACTATTTAAGTAGTTTATTTCCTCTTCTGTTAACTTGGGAAATTTATATATTTTTTGTAAATATTCATTAATTTTTGTTAGATTGTCAGACTTGCTTTCATAGAGTTGGACAAAATAGCTCCTAATTATTGTTTTAATTTCTTTTTCATTGGTGGTAAGTTTACCTTTTCATTTTTGAAGCTGATGATTTGATTTTTTCTTTCCTTTTTCTAAGCAAATTAACCAAAGGGTTGTCTATTTCATTAGTTTTTTTTTTTTTTCATAAAATCAACTCTTAGTTTTATTTCTTAGTTCAATAGTTTTTTTAGTGTCTATTTTATTAATCTCTCCTTTTGAGTTTCAAAATTTCTAATTTGGTATTTAATTTTTTTAAAAATTTGTTCCTTTTCTAGGTTTTTTTTTAGTTGCATACCAAATGCATTGATCTCCTCTTTCTCTATTTTATTTATGTAGCTATTTTGAGATATAAAATTTCCCCTAAGACTAGTTTTTGCTGCATCCCATAGGTTTTGGTGTTTTGTCTCATTGATATCATTTTCTTAGATGAAATTATGGATGTTTCTGTGATTTGTTGTTTGACACATTCATTCTTTAGAATTAGATTATTTCATTTCTATTTAATTTTTGGTCTATTTCTCTATGGCACTTTATTACATGTAATTTTTATTGCATCATGATTTGAAAATGAGGCATTTATTATTCCTGTCTTTCTGCTTTTGATTGTGACATTTTTATGCCCTAATACATGGTCAATTTTTTGTAGGTGCCATGTATTGCTGAGAAAAAGGTATATTCCTTTCTGTCCATATTTAATTTTCCCAGAGAGGATACAATAGATATCTAGGTTTTCTAGCATCCCATAAGCCTCCCTTTTTTTCTTTCTTGTTTAATTTTTGGTTAGATTTGTCTGATTCTGAGGGGAAGGTTAAGATTCCCCCACTAGAATAGCTTTGCTGTCTATTTGTTCTTGTAACTGGCTTAAAATCTTCTCTAGGAATTTGTCTGCTCTACCACTTGGTACATACACATTTAGTGTCATTACTACTTCATTGTTTATGGTACCTTTTATCAAGATATACTTTTCCTCCTTACCTATTTTAATAAAAATCTATTTGTACTTTTGCTTTATTTGAGATCAGAATTGTTACCCCTACTTTTTTTTTTTTGTACGTCAGCTGAAGCATAATAAATTCCGTTCCAGTATTTTACCTTTACTCTGCATCTATCTCTGTCAAATGTGTTTCTTGTAAACAACATATTGTACGATTTTGTTTCTTAATCCACTCTACAATTTGCTTTTGTTTCATGGGAAAGTTCATCCCATTCTCATTTCCAGTTATTATTACCAGCTATTTCCCTCTATCCTGTTTTCTCCCCTGTATACACTTTTCTTCTCTCTTTCCATCCTGTCCTCAGTCATGTGTTTTTTTATCCATCCCACCCAATAGATTATCTTCTATCAACCCTTCGCCCTTCTCTTACCTTTTCCCCTTGTGTTTCTGCCTTCCTTTCTATCCTGTCCCTCCCTTTTCTTTTCTTTTTTCTTCTCCTAATTCTTTATAAGATTAGATAAATTTTTATGACCAACTGAATGATTAAGTCATTCCCTCTTAAAGCCTAAAGTGATTTAAGGCTTATCTTCCTCCCCTTTTTCCCTCTATTGTAATTGGTCTCTTGAGCCTCTTGGTGTGAACTAATAGTCCCACTATTTCTCCCTTTTCTTCTTTTTCTATTACAGACTTTTCCCACTCCTTAAGGTCTTTTGCTTTGATCTTTTCACCTCAGAGTCCATTCACAATTATACCTTTCCTCCATATGATGCCCTCCTCTTTCTGCCTCAGTGACAGATACAGTTCTCAAGAGTTACAAATATTGTTTTCACATCGAAGGATGAAAACATTTTAACCTTTAAATATATATGTTTCTTTTGTTTGCTTTTCTATGCTTTTCTTGAGTTCTGTGTTTGTAGATTACATTTTCTGATTAATTCCGGTTTCTTCAATAGAAATGCTTGAAAGTGTCTTACTTCACTGAAGCTTAATCTCCTACCTGAAAGATGATGTTGAGTCTGGCCACATTGTTAATTCTTGGATGTAACCTCAAGTTCTTTGCCTTCTGGGATATGGTATTCCAAGCCCTCTGATCCTTTATTGTAGAAACTGCCAGATTCTGGGTAATCCTGATTTTTGCTCCTTGATATTTGAATTGAGTTTGTCAGACAAGTTGCAATACTTTTCCACTGAGATTGTAGTTTTGGAGTTTTGCAAGCAATGTTCCTTGGGGTTTTCCTTGTGGGATCTCTTTCTTTTTTATTTATTTATTTTATTTAATAGCCTTTTATTTACAGGATATATACATGGGTAACTTTACAGCATTAACAATTGCCAAACCTCTTGTTCCAATATTTCACCTTCCCCCACCCCCCCCCAAATGGCAGGATGACCAGTGATGTTAAATATTTAAATATAACTTAGATACACAATAATATACATGACCAAAAATTTTTTGTGTAAAAAAGAATCAGACTTGAATTATTGTACAATTCGTGAAGGAAATAAAAATGGGTGTATAAATATAGGGATTAATTAATGTAATGGTTTTTAGTCATTCCCAGGTTCTTTTTCTGGGTATAGTTTTCAGTTCTTACGTCCATTAGAAATGATTTGGGATCTGTTTGAGGATGGCCATCCATCAGAACTGGTCATCATCTAGTATTGTTGTTGAAGTATATAATGATCCCCTGGTCCTGCTCATTTCACCAGCATCGTTCGTGTAAGTCTCTCCGGCCTTTCTGAAATCATCCTGTTTATTTTTACAGAACAGAAATTCCATAATTTTCTATCCAAATTTTTAAAGCCATTTCCAACTGATGGACATCCATTCAGTTTCAGTTTCCAGCCACTACAAAAGGGCTGCCACAAACATTCTAATGGGTCCTTTCCCTTTTAAAATTTGGGATATAATCCCAGATAACCTGCTGGATCAAAGGGTATACGTTTGTCAATTTTTGAGCATAGTTCCAAACTCTTCCAAATGGTTGGATTCGTTCACAACCCACCAACAATGAATAATCCAGTTTTCCCACATCCCCTCCAAAATATATTATTTTTTCCTGTCATCTTAGCCAATCTGACAGGTGTTAGTGGATCTTAGAGTTGTCTTAATTTGCATTTCTCTGATTAATAATGACTTGGAGCATCTTTTCATATGACTAAAATAGTTTCAATTTCTTCATCTGAGAATTGTCTGTTCATACCACCATTTTTTCAATTGGAGAATGGCTTGATTTTTATAAATTAGGTTAATTCTTATATATTTTTGAAATGAGGCCTTTATCAGAACCTTTGATGTAAAAAATATTTTGTTTTTGCTTCCCTTCTAATCTTCTTGCATTGTTTTTTTCAAAAGCTTTTCAGTTTGGATAATCGAAATTTTTATTTTGTGATCAGTAATGACCCTAGTTCTGTTTGGTCATAAAGACCTTCCTCCCAGGTCGAGAGGTAAACATCCATGTTCCTCTAATTTTTTAACATTTTTATGCCTAGGTCTGCCCATTTGACCTTATCTTGGTGTCGGGAAAATGGATCAATGCCCTAGTTTTATATTGTTTCAATTTTCCCAGCAATTTTATCAAAAAAGGTTCTATCCCAAAGCTGGGATCTTTGGTTTGCAAAGACTAGGTTGTTATTTTGTTATGTTTATCCTTGAACCCAATCTTTCCATATCAACAATTATTCCTTGCCAATACCAAATAGTTTTGGTAACGCGTTTATAATATAATTTTAGATCTGGTACAGCTAAGCCACCATCATTTGATTTTTTTCATTAATTCCCTTAAATTTTGACCTTTTGTTTTTCCATTGAACTTTGTTGTTATTTTTTCAGGTTTAAAATAGTTTTTTGGGAGTCTGATTGGAAGCTAAAAATTGATTGTTTAGGTAATTTTATCTTTATTATATTTGTCCCCTTCCAAGAGCATTTAATATTTTTCCAATTGGTTAGATCAGACTTAATTTGTAAAAGTTTGAATTTTTTCAAAAGTTTCTGATTTTCCCTTAATGACCTAAATATTTTATTTATCCGAGTTACTTTAAAGGAATTTCTCTTTTAATTACTGTTGGATTTTTTAGTGATATAAGAATGTGATGACTTATGTGGGTTTATTTTAACCACAACTTTCTAAATTGGATTATTTCAAAACTTTTGAGAATCTCTGGGATTCTTAAGATTAAATCATGTCATCGGAAAGGGATAATTTGGTTCCCTTTCCTATTCTTTTCCTTTAACTTTTCAGCTTTTATTGTAAAGCGAGGTTTCTAATCAATATTAAATAGTACGGGTAGTGGGCAACCTTGTTTCCTCCAGATCTTTTGGAATTTCAGTTTGTCTCATTACATATGATGCTTTGTGGTTTTTAAAAGTGCTGTGATTATTTTAAGGAAAAGTCCATTTATTCCTTCCTCAATGTTTTAATAGGAAATGTTGGTTTTATCAAATGCTTTTTCTGACATTGGATGATTATGGTTTTGTTAATTTTATTAAATCCAATTATTTGATAGTTTTCCCTAATATTGAACCACCCTGCATTCCTGGTATAAACCCATTGATATAGTGTATTATCTTGGGAGATTTCGAGTCTTTTGCCAAATCTTATTTAAGATTTTAGCATCAATATTCATTAGAGATTGGTCTATAATTTTCTTTCTGTTTTCAGCCACCTGGTTTAATTTAAACCATGTCTTGGTTAGAAGGAATTTGGTAGGACTTTGCATTTCCCTATTTTATCTAATTTATATACTTGGGCCAATTGCTCTTTAAATGTTTGGTAAAATTCAATAAACCATCTGGTCCTGGGGATTTTTCAGGGAGTTGTTTTTTCCTGTTCTTTTCTTTTCTGAAAGGGATATTCAAGAATTTACTTCTTCCTCTTTATCTGGAAGTCTGTATTTTTTGGAGGGTTCCATTTCACTTAGGTTATCAAATTTATTGGCATAAAGTTAAAAAAACCTTATTATTTCCAATTTCCTCTTCATTGGGAAAGTTCTCCCTTTTTTTTTTAAGGCTACAATTTATTTTCCTCCTTTTTTTCTAATAGATTTACAAAGGCTTTATCTATTTTATTGGCTTTTCTAGAACCAACTTTAGTTTTATTAATTAGTTCAAAGTTTTTTACTTTCAATATTTTAATTTCTCCTTTTTAATTTTAGAATTTCCAAGATTTGATTGGGGTTTTAATTTGGTCTTTTTTAGTTTTTTTTAGTTCAAAATTCATTAATCTTTCTTTCTTTTTTTATTCAAGGTCTAAGAATATAAAATTCCCTCTTATTACCGCTTTTTGGCTGCATCCCACAAATTTTTGGTATGATGTCCATCATTTATTATCCTGAGGAAACTATTAATTGTATTATAATTTTTCTTCACCCAATCATTTTTTAAGATGAGATTGTTTAGTTTCCAATTACTTTTTGGTCTATTTCCCAACTTTTTGTTGAATGTGTTTTTACATATGATCTGAAAAGAAAATTTACTATTTCGCTTTCTTTGCATTTAATTTTGAGGTCTTTATGTCCTAATATATTCAATTTTTGAAGGTTCCAAACCGTTGAGAAGAAAGTATATTCCCTTCTATCTCCATTCAATTTTCTCCAAAGATCCAAATACCTAATTTTTCTAATATTCTATTTACTTTAATTTCTTCTTATTTGTTTTGTGGTTTGTTTGTCTAATTCTGAGGTGCAAGGTTGAGATTCCCATTACAGTTTTGTTTCTATTTTTCTTGCAACTCTTTAACTTCCCTTTAGGGAAGAGTGCCCCATTTATATATGTTTAATATTGGTTTTTGTTTTTTACCCTTTGAGGATGGAAACCTTCCTTATCTCTTTTAATTAGATCAATTTTACTTTTGCTTGGTCTGAGAAAGGATGGCACCCGCTTTTTGACTTCACCAGCAAATAATTTTCCAGCCTTTTTACTTTTACCCCCATCCCCTGCTTTTAAATTCTTTCGTAAACAACATATTTGGGGTTCTAATTTTTACCAGTCTGCTATCTGCCTCCTTTTATGGGGAGTTCATCCCATTTAATTTACGGTTGAATTACTAAATCTGTATTTCCCTGATCCTAATAACCCCAGATTGTTTTATTTATTCTTGCCTCCCCCAACCCTCTTTCCCCTTTTAAACATTATTTGTATCACGAACTTTCCTCTTATAACCCTCCCCCCCTTTGAGTCTTTCCCCCTTCCTTCCCTTATTACTTTTTTTTTCCTTTTCCTCTCCCCATTTTTTAATGAGGGGAGAGAGAATTTTCCAAAACAAATGTCAATTATTTTTTTTGAGCAACCTAGAGGTAAGATTCACACAATGTTCCTCCCCCTCTAAATTCCTCAGATATGATAAGTTTTACCCTTTGTGGGATGTGGTTTCTTTTATCCCTCCTTCCCACCTTTGTTCTGCCATCATCCTTTCCATATCTACCCCTTTTTAAGTTATATCAGACAATAAATTATAATGTATTCTTTTTTGTATATCCACAAAGAAATACACCCTCAAGAGTTATTTTACCTTTCTGATCTCTTGAGTTCATTCTTGAGATCAAATTTTGTTTAGTTCTTTTTCAGAAACAAATGGAATTCAGTTTTTAAATTCCATCTTCTTCCCCTGGAAGAAAAATTACTGGGTAGTTTATTCTTTGGCTGCATCTCGTTCACCAATATCATTTCCAGGCCCTTTTCCTTTAATATAGAGGCAGCCAGATCTTGGGGATCCTTATTGTACCTGGTATTTAAATGTTTTTTTGGCCTTGTAAAATTTTTTCCTTAATCAAGTTCTGAAATTTTGCCACAATTTCCTTGGGGTTTTTTATTTTAGGTTTTTCAGAATTTGATGAATTTTTCAATGCCTTTTTACCTTCTGATTCTATTACATCTGGCAGTTCTTTTGATGTTTCTTGTAAAATAGTATCTAGGCTCTTTTTTTCAATCATAGTTTTCAGAAAGTCCAATAATCCTCAGATTTCTCCCAGATCTATTTTCCAAGTTGTCGTTTTGAAGTAGAAAATTTGGTTTTTTCCAGTTTGTCATTTTTTTGTTTTTGCTTGACTGATTTTGGTTCAATGAATCATTATTTCAATTTGTTCAGTTCTAATTTTTAAAGAATTATTTTCTTCAATAGCTTTTTTTTCTTTCTTTCTGTATATGTCCAATTGAGTTTTTGAATGTATTGTTTTGGTCTGTGAATTTTTCCATTTCACTAATTTTTTTTAGCAATTATTTTCTTTTCCAACAATCTACTTTTTTGGTGTTCTTTTGTCTTTTCCAATTACGGATCCTACTTTCTTGCGAGTTTTTTTTTTCCAAACCAATCCTATTTAGGAATTTTTTTTTCCAATTACAATTTTTTTCCTGAGATTTTTTATTTTTCCAATTCAAATTTTGTTTCCCTGCACTTTGGGAATTTTTAACTTTCCAATTGATTTAAAGTTGTTGCCTCTTGTAACTTCTCTTTCCTTTCCCCATTTATCTTCTAACTCTCGAGACTTTTAATGGTCTCTTCAGAACTTATGTAAAGGAGGAATCTGATCATTTTTTGTTTGAGGTCTCTTCAGGTTTGCTGACCTGCTCTTTTTCATAGAAGCTGTCGATTTTCTTTCCATCTTTTTATTCATGTTTAAAGCCTTTAGGTGGGTCCCTACAAGTACATTCCTCTCAGGCAGGGAAAGAAAACCGATTTCCGCCCAGGTTGGGGTGCTCTGGGTGAGAGTTTTCCTTCCCCAACAGGAAGTGGATTCAGCACCCCAGTATCAAACTGTAGAGGGCTGGTGGATTATCATTGCCCCAGGCAGAGACTAAGTGGGAAAGTGTCACCGCCCCAGGCCAAGCCTCTTGTGGGACTGGTATTACAGCTGACGCAGAAAGCAGCAGCCCAAACCTCCCAGAGTCTCGCCTGATGCAAACGGCCCTGAAAGTTCTATGGCCCCAAGCCAGCTCCCCACTGGGCAGATTAGGAACCGGTGCGTCCCCTTGCAGGATCACAACCCCCCAAGGAAAAGCCCGTACGGGGGTTGGGGCCGCGCTTGTGCTGAGATTGCCCACCTCGTTTGAGACTCTCCTGGCCTAATTTCTCCCCGTCTGTGCCATCCCCCTGGCCCCGGCCCAACCTTTTGGCGGACTCAGATTTTCTTCGGCCGGGGTTGTTCCTTTATCTTTGAATTGTGCATTGAAATCATCAAAGAAATGATTAATGAACAGAAATAAAATACTTGAAATAAATTTAAAGAAACCCAAAATTAAAAATTTTGGAAAATTTGAAAAAAAAAAAATTTAAAACAAAAAATTTAAATAGGGGTCCCTTTCACCCAGATTGGCTGCCTCACATTAAAGGAAAGAAGGGCCTGTTGATATTCCGAAAGGCCGAACTTGAGATGAAACCAAGAATAAACACCCAGTGTGAGCATTTTTTCCAGGGAAGAAGATGGAATTTAATGAAAACAAATGAATTCCATTTTTTCGAAAAACCAAACAAACAAAATTTGATCTCCAAGAATAGAACTCAAGAGATGAAAAAGGTAAAAATAATTTGAGTTGTATTTGGGATATAAAAAAGAATACATGTAATTTGATTGTATGATATAAATAAAAAGGAAGATATGGAAAAGGGATGATGGAGAATAAGGTGGAAAGGAGGAAAAAAGGAAACCACATCCCCGAGGCTGGAAACTTATCATCTGAAATTTGAGAGGGAGGAACACTTGTGAATCTTATCATCAGAGTTGGCTAAAGAAAAAAAACATTTGTTTTAAGAAAATTCTCTTGCCTCTTAAAAGGGGAAGGAAAAGGAAAAGAAAAAAGTAAAAAGGGAAGGAAGGAAAACTCAAAGGGGGGAGGGGGTTATAAAGAGGATGGGATGGACAAGGGGAATAAGGTTTAAAAAAAGGGGTTGGGGGAGGAAGGCAAAGGGCACAATCTGGGGTTATTAGGATCAGAAATAAATTTATAATTTAACTAAATGAAATGGGAAACCCCATAAAGGGAGGCAGATAGCAGACTGGATCAAAGTCAAAAACCCACAATATGTTGTTTACAAGAAAACATCTGCAGGGGATGTATGAGTAAAAAAGGGTGGAAAAAATCATTATGCTTCAGGTGAAATCAAAAGAGGGTAGCCATCCTTATCTCAGATCAAGCAAAAGTAAAATTGATCAAATTAAAAGAGATAAAAGGTAACTACATCCCAAAGGGAGCAAAACAACAATATCAATATTAAACATATATGCCCAAGGGTATGGCACCAACTTCCAAAGGAGAAGTTAAGAGGACAAGAAAAATAGACAAAACTGTAATAGTAGGAATCAACCTTGCACCTCAGAATTAGACAAACCAAACCACAAAACAAATAAAAGAAATTAAAAAGAAATAGAATATTAGAAAATTTAGGTATATTATCTTTGGAAAATTGAATGGAAGAAGGAAATACTTTTTCTCAGCAGTTCATGGAACCTATTCAAAAATTGACCATATATTGGACATAAAGATTAAATTAAATGCAAGAAAGCAGAAATAGTAAATGCCTTTTCAGATCATGATGCAATAAAACTAATTAAAAAAGTTGGGGAAATAAAAAAGTAATTGGAAACAAACAACTATCTTAAAAAAATGATTGGGGAAGCAGCAATTATAGATAAATTAATAATTTCACCAAATAATGAAATGAAGACATCATACCAAAAATTTTGGGATGAAGCCAAAGGGTAAAAGAGGAATTTTATATCCTTAGAGGCTTAATAAAACAAGAAAGAAAAGATTAATGAAGGGCTTGCAACTAAAAAAACTAAAAAAAGACCAAATTAAAAACCCCCAATCAAATACTAAATTGGAAATTTTAAAATTAAAAGGAGAAATTAAAATATTGAAAGTAAAAAAACTATTGAACTAATTAATAAAACTAAGAGTTGGTTTATGAAAAGCCAAAAAATAGATAACCTTTGGTAAATCTGATTAGAAAGGAGGGAGGAAATGAAATTAGTAGTCTTAAAATGAAAAGGGAGAACTTTCCCAATGGAAAATTAGAGAAATAAAGTTTTTGCCAACTTTATGCCAATAAATTTGATAACCAAGGAAATGATGACACCCAAAAATAAATTGACAAAGAGGAAAAGTAAATTTTAATAGTCCCATTTCAGAAAAAGAAAAGAACAGGCAATTAAACAACTCCCAAGAAAAACCCCAACCAATGGATTTAATGTAATTTTACCAAACATTTAAAGAGCAATTGGCCCCAATGCTTATAAATTATTTGATAAAATAGGAATGGGAGTCCACCAAATTCCTTCAACACAGACATGGTACTGATACCTAAACCAGGTGGGCTGAAAACAAGAAAGAAAATTATAACCAATCTCCCATGAATATTGATAAAATCTTAAATAAGATATTAGCGACACAGAAAATCATTCCAAGATAATACCTTGATCAAGTAGGATTTTACCAGGAATGCAGGGTTTCAATATTAGGAAAACTATCAATATAATTGCCAGAAACCAAATTAAAAAACCATATGATCATCTCAAAATGGAAAAAAGCATTTGATAAAATCAACATCCATTCCTATTAAAAACCTTGAGAAATAGGAATAAATGGACTTTTCCCTTAAAATAATCAGCACATCTATTTTAAACCCAGTAAGCATCATATGAATGGAGACAAATCAACCATTCCCAATAAGATCTGAGGAAACAAGGGTCCTATCACGTTACTATTTAATATTTATTAGAAAGCTCAAGCAATAAGAGCTGAGAAAGATTAAAGGAAAAGAAAGGCAATGAGGAAGCCAAATTTACTCTTTCCGATGACATGATGGTATTAGAGAACCCCAAATTCTGCAAAAGTTAGAAATAATCCACAACTTTAGCAAAGTTGGGTTAAAAAAACCCAATAAGTTTCACATTCTTATATATACAAAATCCAACAGTCAGAGTTACAAAGAAAATTCCAAAAGAACTACTGATAATATAAAATATTTAGGAACATCTGCCAAGGGAAAATCAGAAACTTTTGAGAAAATTAAGACCACTTTTCACACAAATTAAGTCTGATCAACCAATTGAAAAATATTAAATGTTTTTGGACAGGGCGAGCAAAATAATAAAATGACAATTACCTAAACTAATCATTTATTTAGCGCTATCAATCAGACTTCCTATTTTAATGACCTAGAAAAAAAACAAAGTTATAGGAAAAACAAAAGGTCAAAATTTCAAGGAATTAATGAAAAAAAATCAAATGATTTTTCCCTGACCAGATCTAAAATTATATTATAGAGCAAAGTTACCAAAACTATTTGGTATTGGGGAATAGATTAGTTGATCAGTGGAATAGATTAGGTTCAGGGAAAAAACAGTCAACAAATATAGCAACCTAGTCTTTGACAAACCCAAAGATCCCAGCTTTTGGGTAAGAACTTACGTTTGATAAAATTGCTGGTTGAAATAGGCGAAACAGGCATTGATCCATATTAACGCCGAACGAAGATAAGGTCAAAATGGGTTCAGACCAGGCATAAAGAATGAAATATTAATAAATTAAGGAACATGGGATTTACCCTCAGACCTGTAAGGGGTCTATGACCAAAGCAGAACTAGAGACAATGATCACAAAATAGAAAATTTTGATTATACCAAACTGGTTTTTGCAAACAAAACTAATGGACAAGATTAGAAGGGAACAAAAACTGGGAAAATATTTTTCAGTAAAGGTTCTGAAAGGCCTCATTTTAAAATATATAGAATTAATTTAATTTATAAAAATCAAGCCATTCTCCAATTGAAAATGGTTGATATGAAAAATAACCCAGATGAAGAAATTGAAACTATTTCTAGTCAATGAAAAGACCCAAAATTTCGAGAAATGCAAATTAAGACAACCTAAGATAACACACACCGTCAGTTCTAAGATGACAGGGAAAAAATAAAGATTGTTGAGGGGATAAAATGGGACATTGATTCATTGTTGGTGGAGGAACGAAAACCATTTTGGAGGAATAACTATGCTCAAAAGTTATCAAACTGTGCATCCTTTGATCCAGCAGTGTTACTACTGGGATTATATCCCCCAAAAGTTATGAAAGGGACCTGTATGTGCACGAATGTTTTGGCAGCCCTTTGTAGTGGTTTAAAACTGAAAACGAATGGATGTCCATCAGTTGGGAACAATAAATTTGGGTATTGAAAAATGGAATTTCTGCGAAATGAAACAGGATGATTTCAGGGCCTGGGAGACTTACACGAACTGATGCTGAGTGAAATACAGGACCAGGAGATCATTATATACTTTCCACAATACTGATGATGACCGTTCTGTGACAGCCATCCCAGCAACGGATCAACCTCATTTCTAATGGGCAGAATGAACTGAACTAGCTATACCCAGAAAAAGAACTCTGGGAAGACTAAAACCATTACATTGAATTCAATCCTATAGTTATGCACACCCCTGCGATTTCCTTCCAAGCAATTGTAAAATTCAGAGTCTGATTCCTTTTGTACAGCAAAATAATGTTTTGGTCATGTATACTTATTGTGTATCTGTTATTTTAATATATTTTAAATTTTCCGTATCCTGAATTTGGGGGTGGGGGAAGAGGGAAAAATTGGAACAAGAGGTTTGCAATTTTAAGCAAAGTTACCTATGTATATATCCTGTCAATAAAAGGCTATTAAATAAAAAAATAAAAAAAAAAAAAAAAAAAAAACGAATTGTAGCAGTCAAGACTATTTTTGAGGCTTGATATAATATTGATAAAGAGGGTAAGAGAAGAGCTTAGAAAGTCCCGTGTGTCTTCTCCGCCATCTTGGCTCCGCCCTCGTGGGATCTCTTTCTAAAGGTGATAGATAGATAGATTCTTTCAATGAGTATTTCTCCCTCTGTTTCTAGAACATGGGGAAAAGCTTCCTTAATAAACTCTTGTAGAATGTTATCCAGGCTCTTTTTTTCAGTAATAGCGTTTAGGTAGACCAGTAATTTTAAAATGATCTCTCTGGGTCTATTTTCTAGTTTGGCTCTTTTTCCATGAGGATTTACATTTCCCATTTTTTCATTCTTTTGTTTGTTTACTGACTTTGGTCTCACTGATTAGACCCCTCCTGGCCCCAGATTCTAGCTGAGCTGAACCAAATACCCTTTTCATCCCAGGAAGACTAACCTCTCTGGAAATTTTTTTTTCAGTCTTTCTTGAGCTGAAGAGTGGATTCATTCTAGCAAATTGTCTTCAGAGACTTGGTTTTATTTGATTTTTGAGGGAAACTGGGAGAACTGGAGTAGCTTTCTGACTTTTCTATCTTTGCTCAAAAGATACAGTTCTCAAGTGAACAATCTGTGGTACACAAAGTTAATGGAATTGTATTATTCTGTAAAAATAAAGAACAAGCTGGTTTTAGAAAGGCCTGGAAAGATTCACATGAACTGGTGCTGAGTGAAACAAACAGAACCAGAAATACAGCAAGAATATAAAATGATCAACTTTGACAGACTTATTTCTCCTCAGGGGTTCAATGATCCAAAGCAACAACAATAGCCTTTGGACAGAAAAAGCCACCTTCATTCAGAAAAAGAACTAAGGATATTGAATGTAAATCAGCACATGCTATGACCTCTTTTTTCTGTTTTTTTTTTTTCCTCTCCCATTGTTTTTCCCTTTTGCTCTGATTTTTGTTTCCAAACCTGTTTCATAAAGTAACATGTATTAAAATAAACCAACAAATTCAAAAAAAAAAATAAAAGAATATGCACAGTTTGATAACCTTTTTGAGACTAGTTACAAATTGCTCTCCAGAATGATTGGATCAGTTCACAACTCTACAAACAATTCATTATTGTCCCAATTTTCACACTACTCTCTCCAATTTTAACATCTTTTCTTGTCATCTTAGCCTATCTAAGAGTTATGAATGGTATTTCAAAGTTGTCTTAATTTACATTTCTCTTATCAATAGTTATTTAGACCATTTCTTCATTTGACTCTAAATGGCTTTAATTTCTTTATCTGAAAATTGTCCATATCCTTAACCATTTATCAATTGAGGAATGTGTTTCTTATAAAATAGTATAATATTGGATTTTCTTTTTAATTCTTTTTACTATCCTCTCTAAATTAATACTATTCATCCTTGCATTTCAAAGATTATTCCATGATTTTTAAAATAGGAATGTTTGGGTTTCTTCTATTAAAAATCCATTTTCTCTCTCACAAATTATCATTTTTTACAAAAATGTTATTCTTGATTTTAAGCCTTTTCATTTTGTTTCACAGAATATTTTATCCCATGGTTTTTTATTCTTTTAGAATCTTTTTTCCTAAATCTTATGTAATCCTAACTTGGTGTTTGAACTATTTTTGAATGTTTATGAAACTTTTTCTTTGATTCAGAAGCTGGTGATTTTATTCATGTTATTTGTAGTTGCTTTCAGCTTACCATTTTGTTCAGGTCATGATAAATAAGGTATGTCTTTATTTGGTTGTTTTGGGGGTCCACTAAATCTTGGCAATTTTATTTCATGACTTATTGAAATTTAAAATCTGGATTTTAGGTTTCATCATGGTTTTTAGGGATTCCACAATAATTTTTAAATTATGTGTTCTTGAATTGTTTTCCATGACAATTTATATGTATATTTATTCATATATGTATATGTGCACATACACATTTTATTCCATTAATATTTTTACTTTGTCCTAATATTTACTGTCTTTTAATGAAGTTATTGAATTCTATTTGCTCCATTCTACTTTGTAGAAAATCTACTATTTATGTAGTTTTATATTTTTTTCTTTTAAGCAACTTTTCTTTTATTTTTCCTCCTGAAAGGTAATCAAAATTTTAATTTAATTTTTAATAACTTGTTTCATTCATTTTAACTACTCTTATTGTGCCTATGGCCAAGTTATTGTTTTTTTAAACTCTGAGACTTTCACTGTAGTTGTTGGGGATTACTCTCTTTTAGCTTTACCTATTGAGGATCTGTTAGTACATTGTATATCTTCACTGGACTTGATGTTTTTCATTTACTTTTATTTCTAATTTCAGTTTTTTGGTTAAGATTTTTTTTTGTTGAAGCTAATCCTTTCTGATATTTTTCAATAGATTGGGAAGGTTCTGTTTGTAGCTGTTGTAGCTTGTAATCTTTGCTGATAATGATTTGGATGAAATGGAATATATTTGGTTCCACCTTTTGACTCAGTCTTGGGCTCCTGTCATGGTCTTCTGGTGTTTCCACTTATGGTTCTGCTTTTGGTCCCTCTTTGTCTTCTCTTTGTATGATCCTCTATTAGGAATTGGTTTTGATGTTTTCTATATCCCTTAAAGCAGAATATTGGAAATTATTATAGTCTCAAATTTCTGTACACCATGTCTACCCTTCTGTTGACTCTGGCACCCAAACATTGAAGTGGCTATTTCTCCTACTGTGGGTCCCAGTTCTCTGGGAATCCACATCTGTGACCTGACCTCCCAGGAGTCTAACATTATAGCTGTTTATTTTCTCTGCTTTTGTTCTCAGAGTCCAGGTCAGGTTATAAGCTGCAGTTTGCTTATTAATGAAGCTTGTGTTGACTTATGACCCCACACCCATTGAATGCACTGTCTGGCTCCAAGTACATTCTGGTGAACTTCTGGCTGGCTTTCCTTCTTTTTATCTCCACTGGTTTCCATATTTACTTGAGTTTGAGCTAATTTCTCTAATATTGTATTTCTCCCTGTCTCTGTCCTTGGGTATAATCATGAACTAGATAGAGGACATTGCTTCTGTTCTTATAAGTTCATTTGGTATTAAGTGACTTGGCCAGGGTAACATAGCTAGGAAGTCTGAGGACAGATTTGAATTCAAGTTCTCCTGACTTCAGATCTGGTGCTATATCTTTTGCTCCACCTAGCTGCCCCTAAGTTCATTTTTTAAACAGTTATTCTGAATTTTACCCCCAGACAATTTTGGAGTTTGGGATTTTCTATCACCTTTCACACTCATTTTCACCAGAAATCAACCCCATTCAATCTAGCAATTCTTGTAAAGGATATTATTTATCTAATGGATACTTACTGAGAGCCTGTCCTGTACATGGAACATCTAAAGATACACCAGGTGTTAGCTTTTAGAAAGCTTGTCTTAGAGGATTATTAAGATATTTGAATAAAAAATGCCTAATAAATCCTTGTGCATGATGTTAGCTCTTCAGGGATCATGATGAGAAATGTAGATTTGGTTCTTACTGTATATAAGTTATAGTTGAAGATATGTAAGTGAGAGAAGTCTGTGATCTAGCAAACATAAAACGATAAGATCCAAGATTTGAGGCTTGATCTATAAGTATTTGTTTATATATTTAAAAGAAGAAGCCAATTGATAAAGAAGAAAAATGGAGTGGTCAGATAGGCAGATGGAAAATATAACTGTAGTATGACTTAGTGAAAAGGAGAAATTAAAATTTCATAGTTTCATTCCCATAATGCCTTTGTAAAAATACTTGGCTTGAGTGCCTTCCCCAGTTTAATAGATCTTGTATAAGCAAGATTCTTACATAAGGATTCATTTTAAAGAATTAGCAATAATAAGGTTGGGGCGTGATTTATGAAGTTTTCCACAGGTAGCAACAGAGAGGACAAGGAACAGAATAAATAAAGGATTTTGTATATGTGTGTGAAACTCTGAATCTTTTGCTTCACAGCTGTGATGCTATTAAAATTTAAATCCTTCTCTTGACAGTTATAACATGGAGGAGGAAGGGATGAAAGAAAGATAAATATCATAATGGGTACAATTGTGGAGTTGTCAGGAAGAATTGAATCTAGTACTGCATCAGACATGTCCTAGCTCTGTTATGTTGAACTAGCCACTTAATCCTCCTTCAGCCTCAGTTTCCTCACAGATAAAATGAGACTGACATAATTCACCTTACAGGTTATTGTGGACATTTAATGAGAAAATATATGTAAAATTCAGCTTCACATTTTCTAATTCCAAATCAACATACAAAAAATTCAATTGCATATACATTCTAAAAACTATTCAATCATGTTTACCCAAAGATCATTGGAGAGGTATAATGTCTGATTTATAAAGAATTGCATAGAAACCATGCAAAGGACATCACCAGAGAGATATATGTCAGGAAAAATAAAATAGTAGGAGAAGCTAACCTCATAGTAATAATGAAAGACAACCAATGGATACATTACATTGAATCATTGATATTCATACAGGGTCAAGAAGTCTGGGATCAATTAATGAATGTGTCATCTTCAGACACTGTAAAACTCTTGTGATTTAAAAAGGTGGAAAAGACAACTTCTGCCCTCATGCATTTTATAATCTAATAGGATAGATAATGTGCAGACATATAAAATGAGTTGTATATAGAATAAACTGGAAACAGTTAACAGAGGGAAGAGTCTAGAATTGAGAGGTTGAAAAAAGCTCTTTAAAAGAGTAGGAACATGAAAGAAGTCAGGGAAGTCAGTACATAGTTGTAAGGAGGGGAGAGACCATTCCAGGAATGGGATTCAGCCAGAGCTTTTTCTTCTCAGGAAAACCAGCAGGCCAGTGTCCAGCATACTGAACTAAGATTCTTAGCATGCTGAGAGGACCTTGTGCGGAAAATTTATTGGAAGATGTGTAAAACAGTTACAGAAGATGAGAAAAAAATGTATTGCAATCTATACCAATGGAAGGTACATAATCAAGGATATCACAACTTCATCAAAGTGTTCAATAAAAGATTCATTTCACAGACAACAGCTTTCACAGTTCCTTTTTATATCATTTGATTTGATTTTTTTGAAATATAACATAGTCTTTAAAAAATTCTGAAAATTTTAAGCAACTTGGAAACACAGACAAATTTTTGCCACTCTCTATATTCCTGAGAGAGACTCTAAAGGGAATCTACTCTTTCCTAAGTTGTAAAATTGTCTGCCTCTTTGAGGAAAGCAATAAATCATTGGGAAAATAAGGTGCTGCCTTGAAAAAGAGTGTACAGGTCCTCAGTCTGAATGAGATTAACCCTACTATATCTGTACCTTCTATCAATTGTGCAAAGGGCCTGAGGGAAATCCATTAAGCTCCTCTTGTTTACTTGCTTAATCCATTCCTGGAGTCGTCTTTTCCCAAGATAATGTACGTCATTTGAAATAAGAGAACATATTGTAGCTTCCTCAGAATATAGCATGTCTTAAAGCATAATCAATATTTATTTGCATTTAAGTCAATAAATAAAAGGTGCATAGTGTCGTAGATATAAAATAAAACATTTAATCTAAAATAAGAGATAGGTTCAAATTACACCTTTGATACTTAATAGATTTGGGACCACTGGAATGTAAAACATTTTGAGTCTCAGGTAATTATCTTAATTCCATCTTGTTAGACATGACTTAAAAGGAAGTTGAAATCATCAATCCTTTTTTTTTTATTTTACATACAATAATTCTAAGGGTACCACTTTGAAATATGATAAAGTGCATATTATTTAATCTTATGACATATTTCTTTTTTATTATATAGCTTTTAATTTACAAGATATATGCATGGGTAATTTTTTAGCATTGACATTTGCAAAACCTTTTGTTCCAATTTTTCCCCTCCTTCCCTCCATCTCTTCCCCCAGATGGAAGGTTGACCAATATATGTTAAATATGTTAAAGTATAAGTCAAATACAATAGATGTATACATGTCCATACAGTTATTTTGCTGTACAAAAATAATCGGACTTTGAAGGAAATCAAAAATGCAAGCAGACAAAAATAGAGGGATTGGGAATTCTAGTGGTTCATAGTCATCTCCCAGAGTTCTTTTGCTGGGTGAAGCTGGTTCAATTCATTACTGCTCTATTATAACTGATTTGGTTCATCTCATTGTTGAAGAGGGCCACGTCCATCAGAATTGATCATCATACAGTATTGTTGTTGAAGTATATAATGATCTCCTGATCCTGCTCATTTCACTCAACATCAGTTCATGTAAGTCTCTCCAGGCCTTTCTGAAATCATCCTGCTGGTCATTTCTTAAAGAACAATAATATTCCATAACATTCATATACCACAATTTATTCAGCCATTCTCCAATTGATGGGCATCCACTCAGTTTCCAGTTTCTGGCCACAATAAAGAGGGCTGCCACAAACATTCTTGCACATACAGGGTCCTTTCCCTTCTTTAAAATCTCTTTAGGATATAAGCCCAGTAGTAACACTATGCACATATTTCTTTTTTTTTTTTATTACTTTTTTAATATTTCTTAAAAAGATAAGGAAAAAGTTACAAAAATAGACAAAATCTGTCTTTCATGGCACCAGTCTACAAATATTTCATATAATAGATAGTATTCAAAAAATGTTTTCCCTTCTATAGTAATATTGTAGTGTTGTTACTGGAACCACCTACCAGTGGATGCTGGAGGTCTAACTCAGACCTGTAGAATGGATCTCTTCATGTGAGCAGATGATGATGATACAAGGAGACTAAGGGGCAGTTGCTCTTCTCTGACCTCAAGACTGAGAGGCAGTTGCTTTGTTTGACATCTCTTCTCTTCCCTCTTGCCTCCAATTTATTTCATTCCCAGTCCACAAGGAACATCTGTGTTAGTAAAGGCTGCTTTGCAACTCCTTCAAGTGTTAGGATTCACAGCTGCAGGGGCACTTGGAGAATTGACCTGCCCCTTCACTTAGGCATGGTCGTTAACACTGTACCAAGTGTCCCTTGTCCTTTACTTTCATAGGATCAATGACACAATCTGAAGTATAATCAGGTTCTACGAATCCAGGGTCATATCTGAGGTCTGAGGTCTCAGTTATTTGCGTAGCATGTCATTCCTTTTCATCAAGTCATCTTTTATTATGATAATGTTTATAATGAGATTGAGAGGCAGAATATATGCATAATTTATTTCCATGGAGAAGGAGCCAAAAGAACTGATGAAATAAGGATCGGACTAATGTATTTATTTCATGTTCCATCTCACTGATCTGACTTTTGTTTCCTTTTCCTAGACTAAAGTATATCCTTATGCAACACCTCTGCTTTAAGTTATTTTCTGGGATTGTTACCTAAATGAATGTTTGAATCTCTCCCCCACTTTATGTAATTTTATTTGACTTTTGTTTTAAGATTCTAAGATTTTTTCAAATCATTTTGCCCTTTGCCCCCACATTTTTAAAGGGATGTTAACATCAAATAGTAGAATTCTCAATAATGATTTAAATTCCCCAGTATTAGACATATTTTTCATACTTCATATTTTCCTGGAATAGCAATTCCCAATAATTTTCATTATTATTCAGAATAAACACTGGACATTTTCGATGCCTTCCTTTCTAACCATTACTTTTAGAATATTTTTTTCCAGATAAGGATTTTTATTGTACCAGAGGACTTCTGGTTCTACCTTGATTTTTGTTTCTAAAACTATCTTCACAGAGGGAAAGTTTTCTAAGGATATATTTTGTTTTAAGTGCCTATCTGTCTATTTTATTACTTATTTATTTATTGAATAAAAATAGCATGAAGCTATATGACTAAAAACTTATGAGAAATGCTTCAAGAGTAATTTAAAAATTAGTCTTCTTTCACTAATTGTACCTTCATTTGTTTCTTCTTCATCTGGAAATATAGTGTGCAGTAAGAAAATTACTAATATTCCATATTGTTTGCTATTTTTCCATGTTTTTTAGTCTTCAAAACTTAGATTGCAAATAAGTTCAACAAGGAGAGAGAAAATCAGATATTCGATTTAGGAGTAGAAATGTGTCATTCACGATTTAGTTTAGCTTCCGCATTTTACATGAGAAAAAAATGATCCATGAAGTTATTCAAGGTGACACAGGTCATAAATGGCAAAAGTGGGATTCAGACCCAATTTCTTCATCACAAAATCCAGTTCTATGGAGTTCTATGGAGACAAAATGGATTAAGGGCAGGATAGAAGCAAGGGGAATAGATAGGCTTCAGTGAGGTTAATTTACATCTCATCAACAATTCCAGATTGTCAGTCATGCAGTCCCTGGTTTTAGGAAAAAGTCACCTTGGATTATTTCACAGGAATACAAGAAAAATATGAGGGATGAAAAACATCAATTTCAGATAGAAACATCTTGCCAAGTTTGCAGATGATTTCACCATTGAGTCCTTTAGAACAATGGATTTACCTGGGTCGAAAGCAGGCACAAAAGAATTCTTGGGACAGAAATTCTTTCCTTGAGGGACATATAGTAAGGTGTCAGGTTTTGGAGAATGGGATGAGAGAAGGATAAAAAAAACAAAAGGCATAAAGATGTATCCTTTTCAAACTTTGAGCTTGCATTTACAATTTTAGACTGCAGGCCACTATGATGATGGCTTTAAGAGAATCATGGAAGTTAACTTTTCTGAATAATAATGCCATCTGAAAGAGTTTCCCAGCCATCAACACTATCCCCAAAGACCATTTGTGCTTTGAAACATTAATATTCATTAGGTGTAAGACCATATGTTGCACAGCAGGATGCATTGCCAGCACACTGTTTGTCATAAAGCCAGATTTAATAAAGCATTGTAAAACAAACATTATGATGATAAATACAAAATGACAGTCTAATTAAGAGAATCTTAATTGCCATTTTTTTTTCCATAATAACATTTGTTTAGTTTGTATCTGTCTTGTGCTAGCAACCATCTCAAACAGCTTTCACTCTGTGTTCCTTTTGCCTTTCCCATAGGGAAATCTATGGCTTCTTCTGTAATTTAAAGTATTTAATGCCTCCTTTTCCCTCCCATAAATTGATTATAAGTTAATGAATAGCTGTTGTGCTATAGATGTTTATAAACATTAACCTTTAATCCTGAAGTAATGGAAAACATCCTTAATGGGTCCATGGACTCACATGCCTAGTAAAATGGTCAATTAAGGCAATAAATTCAACCTCCTCTCTCCTTTCCTCATCCTTCAACAAACAGCCTAACAATTTTCACCTGAAATATCCAGATCTTTGAGGCAAGAAGATTGGAGAAGCTTTGTTTAGTTAATTTTCATCTGAATCATAGTTTTAAGTGGGATGAGTAAGATGAAATCTCATTTCTTTTTAAGAGGTAAGTAGTATGTATATATTGCATACATATCAGAAATCAGCTTACTGTCATGTCATTCTACATAAACCAGATTATATTAACTGACAAGAAACCTGAAGAGAAACCATTTCTAATGTAGCACAGCATGTCATATTTTTCATACATTTTTAGTGGACTTTTACTCCTATCATTCAGGTTCTGATATAGCTATATATGGTCCATTTTAGATTCTACCTATTCCATGTTAATTATTCATCAATAATCTGATTTTATATTTTTTTTGTCCAATGTTTCTAAAAAACAAAGAACAAAGAGAAGAAATGGTCAAACTAGATTTGTGTTAATGTGGCTCTACTTAAAATTTTTAAAAGTTAAGATGAGTGATTTAACCCTTAAATGAATAGTTGACCTGTGTTCCCTTTTATGTGGCTAAGTCTTTCAATGAAGCAGATCACAATTTATCTGTCAGAATCCTAGTGTTAACTCAACTTGCAAAAAGGTGATAACTCAAGGGAGATGTTAGAATCCTAGTGTTAACTCAATGGAATTGATATAATGCTTATTGGTTCACACCTTAGAGCAAATCCTTACAAAGTGATGTCAGTTGCCTAATTTAGCATGGTACTTAGCAAATCCTCTCCCTCACTAATGTATTTAAGTACTCATTGGAGTTCACACTTTTGGGAGATTCACAAATCAGTATAAGTATTCAGTATGAGATTCACATGTCAGAAACCCATAATCCCACTCTCAGATCCCATAATTTCACTCTTTCAGAGGAGGAGTCAACCTTTTACACCCAGCATAAATAGAGCTTCAGTGAGCCAGTCAGGGCAATTCAGAACAAGCCCTCTCTTGGAGGCAAGACAGATTCATTCTATCTTCCACCTTGGTGCTGGCTGGAGGATGAAGGGAGAAGAGGCAAAAAACTAGCAGTAAGAGTTCTTGGAACCAAAGAGAGAGAAGGCCTCCAGAAAATTAGCTGAGCCCCAAGTGAAGGAGATAAGATTTTGGAAGAGACAATAAAAGACTGTCCTTTAATCCCTGGCTGCATTTGGAGTGATTAATACTTTTAACGGAAATCAAGACTGCCTCCAGAAAACATCCCTGAGAAACCTGCTCCCAGAGAGAACCATTATATTTTAAAGAAGAGAACACCACACTTATCCATGCCTTCTTAAACTATGTATATATTAATATATTAATATATATTAATATATGTATATATATATATATTAATATATGTATATATGTATATCCTCCCACAAGAGTCAACAAGTCAACAGGATGAGTGTTATGTGGGTGCAAAAGCTATTCATAATTTATCTATGGATCTTTTTTTTAATAGCTTTTTATTTACAAGTTATATGCATGGGTAACTTTACAGCATTGACAACTGCCAAACCTTTTGTTCCAATTTTTCCCCTCCTTACCCCCACCCCCTCCCCTAGATGGCAGGATGACCAGTAGATGTTAAATATATTAAAGTATAAATTAAATACACAATAAGTATACATGACCAAACCGTTATTTTGCTGTACAAAAAGAATCAGACTCTGAAATATTGTATAATTAGCTTGTGAAGGAAATCCAAAATGCAGGCAGGCAAAAATATGGGGATTGGGAATTCAATGTAATGGTTCTTAGTCATCTCCCAGAGTTCTTTTGCTGGGCGTAGCTGGTTCAGTTAATTACTACTCCATTGGAACTGATTTGGTTCATCTCATTGCTGAAGATGGCCAGGTCCATTAGAATTGATCATCATATAGTATTATTGTTGAAGTATAAAATGATCTCCTAGCCCTGCTCCTTTCACTCAGCATCAGTTCGTGTAAGTCACTCCAGGCCTTTCTGTAATCATCCTTTTGGTCATTTCTTATCTAACAATAATATTCCATAATATTCATATACCACAATTTATTCAGCCATTCTCCAATTGATGAGCATCTACTCAGTTTCCAGTTTCTGGCCACTACAAAGAGGGTTGCCCCAAGAATTCATGCACATACAGATCTCTTTCTCTTCTTTACAATATCTTTGGGATATAAGCCCAGTAGTAACACTGCTGGATCAAAGGGTATGCACAGTTTGATAACTTTTTGATCATAGTCCCAAATTGCTCTCCAGAATGGTTGGATATATTCACAATTCCACCAACAATGTATTAGTGTCCCTGTTTTAACACATCCCCTCCAACATTCCACATTATCTTTCCCTGTCATTCTAGCCAGTCTGACAGGTGTGTAGTGGGATCACAGAGTTGTCTTAATTTGCATTTCTCTGATTAATAATGACTTGGAGCATCTTTTCATATGGCTAGAAATAGTTTCAATTTCTTCATCTGAAAAGTGTCTGTTCATATCCTTTGACCATTTATCAATTGGAGAAAGGCTTGATTTCTTATGAATTAGAGTCAATTCTCTAGATATTTTGGAAATTGGTCCTTTATGAGAACCTTTGACCCTAAAAATATTTTCCCAGTTTATTGCTTCCCTTATAATCTTGTTTTGTGCGTACAAAAACTTTTCAATTTGATGTAATCAAAATTTTCTATTTTGTGATCAGTAATGATCTCTACTTCTTCTTTGGTCATAAATTCCTTCCTCTTCCACAAGTCTGAGAGGAAAACTATCCTATGTTCCTCTAATTTATTTATAATTTCATTCTTTATGCCTAGATCATGAACCCATTAGGACCTTATCTTGGTGTATGGTGTTAAGTGTGGGTTGATGTGTAGTTTCTGCCATACATACTAGTTTCCAATTTTCCCAGCAATTTTTGTCAAACAGTAAGTTCTTATCCCAAAAGCTGGGGTCTCTGGGTTTGTTAAACACTAGATTGCTATAGTTATTGACTGTTTTGTCCTTTGAACCTAACCTAACTGATCAACTAATCTATTTCTTAGCCAATACCAAATGATTTTGGTAACTGCTGCTCTATAATATAATTTTAAATATGGTACAGCTAGGCCACCCATACTTGATTCTTTTTCATTAATTCCCTTGAAATTCTTGACCTTTTGTTTTTCCATATTTACTTTGTTGTTATTTTTTCTAGGTCATTAAAATAGCTTTTTGGGAGTCTGATTGGTATAGTGCTAAACAAATAAATTAGTTTAGGTAGTATTATCATCTTTATTATATTTGCTTGCCATAACCAAGAACATTTAATATTTTTCCAACTGATTAGATCAGACTTAATTTGTGTGAAAAGTGTTTTGTAGTTTTGCTCATAAAATTTCTGATTTTCCTTTGGCAGACAGATTCCTAAATATTTTATACTATGAGTAGTTACTTTAAATAGAATTTCTCTTTGTAACTCTGACTATTGGATTTTGTTAGTGATATGTAAGAATGCTGATGATTTATGTGGGTTTATTTTGTATCCTGCAACTTTGCTAAAGTTGTTGAATATTTCTAACAACTTTTTAGTAGCACCTTTGGGTTCTCTAAGTATACCATCATATCATCAGCAAAGAGTGATAATTAGGTTTTCTCATTGCCTACTCTAATTTCTTTCTCAACTCTTATTGGCAAAGCTAGCATTTCTGATACAATATTGAATAGTAAAGGTGATAGTGGGCAACTTTGTTTCACTCCTGATCTTATTGGGAATGATTGTAGTTTTTCCCTATTACATATGATGCTTACTGATCGTTTTAAATAGATCTTACTGATTATTTTAAGTAAAAGTCCATTTATTCCTATACTCTCAAGTGTTTTTAATAGGAATAGATGTTGGATTTTATCAAATGTTTTTTCTGCATCTATTGAGATGATCATAGGGTTTGTGTTAATTTGGTTATTAATATGGTCTGATATATATATATATATATATATATATATATATATATACTGATAGTTTTCCTAATATTGGACTAACCCTGAATTCCTGGTATAAATCCTACTTGATCATAGTGTATTATCCTGGGGATGATTTTCTGTAGTCTTTTTGCTAATAACTTATTTAAGATTTTAGCATCAATATTCATTAGGGAGATTGTTCTATAATTTTCTTTCTCTGTTTTCAACCTACCTGGTTTAGGTATCAGTACCATGTCTGTGTCATAAAAGGAATTTGGTAGGACTCCTTTATTCCCTATTTTATCAAATAATTTATATAGCATTGTAGCCAATTGTTCTTTAAATTTTTGGTATATTTGGTAGAATTCACATGTAAATTCATCTGGTCCTGGGGATTTTTTCTTAGGGAGTTGATTAATAGCTTGTTCTATTTCTTTTTCTGAAATGGGACTATTCAAGCAATTTACTTCCTCCTCTGTTAATCTGGGAAGCCTATATTTTTGGAGGTAGTCATTCATTTCACTTAGGTTATGAAATTTATTGGCATAAAGTTGGGCAAAGTAACTCCTTATTATTTCTCTAATTTCCTCTTCATTGATGGAAAGTTCTCCCTTTTCATTTTTAAGACCAGTAATTTGACTTCCGGCCAAGATGGCGGTGAGGAGGGACACAGATGTGTAAGCGCCACATTTTCTCTCAGTATCCATCTCATTGCAAGCCTCTGAATTAAGGCTTGACTGAAAAAAAAAAAAAAACCACCCACAAATAGTTACCAAGAGAAGACATCCTTGAGATTCACCAGGAAAGGTCTGTTTTTGCTCGAGAGCAGGATGGTTTTAGGTCAGGCACAGGCTGAGGGGAGTGGCAGCAGTGAGAGCTCAGCAGGCAGCTCACAGCCAAGGGGGGTGGGTTGTGATCTCAGCCATCTCTGTGGGGAGAGCTTTGCTACAGGCTTGGATACTTTGCCCTGGCAGCAAGTCAGTAGCCCAGCAGAGAAGCTAAAAACATCGGGGGTGAAGAATACAACCCCAAACAACTGGAGTTTCTCAGGACCTGGCCACCCCTCCCCCACAGCATCTCAGCACGCTCTCAGAGTCTCAAAGCGCAGGCGCATCACAGTCCTGCTAGTGCCTCACTGCTGCCCCCACAGTCTATAGAGGAATCTCGGTAACACTGCCCAGCCCCCCTCCCCCAAAAAACAGATTCCATTTGGGTTTTTTTTTTCTTTTTCTTTGCTAGTTTGTCTCTGATTCTTCTCTGACAAAATGAGCAAAAAATTGAAAAGGACCTTAACGATTGACAGCTTTTATACAGAGAGTAGACTCTAAACCCTGAGAAGACTAAAAACAGACTATCTCCAGGTGAATCCCCACAGAAGGAGATTATCTGTTCCTCAGCACAGATGAATCTCGTAGAAGAAATTAAAAGGGCTCTCACAAGAGAGCTAGAAGAAAGATTGGAAAAGGAGAGGGAGGCTTGGCAAGAAAGTCTGGAGAAATTGTCCCACTCACTTAAAGACAGAATGGATAAAGAAAACAAATCCTTGAAAAATAGGATTAGTGAACTGGAAACAGAAAATGGCTCTCTAAAAAACAAAATTGGTGAAATGGAAAAACATTCCATAGAACAAAACAACACAAGTGGACAATTAGAAAAAAGATATAAAAAAAGTGAATGAAGAAAATACTTCATTGAAAATCAGAATCGAGCAAATGGAATTGCATGACTCAAGGAGACAAGAAGAATCAGTCAATCAAAACCAAAAAAATCAAACAATGGAGAAAATATGAAATACCTTCTTGGGAAAACAACAGACCTGGAAAATAGGTCTAGGAGCGACAATTTGAGAATTATTGGACTCCCAGAAAAATATGATTAAAAAAAGAACCTGGACACTATTTTCCGGGAAATTATCAAAGAGAACTGCCCAGAAGTCATAGAAAGAGAGGGTAAAATAGACATTGAAAGGATTCACCGATCACCTACTGAAAGAGATCCTAAAATCAAAACACCAAGAAATATAGTGGCCAAATGCCAGAACCCTCAAACAAAAGGAAAAAATGCTCCAAGCAGCTAGAAAAACCCAATTCAAATATAGAGGAGCCACAATAAGGCTCACCCAGGATCTAGCAGCATCCACATTAAAAGATCGAAGGACCTGGAATATGATATTCCAAAAGGCTAAGGAACTCGGTATGCCACCAAAAATAACTTACCCAGCCAGAATGAGCATCTTTTTCCAGGGAAAAAGATGGTCATTCAACAAAATAAGTGAATTTCACCTATTTCTGATGAAAAAACCAGAACTTAACAAGAAATTTGATGTACAAATATAGAACTCAAGAGAAACTTAAAAAGGTAAAAAGAAATCTTGGGAATTATATGTCTGCTGTAAAGATGTATAAAGAATACATGTATACTTTGTTCTAGAAATTAGAGGTGGAAAGGATGTTGTACCAGAAAAAGGGTAAATTGGGGTTACTACTTCTCACAAAGAGGCAAAGAAAACCTATTATATCTGAGAGAAAGAATAGAGGGAGATGAATATAGTGAGTATTTTACTGTCATCAGAATTGGCTTTAAGAGAAAAAATTTTAGACATATTCAATTCATGGTGAAACTTCTCCCATCTCATTGAAAAGTGAGAAGGGAAAAGTGAAAAGGAAAGGAATAAGTTAAGCAGAAGGGAATACGGAAACTCTGAGGGAAAGGAGTAAGATAGGGAGAGGAACTCTAAGGTGGGGAGGAGGGATACTAAAAAGGGAGGGCTGTGAGAAGCAAGTGGTGCTCACAAGTTTAATACTGGGAAGGGGGGTAAGGGGGAAAGAAGGGAGAAAAGCATAAACAGGGGTTAACAACATGGCTAGTAATACAGAATTGATAATTTTAACCATTAATGTGAACAGGGTAAACTCCCCCATAAAGAGGAAGCGGTTAGCAGAATGGATTAAAAGCTAGAATCCTACAATATGTTGTTTATAGGAAACACACCTGAAGCAGGAAGATACATGCAGAGAAAAGGTAAAAGGTTGGAGCAAAATCTACTATGCTTTAGGTGAAGTCAAAAAAGCAGGGGTAGCCATCCTGATCTCAGATCAAGCAAAAACAAAAACATGATCTAATTAAAAGAGATAAGGAAGGGCACTATATCTTGCTAAAGGGTAGCATAGATAATGAAGCAATATAAATATTAAACATATATGCACCAAGTGGTGTAGCATCTAAATTCTTAAAAGAGAAATTAAGAGAGCTGCAAGAAGACATAGACCGCAAAACTATAATAGTGGGAGATCTCAACCTTGCACTCTCAGAATTAGAAAAATCAACCCACAAAATAAATAAGAAAGAAGTCAAAGAGTTAAATAGAATACTAGAAAAGTTAGATATGATAGATCTCTGGAGAAAACTGTGAAGACCATGTATTTTTAAAATCAGCCAGAGTCAGGAATTCAGGTTAGGGGAAAATCGTCAGTCTTTTATCTCAGTGAAGAAGGATCGGAGGTGGAAGAGAATCGGCGATAGCAATGTGTGTATCTGAGTCAAGAAGCTAGCGAGACCAGCAGCCACACGATCAGCAGCTAGGAGTATGGAACCCAGGCCCAATCTCTCCCAGCTTCTCTGCCTCCACCCACCAAAATCATCATTTCCTATACAACACATCAGGACTTGCACAGAGAGTGGGCAGGGACCATTCTTTATCCAATCATGTATATTAATAATTACTATTTAGCCTCACATACTTGGGACCTCAGCGCATCAACTCAAACCTCAGCCCATTACAAAAACGAAATGGAGACAGAAAGGAGTACACTTTCTTTTTCAGCAGTTCATGGAATCTGAGTGGCTCAAACTCCCAGTTAAGTAATTTCATTCAATTTTGAATTGAATTGAAGCCCCAAGCCTCAGAAGGCTAATAAAAAACAACTTTGAACACCAAATCTTTGCAGATGTCCAAACAAGATTTTGCCCACTAAGAAATCTGTCTTCTTAGCCTACTGTTTTCTTAAACTACCTATGTTAATTCCTCATCAGGAACAATTTGCCCTTCTGGAATTAGTCCACTAATGAAGATATTTTCTTACTGTAAATCCACCTTCACAAAACTATCCTGCCCACTGAGAAAGCCATCTTCTTAGTGAAATAAATCCCCTTTTGCCACACATATTTCAGGTTTGTGAATTCTTTCAAAAAGGACCTGCAATATTGACCAGAGGGGATCTCTTACCCTCAATTCTTGCACCTCAGTAATTTTTAATATTATACCCGTAAGAGGTAAGAGATATAGGAAAAGGACCCATAGATAAAAAAAAAAAATCCTTTTAGAGGTACTTTTTGTTGTAGTGAAGAACTGAAAATCAAGTGAGTGCTCATAAGTTGGAGAATGGCTGAAGAAACATTTGGATATAATAAAATATTCTGGTACTGTATTGTTACTAAGAGGAGGAAGAAAAGGAAAAGGAGGGAGAAGTAGGGGAAGGAAAAGAGAAGAATCTTAGAATAGGGTACTATTTTCATTGTTATGGATAAGGCTTATTTCTTCATATAGTTTAATGGGTATTTTATTGATGACTAGTTCTGCATCCCCAAACTTTAGATAGCAAACAGTACCAAAAATTTCTATTATATATTATTATTAACATACAATCTGCACATTGTAAAATAACACAATATATGAAGGATAAAAGATTCTGACCAAAGAAAAAGGTAATGGAAGAACAGCATATGTGTATTTAAATATGGACACAGGGAAAAAAAAGGTGGTGGGGAGACTTGTGGTCTGTACTGGTAAAGTAAGTGTCCACAAAGACAAAATTTCATCTAAGCATCTAAATATGTAAGAGTTTCAGATGGCCAACCAATTTTATATTTCATTATATTTAAAAACAATAATTAATTTTCCAAAAGTCACATCTAAATCAGAAACTTCCTATCTTCATTTGTCTCAAATCCCCATGATTAATATTCAATTTTGCCCTGTATTAGGGATTGCTAATGATAAAGAGTGAAGTCATATACTTATTTCCTCCTTAAAAGTCTTCCTCCTTGGGGAATTTGAAATATATTTATGAGAAATTTAAATGATTTAAAATACATTTGAAGGTTTATATCACAATTCCTACAGATATAAATGGTGTGAATCATTAGCTATATAAAATATTGAATTCTCTTTTTCTATTTCTTAAAAAACAAAATGGCAAAATTGTTATTTTCTTTATTTTTTCTTTTACAGTAGAGTTGAAGTAATTTGTATAGGGTCATACAGCTAGTATCAAATATCTGAGAATGGATTGGAACTCAGATTTTTCTGACTTCAGGGTCATACTCTATTGACTGCACTACCTAGCTGTCCTGAAAACAATACAAATTAAAAGGAAACCCTTACATGATTTTGACAAATTAAAAGACCATTTAAAAACACAAGATAAAATTTAATAGGAAAGACTTCCATTTTCCTTGATGGCATTGTTATGCCCTGAATCGCCATGCCCTGAATAAAAGTATTATTATCCCTCTCCCCTTTTGCCTTGCGATTAGGATTGGAGGAATTGACTCAAAAAAACCTTTGAAGCTCTGGCCATTTTACATTCCATTGGATTATTAAATCCAGGGACATTATCTTGATCCTTGCTAATTCCTCTTCATTTGAGTATTGCCTCTCCCCTGGTTATCTCCTGCCCTGACTTTCTTATCTTGACCATTACACTGTCAGGACTAAGTTATGATCCTTTCCTGAAATTATAGCTTGTTAGCTCACCCAGTGTCCTTGTCCCTCCTGTCTGCCTTTGTTTCTCCCATAAGCTATTTGCAAACCCTAATTAGCTACAAAGGTTCTCTGCTTCAATTGTTCGAGGTTGAATGATTTTTGAACACGAGTTCCATTAGATTGCCTAGCCTAAACTCTCCACAATTAAAAGATTAAAAACCAATCTCTGTTTTGCCTCAGTTTCTCTGGTATTATAGCATATCCTGTGATTTTCTAAGCCTTCACAAAAATTCTTTTAAAATTGTACCTAAACACTTAGTAAATGCTGAAACTTATCCAATATGATTTGTTGTTTAAATAATTTTTAAAAGAAAAAAAGAATATAAAGGATAAAGTACATATTTTAAAATAATATTTTCCATGAAAATCAAGCATAAAGATGATTCATTTAATAAAATAATAATAAAACATAGTTTTTTGTCCCACTGATTAGTGCAATGTCTGCCATATAGTAAGTGATTGGTAAATGATAAATGAACAAAATATTAATGGAGATAAAATGTTAACTTTATTTTTCTCCAACAACTTTTTTATTCAGTTCCTGTGAGAAAGGTTCCAGTCAATATATCCTTGACATTTTTCGAAGTAACAGCAAGTTTGATTATTAAATGATTAAACTTCAAAATGTTGCTGGGTGTAAAAGATTTTTAAAGAAAAAAAGACTATAAATAATTAGATTCTTTAAAAATATATTTTAAGGTTAAGCAAATATAGTCACATTAAAAAGTCAACAGCAGAAGATTGAGAGGACAGTCTCCTTTACCCTCAAACTAATTTTTTTTGAAACTCAGCTCTGAATTAGTGCTTGATTGTCAAAATCCATGAATATTGGGAGTACAACACATTACCACCAGAAAATATTCTAGAAATTCACCAGAAAAGGTCAGTTTTTGCTTACATAAGGGACAAAACGGGGTGAGCTCAGGTAGGCAGATAGGCAGTGAGAGCATGGGAAATAGCTCATGCTGAGCAGACCAAAGATGTGATGGAGTGTAGTCTTTGCCAGGTGAAAATCTGTGGGGAGAATTTTACCACAGTGTCGGCTACTCTGCTCTGGCAGTAAGCCAGAATATCAGCAGAGAAGCTACAGACACAAGGGGTAATGTTAGAGTCTCTTGGGACTGAGCCACATCTACCCAACACTGGGAGGAACTCAGCATGATCTCAGTATGCAACCAGTAATCCTAGTGTAGAGGCTGATCTCAGCACAGCCATTGCTGTCCTACTGCTGCTTCACTGCTATTTTCTGTTGTCTGTTTAGGAAGCTTGATAACCCCACATTGCCCCAAAAGCATTTTTTTTAAATGAATAAAAAGGCAAAGCAGGTTCTAACTATAGATAGCCTCTATACGGAAAGAGAACAGATTTCAAACCTTAAGGAGGCTAAAAACAATGTGTCTTTAGATCCAAAGGTGGATATGATTTGGTCCTCAACACATAAGGCTCTCATAGAAGAAATTTAAAATGCTCTTAAAAGAGAGCTAGTAGAAAAATGGGGAAAGGAAAGGGAAGTTTTACAGAAGGTATGGATAAGACATGTAACTCATTAAAAGATAGAGAGGAAAAAGAAATCAACTTCCTGAAAAACAGAATTAGTGAATTGAAAAAAGAAAATAACTCCTTAAAAAATCAAATTGGCAAAATGGAAAAAAAATTCCATAGAACAGAACAACTCTTTAAAAAACTCAATTAGACAATTACAAAAAGAAATTTTAAAAAGTACATAAAGAAAATAATTCAGTAAAAATCGGAATTGAACAAATGGAAATAAATGACTCTAGGAGACACAAAGAATCAGTCAAGCAAAACCAAAAAAATGAAAAAAAATAGAAAAAAAATGTTAAATACCTACTTTGGAAAACAACAGACCTGGAAAATAGATCTAGGAGAGATAATCTAAAGATTATTGGACTCACTGAAAATCATGATGAAAAAATAACCTAGACACTATTTTTCAGGAAATCATCAAAGAGAAGTGCCCAGATGTTATAGAAATCTAAGGTAAAATAAACATTAAAAGAATTCATCAATCACTTACTGAAAGAGATCCCAAAATCAAAACTCCAGGAAATATTGTGGCAAAATTCCAGAACTTTCAGATCAAGGAAAAATAATACAAGCAGCCAGAAAATAATTTGGAATACCAAGAAGCCACAATAAGGATTACTCAGTAAGTATCTAGCAGCTTGCACATTAAAGAATTGCAGAGCCTGGAATCTGATATTCTGAAAGGCAAAGAAACTTGATATGTATCCAAGAATGACTTACCCAGATAAATTGAACATTTTCTTCCAGGAGGAAGATGTACATCAGATGAAATAGGTGAATTCCATTTATTTCTGACAAAAAAAAACAGAGCTAAACAAAAAGTTTGACCTCCAAATATAGGACTCAAAAGAAGCATAAAAAGGTAAAAAGAAATCTTGAGAACTGTATTTCTGTATGTATATGTATATCCATATACATAAAGAGTAAATGTATAATTACGTTTTACTGTTATAATATTTAAAAAGTATCTAGAGGTGGAAAGGAAATTGTAACAAAAAAGGGAAAAGTGTAGGTACTACATCTCATGAAGAGGCAAAGGAAACCTATTATATCTGAGGGAAGGAAAAGAAGGGAATGAATATAGTATGAATCTTACTCTCATCAGAATTGGCTCAAAGAGAAAATATTAGACATATTCGGTTTACAGAGAAACTTTTCCTACCTCATTGAAAAGTGGGAGGGGAAAAGTGAAAAGGGAAGAAGTAGGCTAAATAGAAGGGAATACAGAAAATATAAGGGGAAAGGTTTAAGAAAAGGGGAGGGACTCTAAGGGGGGAGGGTGCTAATGAGGGAGGGCTGCATGAGGCAAGTGCTGGTTATAACTTTAAACCAGGGGGAGGGGGATAAAGGGGAAAGGAAAGAGAAAAGCATAATCTGGGGTTGACTAGAAGGCACAAAATACAGAATTGGTAATTTTATTCATAAATGTGAATGGGATAAACTCCCCCATAAAGCAGAGGTGGATAGCAGACTGGAATAAAAGCCAGAATACTACAATATGTTGTTTACAGGAAACACACTTGAAGCAGGGTGATACATACAGAGTAAAGGTAAAAGATTGGAGCAGAATCTACTATGCTTCAGATGAAGCCAAAAAAGCAGGAGGAGGCATCCTGATCTCAGATCAAGCAAAAGCAAAAATTGATCTAATTAAAAGTGGTAAGGAAGGACACTATATCTTGCTAAAGGGTAGCATAGATAATGAAGCAATATCAATATTAAACATATATGCACTAAGTGGTATAGCACTAAATTCCTAAAGGAAAAGTTAAGAGAAGAAGATATAGCAAATGTATAATAGTGGGAGAATTCAACATTGCACTCTCAGATCTAGATTAATCAAACCACAAAATAAATAAGAAGTAAAAAGAAGTAAATAGAACACTAGAAAAGTTAGGTATGATAGATCTTTGGTGAAAACTAAATGGAGACAGAAAGGAGTACACTTTCTTCTCAGCAATTCATGGAACTTATACAAAAATTGATCATATATTAGGACATAAAGACCTCAAATTCAAATGCAGAAAGGCAGAAATAGTAAATGCATCCTTTTTAGATCATGATGCAATAAAATTACATTCAATAAAAAGCCAGGGGAAAATAGACCAAAAAGTAATTGGAAACTAAATAACCTCATCCTAAGGAATGATTGGGTGAAACAGCAAATCACAGACCCAATTAATAATTTCACCAAAGAGAATGACAATAATGAAATGTCATACCAAAATGTGTGGCATACAGCCAAAGTGGTAATAAGAGGAAATTTTACATCTCTAGAGGTCTACTTGCATAAAACAGACGAATGTTATGGAATATTATTGTTCTGTAAGAAATGACTAGCAGAATGAATACAGAGAAGCTTGGAGACACTTACATGAACTGATGCTAAGTGAAATGTGCAGAACCAGCAGATCATTATATACAGCAACAAGATTATACAATGATCAACTCTGATGGATGTGGGTCTCTTCAATAATGAGATGATTCAAATCAATTCCAATTGATCAGTGATGAATAACCCCAGCTATACCCAGTGAAAGAACACTGGGAAATGAGTGTGGACTGCAACATAGCGTTTCCACTCTTTCTGTTGTTGTTTGCATTTTTGTTTTTCTTCCCGGTTATTTTTACTTTCTTTCTAAATCCGATTTTTCTTGTGCAATAAGATAACTGTATAAATATGTATACTTATATTTTATTTAACATATACTTTAACATGTTTAACATATATGGGACTGCCTGCCATCTAGAGCATGGAATAGAGGGAAGGAGGGGAAATGTTGTAACAGAACAATTGTAACGGTCAATGTTTAAAAATTACCATATGCATGTGTTTTGTCAATAAAAAGCTATAATAATAAAAAAGGGGACAAACTCAATGGCAGCAGCAGGATCCATTATATATGTGAACTCTGCTTAAAAAGTGATCACTAAAAAATATGGATAGTTAGACTCAGGAGTTAATCACCCTGATAAAAAGATTCAAGGACTTGGTTGTTCCAAGGCTAGTTATCAGTTTTAACTTTGGAAGATCAAATGTTTACTGATGAATTGAATTTGTATTACACTGGGCAGAGAATTAGTGTGTAGGAAGTAGATAAAGTCTCTGTTTATCAAAATCTACTTGTTTAAACCATCTTGAATGAATTCAGTGTTTCCTCTCTCCCTCTCTCTAAGCTATTACAAATGTATAGTACCCTAATGCTTCCTCTGTCCTTGAGGAAAGAATTTGATAAACTTAATTACTCCAAAGTATAATGTCTGATCAGGCATAATGCTCTCAGCATAATTGCAGATGCTAACAACAGACTGCGGACAGTTTTTATTTGGGGAAAGGGGGGGAGGTGAATAATAGGACACTTGCCTCAATCAGAACTTGCCTCAAATCAGAATCAGATAGTATTTATTTTCATTTTTTTATATCACTGAAACCTAGAATTCAAGAGTTTAAAAAGACTTCATTAGTCATCTAGTAGACAAAGAAATCTATTGTGTGGCCTTTGCTGTAAGGAGTGAGAGCTAGTTGTTTCTTGAGTCAGCTCATAGTTAAGATTTTTTTTCCCCCCTACTTCAAGTCTAAGTTTGTCTCTTTAAAACTTTTACATAATATTCTACTTTCTAGGTACAAATGGAACAACTCTTTCCTATCACAGCCCTTCAAATGCTTTCTTCTCCCCCAACTTTTAACCCCAAGCTTCTTTTCTTTAGGATAAAAATTCATAGTTCTTTTAACTAATCCTCCTCATAGGTCTTGAATTCAAGGCCTTTTACCATCCAGATTATCCATCTCAAGGCTTTCAAATTTATTTAAGACATTGATGTTTCTTAAATTATGTTGTCTCAAACTGAACAAAATACTTTGCTAAGGTCTTAGGAAGATAAGTACAGTGGGACTGTAACCTCCTTATTCCTTGAAACTATCCCCTTGTGAGCTTGTCTAAGAGTAAATGAGATTTCATCTATGGTTTGTTTAGTCTTTATCTGCCACATCACTCTGCTGACTCATGGTGAGCTTACAGTAAAAATCCCTGGATCTTTTTTTCCAGAATTCCTGCTGTCTACCAATGTCTACACAACCTTATAATTATGAAGTATGTTAATGTGTGTGTTCAAGTGAGAGATTTTACATTTATTCATACTAAATGTTATCTTATCAGTCTAGTGTTCTATCTAGTGTTCAAGTCCTTTTGAATCTTGACTATTATTCACTGGGTTAGCTATCACTCTCAGTTTTGGGTCACTTAGAAATCTGATAAGGATACAACATACATAGCTATCCAAGTCATTGATAAAAATGGTAAGCTGGGATACTCAATTGGAGTAGAATAAGTGTTACCCCTTTTTATATTATGTAATGTTAAGTTAACATTTAACCATTAAAAACAACTTTTTGAATCTGTCTATCCAAACAGATTTACTTATTTGCTTAATGATTACAAGTCTTCTAAACATCAGGTCCCCTAATTTGTTTTTATTTTAATATTTTGATAACTGCACTTCAGTATCTTTGTTTCCTTTGAAATCTAATGTATTTAGAAAGTACCAAAAATTTTAGGAGTTTTGGGATATTAAAATTGAATGTTATTTTTTTTCACATTCCATAATTTCTTTAACTTGTCTTGTTGATGCAAATTATTCGTCTTCTGGCACTGTACTTCTGGTCATTCCACATTCTTATATTCTCCATCCTCACCTCTGTTCCAAGATTCCCTAATATCTTACAAAGGGTACATCAAACATGATTTTCTACATGATTTCTTTGCTGATCTTTTCTACTGCTACTGTCTTTGCTCTTTAGTTTTTGTTTATTTTGTATATATGTACATGTGTGTTTTCCTGAGAGAAAATAAGCCTCTAAAGACAAGGGTCTTTGTAATTCCATGGCCTGGTACATAATAGCTATTTAATGAATACTGATTATTTGAAATCATAGGATCATAGATTTAAGGCTGGAATGAAGTTTAAAAAACCTAATATACACTGCTATTTCATTTTATAGTTCACAAAACTAAGACCCAGGGAAGTTAGATAAATTATTATTCTGAGATGTTTTTGGACCCTGCAAATGTTAGAGGACATTCAGACTTCTAACAGGAGTTGAACTACATTATCTCAGGAATTTTCTCCAATTCTAAGATTCAGTAAATCAACTGGTGTTATTGATGAAGGAATCCTAAAAAAATAATGACTCCTTTAAATAATGATTCTAAACTAATTCTAGAGTAGCAGAACTCACAAAAAGATGGAGTGGAAAATTTTCCCCCACATAAGACAAATTAGAAGGTAGTCAGGAAAGGTCTGTTGCACTAGGGCTAGGGTGGAGCACTATCCATTACAGATTGTGGCAACACAGACCAACCATAGCAAACTAGGAGTAGGCTTGAGAATGAGAGTTCTCAGTCCATTGATGGTAAAGGGATCAAACAATTGGTCAGAAGGAGATTATAGGGGTCTTTTTGCAAGCACTAAGGTAAGACTCTGTTGCTTTGCCCATACTAAGATCAGTGTTGCAGCCCTGAGCAATAACCCCAAGGCAAGAAGGAGCACTACCAATCTGGAGCTTGGAGCCACAGTGGAGTGGGAAACCTTCCTCATAGTGCCATGGCTGTCACTCACAGACCAGAGCATAGGCCAGGAGAGATGTAAACTCATCTCTCCTTACATCATACCACCCTGGAAGAACTGAAAATTTACAGGTCCCTAGAAGTATATCTGAAAAACAATTTCACAAAATTCCGAAAGCTTGAGACAGTGCACCTTCTACCCTGGAAGCAGAGCCTTGCTTTGATAAACAGTTAAAAATTCAAGTAATAGCTTGGGAAAATGAAAAACAACAGAAAAATATTTTGATCAAAGAAAGTTACTATAGAAACAAAGAAGGTCAAAATACACAGAAGGCAATAATAAAGTCAATGTTCCTACAACTAAAAGAGAGGCAGAGAAAAAATTGGGAAGAGAAATAATAGTGATGCAACGAAATCATGAAAAATGAATCAGCACTTTGATAAAGGAGACACACAAAAAAATTACTAAAGAAAATAAGATCTTAAAAATAGATGAGGCTAAATGTAAAGGAGGTACAAAAAGCCAATGAGGAAAAGGGTATCTTTAAAAGCAGTATTGGCCGAATGGAATGAAACACAAATATTCACTGAAGAAAAAACTCTTTAAAAACAAAATTGAGCAAACAATGAAAATATAACTAAAAGAATGGGAAAAAAAGAAAACAATGTGAAATATTCCATTGGAAAAAGACCTGCCCTAGTAGATCCAGGCAAGATAATTTTAAAAATTATTAGTCTATCACTGAAAGCTATGATAAAAAGAAAGAGACAGAGCCATGGAGGGGGGAAGGGGGAAGTCAGGGAAGAAGGTACAAAAAAGGAGAGGGAGGGAAGAAGGAAAAGAGAGCATAAACATTATCTTTCAAAAAATTAACAAAGAAAAATTTCCCTGAGGTTTTAGAACCAGAGGGTAAAAATAGAAAAATAGAAAGAAACAAGGTATTGTGTAGCACAATCAGGACAACACAATATTTAGCAGCTTCTACATTAAAGGATTTAAAGTATTGGAATATGATATTCTGGAAGGCAAGGGAGCTAGGATTACAACTAAGAATCATCTATTTAGCAAAAAGAAATATAATCCTTCAGGGAAAAATAGATATTCAGTGAAGTAGAATACTTTCACTCATTCTTGATGAAAAAACTAGACCCAAATAAATAATTTTGTATTCAGTTATAAAATCAAGAGAAGCATAAAAAAGTAAATAGGAAAGAGGAATCATGAGGGACTTAATAAGGTTAAACTGTTACATTCCTAAAAGTGTGTGTGTGTATGTGTATGTGTATACACAACACACTTTATACACACACATATGCAAACACATAAACATAAAGAAAGGGGGGGGCAAGTATGAGTTGAATATGAAGGGATAGTATCTAAAAAAAATAAGGAGTAAGAAAAATGCACTGGGAGAAAGGAAAAAGGAGAGGTGGAATGTCATAAAAGGAAAGGAAAAGCTTTTGCAAAGGAGAGAAAAGGAGGGGAAGTAAGGTAGAGTAAGTAAACCTTACTTTCATTTGTATTGGCTCAAAGAGGAAATTACATAGTTGTTTCAATACAGAAATTGATCTAACCCCACTGGAAAGTAGGAAAAGAAGGGCATAAGAGAAGGGAAAAATGTTAAAAAGAGACCAGATTAGGAGAGAAAGTAGTCACAAGCAAAACACTTTTGAGGAGGAGCAGGATGAAAGGAGAAAGAGAATAGAATAAATGGGAAAATAGGATGGAGAGAAATAGTTAACAAAAGTAACTGTGGAATACATATTTAAAATAAGTTGCACTAACAAAGGTCTTATTTCTCAAACATATCAAAGTGATAAAAATAAGTTATTTTTTAATTCCTAAACGATCAAAAGACATAGTTTTCACATGAAATAATCAAAACTATCTATACCCATATGAAAAAAATGCTCTAACTCACTATTGATTGGAAAAATGCAAATTAAAATTATTCTAAGGTACTATTTCATACCTATTTAATTGCCTAAAAGGACAGAGGAGAGAAATGACAAATACTGGAAGGGAAGTGTGAAAAGTGACACATTGATACATTGTTTGAGTTGTGAATTGATTTAACCATTTTGTAGAGCAATTTGGAATTATATTCAAAAGGCTATAAAATTATGCATACCCTTTGGACTAGTAATATCATGACTACATCTATATCACAAAAGAGTTAATAAGCAAAAAGGAAAAGGACACACACACACACACACACACATATATATATATATATATATATATATATATACACATGTGTTTTTAAATTTTGACTCTAATAGGGAATAACAATCATTCAGTTGGGTATAGAAAATTTATAGAACTCTCCCTGATTACTATTTGACTCTGGATATCCACTGAGTCTCAGATTTTTCATTTTTAAAACATAGTTGATAATATGTATAATGTTTATCTCCATGAACATATATATATATACTGAATTTTTCTAAACCTTATAGTAATATATGTGTCAGTTGCTTTTAACTATTCACTATATGAAGAATCAGTTCTATTAATGAGAGAAATCATTTGTTTTTCTGCATACTGGTGTCAAAACCATAGCTAAACCATCATTCTTTTTGTAATTAGGACTTTATAGATGCTAACATAAATATGCTATATATCTTAAGAATTTATTTTTATATTTACAATTTTATCACAATATGCTTAATGTTAAAAACTTGGATACATACATTTGTATATATTTTACATGATATAAATATGTGTATGTAAATATAAATGTGTATGTATGAGTAATAAAATACCTCTATTCCAGGAATAATGTATGTGTTAAAGTAAATATAGAATACAGTTGCAATCATTATTTCTTTTTTTTTATTAAAGCTTTTTATTTACAAAACATATTCATGAGTAATTTTTCAACATTGACTCTTGCAAAACCTTTTATTCTACATTTCCCCTTCCTTCCCCCCCCCCGCCCCCCGCTGGCAGGTACCTTAATACATGTTAAATATGTTAAAATATATGTTAAATCCAATATATGTATACATATTTATACAGTTATCATGCAGCACAAGAAAAATCAGGTCAAGAAGGAAGAAAAAAACTGAGAAAGAAAACAAAATGCAAGCAAATAATAGGGAGAGTGAGAATGCTTTGTTGTGGTCCACACTCAATTACCACCATTTTCTTTTTTGATATAGATGGCTCTTTTTATCACTAAATAAGCAGAATTGGTTTGAATCATCACATTTGTTGAAGAGAGCCAAGTCCATCAGAACTGATTTGATTTCAGAACTATGAGCCTTCCTCTCCTCTCTAATTCCTCTGTCTATTTTTCCTCTGTACCTCATTTATATTACATGATTACTGTTTTTATTTTATTCCTGTTAATCTTTCTTTTGAGCTACCCTATTGTTGATGGGAATTTTAAACACATAGTATGTATTTTCCCATGTAAAAAACATTTTTTCCATGTTTAAACAGTTTGTCCATGTTAAGTTCCTTAAAACTGAACTTTCATATTGAGTCATATGTTAAATTTTTTTGTTAAAGTCAGGTTTGATTGATAGAAAGTCCTGAAAACCTGCAAGTTAGTTGAATGTTCATTTTTTTCTCATTCCAAAATAATAGATAATTTTGCTGAATATATTTTTGGCCGCAGGTCTAAATCTTTTAATTGTGGGTAGATATGATTTCAGGCCTGCAGTCTTTTATTGTAGCTGATATAATTCTAATTGTAGTTCCAGTGTTTTTGAACGTTTTTTTTTTTCTTCTTTCTTATAAAATTTTGTTTTTGATCTGGGAGTTTTGAAATTCAACAATAATATTCCTGTGTGTTTTCCACAAAGGATCTCTTTGTGATGATCAATGGATTTTTTCTATTTCTACTTTCCTCTTATATTCTATCATTCCAGAATAATTTTCTTGGGTTATTTCCTGCATTATTGTGTCAAGGCCCTCTTTTTGCTCACAACTTTCTGGCAATCCAATTATTCTTATGTTTTCTCTTTTTTATTCTACAGATCTGTCCTTTTCTCATAAGATGTTTCACATTCTGTTCTATTTTTTTCATTCTTTATAATCTGCTTTGTTATTTCTTGATCTGTTATAGCCAGTGAAAACTGGCTTCCCCTTCCCAATTCTAATTTCAAAGAATCATTTTTATCTTTGATATTCTATACCTGTTTTTCCAATTGGTTAACTTTTTTTTCATAAGCTTCTTGTATTTCCTTGATGTTTTTAAATTTTTTTTAGTTTTTCTTCATTTGATTTTAAAATTCTTTTTTGGGGTCTTCTATAAATTCTTTCTGGGCAGGGAGTTCTTCTTTCAGGTAGAAGCTATATTTACTGAAATGTCCTCCTCTGAAGATGAATCCTGATCTTCCCTGTTCCCATAATATGTTTCAATGTGGCGATTATTTCTTCTTTGTCAATTCATTCTTTTTAAATAATAGATATTAGTGGATGGGAGCAAGGTATCTCACAAAACAGATAGTAGTACATATTTGACCCTTAAACTTCAACTCAAAGTGATTTCTGTAATCTCAGTTCAGTCTAGTTAGTATTCTATACCTTATATCCCAAACCAGTTTGTTCTTCCCATTTTCTACATGTATAATAGAAAATGTTCAATGCCTGTATATGTGAGGACTGTGCTAGCACCCAGGATACCTTAGAATCAGCCGGAGTCAGGATAAGCAAAAGTCCTTAGTCTTTATTCTTGGTCTTTAGGGGGAGAAGTGAAGGGGTTGGAAGTAGGATCTCCACAGCCACCTTCTTCCTTGTGCACTGCCAAAAGTGACTCTGCTAGTCTTACTCCACCCCCTAGTCCCTCCTACAATCCTTTGTATACACCAATCATCGAGTCAGCACAGGATAGTGGGAAGGGCCATTTTCCAAGCATATGCCCAATGCCCATAGAGTGTTGTCCAATTGGTAGTTAGCCTCAAGTGCTTGGCAGTCCTGACCTGAGTGCATCGACTCAAGAGTTTCAGTCCTCTACATATATATGTAGGAACCACAGAAATATGAAATTCAGCTTTTCCTTTGAATTTAAGACACAAGCAGGGATAGTGAAATTAAGAAATGGCTCAAATATCTTCACACTCTGTATCTAGTTTACACATTTCATCTGGTGTATATAGACAGATCTTGATTTTTACTTGGTAAAAAGGAAAACTTAGTAAACTGTAGATAAGGGAGAAGAAAATTTCTGAGTGATTGACAACACTTTGAGCATATGGAGGACCTATTCAACTAAGAAATTAAATGAAGAGATTAAGTTTCTTTTATATAAAATGGATAACCACCTAATCCACGAGTTGGAGCTGGCTGGAGGCTGAAGAAAGCAGAGGCAGAAGCCAAGGACAAAGCTTCAAGATCTCTTGGGGCCAGGCAGAGAGATAGGCCTCAACTAACCAGGCAAATTTTTAAGGAGAAATAAACGTTTGCATTTTTAGCAGCTGGCTGAGATTTTGGATTAATTATTGATTGTAACTGAGACTAAGGCTGCCTTCCAAGGAAGACCTCCACTATTCAGTTTGTTTGTATTCTAAGGGACAGGACATAAGTGTAACCATTTGAGTAGCCTAAAGCCTTTTTCTTCTTTTGATTACTGTGTTTTCTGTTAATGTTCTGACCCACTAAAAAGGCAAAGTACTAGTAATTATGAATATCTGGTATCTTCCCTTTTTAAATGTGACTAAACAGATTAGCCATTCCAGAGTCACAAATATGTCTCATTTGAAGGGTAAGTTAGAACAAAATAATGTACTCACACATAGCTGCATATCTAAGTAAGTGATCTATCAAATGTTTGAAATGTTTGAAAGAGCCCTAGACAGCTGAACTAAGAATATTCTCTGGAACAGCAGATCTCAAAGTTTTTAAATCTTTTAGTCTCAGAATACATTCATATATTTAAAAAGAGTTACCCCCAAAAAATGTTTATGTAAGTTATATCTATCAATATTTACTCTACTAGAAATTAAACATGATAAAGTTTTGAAGTATCAATCCACTTAAAATAATAACACCTCATTGTATGTTAATATAAATAACATAACTGTGTGAAAATAATTTGATTTTTTCTAAACCAAAAAACATTTTGAGTATAATATTGCTCTACATTTTTTCACAAATCTCTTTAATACATAGCTTAATAGAAAATGATTGACTTCTCATATATTTTCCTACATTTAATAAATTTTGACACGGTGTTTTGGTTGCAGTATATGAAGAAAATCTGGCCTCATAAAATATGTAGTTTGAAAGGAAAAGACTATTTTACACAGCTTTAATAGCAAAAAATACCTTAGAGTTAGTGTGACAATAGTTTTGATAAACATTTCCTGGAAGAGTCATGAATACACTCAAGAGACTATGGATAATACCATGAGAATTGTTATTATAGAGCATATTGATTTTTCAAGAATATTATATTAATCCTTTAATAAAATTTTACTTTTATGTAACTTCCTGTTTTCTATCTCTGCTTATCTTTAAAATACATACACACACACACACACACACACACACACACACTTTCTCAGTAGAATTCTGTCAGTATTTACAGAAATTTACTAAACGTAAGCAAAATCACTTGTGACCTCAGATTTATGGTAGGTGTATTTGTTAGTCCTGGTTAATGCTGTCGTATGGAATAAAAGATTAAAGACTTTTTTTCCTTCAGTAATACAGTGTGGAAATAGAGAATTTAGTATGTTGGATTTAAAATCATAAACGCCTTCTGACACCTATAGCTTTGTTGCCATGGAAAAAAGCATTTCACTTCTAAAGTAGCCTGAGTCTTTTCTGAAAAATGGGAATAATAATCCTTGCGCTAATCAAATGACTACTAGTTGGGACAGTTGATATGAGCAAATTTATCTCCTTGCATCCATCCTCTCCTCTTTCTAATCTGCCTCCCATGAATTACCAACTTGAACTTCTATAACACAGGGTTCATCTTATCACTGCTGTTTAAGAATTAGTTTCCTATTGCTCAAGATTCTTAGCTTAGAGCCTCTGAAAACTTTTTTTTTAAGTTGATGACTACATACAAAACTTTGTATGTATGTGTATGAGATGTTTACTTTTGGCACTCTGGTGAAACCTATGGATTACTTCTCAGAATAATGTCCTTAAATGCATAAAATAAAACACATAGGGTTTTTAAAGGAAACAAATTATATTGAAATGTAGTCATCATTTTTTTCTTCTTCTTTTTTTTAATGGACTATTTATATTACCTTCTTGGAAAATCTGAGTTAAGTAGTTGGCTATATGTAGATCAAAGTTAGGAAAAAATATTGTCTGGGGGGCGGAGCCAAGATGGCGGAGAAGACACACGCGACTTTCCAAGCTCTTCTCTTACCCTCTTTATCAATATTATATCGAGCCTCAAAAATAGTCTTGACTGCTACAATTCGTAAAGATAAGAAGTAGAACAATTCACCGGCCGAAGAAAATCTGCAGTCTCGCCAAAAAAGGTTGGTTCCGGGGCCAGGGGGGAGATCGGCACAGACGGGGAGAGAAATTAGGTTCCGAGGAGAGTTTCAAACCGAGGGTGAAGGCACAGATCTCAGCACAAGCGCGCAGCCCCAACCCACAGTACGGGCTTTTCCTTGGGGCAGTTGTGATCCTGCACAGCAGGAGGACGCAGCCCGGGTTAGCCTCCAATCTGCCCAGTGGGGAGCTCGGCTTGGGGCCATAGAGCTTTTCCAGGGCCGATTTGCATCAGGCAGAGACTCTGGGCAGAGTTTGTGGCTGTCTGCTTTCTGCAGTCAGCTGCTAATACTCACAGTCCCACAAGAGGCTCTGGCCTGGGGCGGTGACACTTTCACCACTTAGTCTCTAGCCTAGGGCAATCGATAATCCACTCAGCCCTGCTAAGCAGTTTGATAGCTGGGCCAGTGCTGAATCCACTTCCTGTTGGGGAAGGGAAAACTCTCACCCAGAGCACTCCCATACCTGGAGCTGGAAATCGGTTTACATCTTTCCCTGCTCTGCAGAGGAAGATGGTAACCCCCTTTCCTAGGAGACCTACCCTAAAGGCTTTAAAACATGAATAAAAAGATGAAAAGAACGGATCAACAGCTTCTATGCAGAAAAAGAGCAGGTCAGCAAACCTGAAGACACCTCAAACAGCAAAAATGCATCATACTGTCCTCCTTACATAATGCTTCCCACAGAAGAGACCATTAAAAGTCTCAAAAGAGAGTTAGAAGATAAATGGGGAAAGGAAAGAGAAGCCTTACTAAGAGAGCAACAACTTCCTGAAATACGAATCTGAAAAGTTAAAAATTCCCAGGAAGTAGGGAAACAAAATTGGTGAATTGGAAAAATAAAAAATCTCAGGAAAGTAAGAATTGTGAATTGAAAAATAAAGAATTCACTAGAAAGTAGGATTTGTGAATTGAAAAGACAAAGAACCTGCAAGAAAGTAGGATCCGTGAATTGAAAAGACAAAGAACACGCAAGAAAGTAGGATCTGTGAATTGAAAAGAAAATAATTCACTAAAAAAAATTAGTGAAATGGAAAAATTCCACAGACCAAAACAATACATTCAAAACTCAATTGGACATATACAGAAAGAAGTAAAAAAGCTATTGAAGAAAATAATTCTTTAAAAATTAGAACTGAACAAATTGAAACTAATGATCATTGAGACAGCAAGAATCAGTCAAGCAAAACAAAAATGACAAACTGAAAACCACGAATTTTCTACTTGCAAAAACGACAGACTTGGAAAATAGATCTAGGAGAGATAATCTGAGGATTATTGACTTCTGAAAACTATGATGAAAAAAAAGAGCCTAGATACTATTTTACAAGAAATCATCAAAGAGAACTGCCCAGATGTAATAGAATCAGAAGGTAAAATAGGCATTGAAAGAATTCATCGAACACCTTCTGAAAGAAACCCCAAAATAAAAACCCCAAGGAATATTGTGGCAAAATTTCAGAACTATCAGATTAAGGAAAAAATTTACAAGCAGCCAAAAAAAAAAAACCATTTAAATACTGAGGTGCCACAATAAGGATCACCCAAGATCTGGCTGCCTCTACATTAAAGGAAAGAAGGGCCTGGAATATGATATTCCGAAAGGCACAAGAACTTGAGATGCAGCCAAGAATAAACTACCCAGCTAAGCTGAGCATTTTCTTCCAGGGAAGAAGATGGACATTTAATGAAACAAATGAATTCCATTTGTTTCTGAAGAAAAAACCAGAACTAAACAAAAAATTTGATCTCCAAGAATAGAACTCAAGAGATGCAGAAAAGGTAAAAATAACTCTTGAGAATTGTATTCTGTTGTGGATATACAAAAAGAATACATGTATAATTTGATTGTACTGATATAACATAAAAAAGGGAAGTAGATATGGAAAAGGGATGATGGCAGAACAAGGTGGGAAGGAGGGATAAAAAGAGGGAAACCACATCCCACAAAGAGGCTAAGGAAACTTATCATATCTGAGGGAATTTAGAGAGGGGGAGGAACATTGTGTGAATCTTACTCTCATCAGAGTTGGCTCAAAGAAAAATAATTGACATTTGTTTAAGAGAAAATTCTCCTCGCCCTCATTAAAAACGGGGAGAGGAAAAGGGAAAAAAGAGATAAGGGAAGGAAGGGGAAAGACCAAAGGGGGAGGGAGGGATTATAAAGAGGATAAGTATCATGATACAAGAGGGGTACATAAGTTTAAAGGGGAAAGAGGGTTGGGGAGGCAAGAATAAGTAAAGCACAATCTGGGGTTATTAGGATGGCAGGAAATACAGATTTAGTAATTCTAACCGTAAATGTAAATGGGATGAACTCCCCCATAAAGAGGAGGCAGATAGCAGACTGGATCAAAAGTCAGAACCCTACAATATGTTGTTTACAAGAAACACATTTAAAGCAGGGGGATGCATATAGAGTAAAAGTAAAAGGCTGGAGCAAAATCTATTATGCTTCAGGTGAAGTCAAAAAGAGGGTAGCCATCCTTATCTCAGACCAAGCAAAAGTAAAAATTGATCTAATTAAAAGAGATAAGGAAGGTAACTACATCCTGCTAAAGGGTAGCATAAACAACGAAGCAATATCAATATTAAACATATATGCACCAAGTGGTATGGCACCAACTTCCTAAAGGAGAAGTTAAGAGAGTTGCAAGAAGAATAGACAACAAAACTGTAATAGTAGGAGATCTCAACCTTGCACCTCAGAATTAGACAAATCAAACCACAAAACAAATAAGAAAGAAATTAAAGAAGTAAATAGAATATTAGAAAATTAGGTATGTTGGATCTTGAGAAAATTGAATGGAGATAGAAGGGAATATACTTTCTTCTCAGCAGTTCATGGAACCTATTCAAAATTGACCATATATTAGGACATAAAGACCTAAATTAAATGCAAGAAAGCAGAAATAGTAAATGCTTTCTTTCAGATCATGATGCAATAAAACTACATTCAACAAAAAGTTAGGGGAAATAGACCAAAAGTAATTGGAAACTAAACAATCTCATCTTAAAGAATGATTGGGTGAAGCAGCAAATTATAGATACAATTAATAATTTCACCAAGATAATGACAATGATGAGACGTCATACCAAAATTTGTGGGATGCAGCCAAAGGGTAATAAGAGGGAATTTTATATCCTTAGAGGCTTACTTGAATAAAACAGAGAAAGAAAAGATTAATGAATTGGGCTTGCAACTAAAAACTAAAAAAGACCAAATTAAAACCCCAATCAAATACTAAATTGGAAATTCTAAAATTAAAAGGAGAAATTAAAAATATTGAAAGTAAAAAACTATTGAACTAATTAATAAAACTAAGAGTTGGTCTCTATGAAAAGCCAATAAAATAGATAAGCCTTTGGTAAATCTGATTAGAAAAAGGAGGGAGGAAATGAAATTAGTAGTCTTAAAATGAAAAGGGAGAACTTTCCACCAATGAAGAGGAAATTAGAGAAATAATAAGGAGTTATTTTGCTCAACTTTATGCCAATAAATTTGATAACCTAAGTGAAATGGATGACTACCTCCAAAAATACAGACTTCCTCAGACTAACAGAGGAAGAAGTAAATTGCTTGAATAGTCCCATTTCAGAAAAAGAAATAGAACAGGCAATTAAACAACTCCCTAAGAAAAAATCCCCAGGACCAGATGGATTTACATGTGAATTTTACCAAACATTTAAAGAACAATTGGCCCCAATGCTATATAAATTATTTGATAAAATAGGAAGTGAAGGAGTCCTACCAAATTCCTTCTATGACACAGACATGGTACTGATACCTAAACCAGGTAGGCTGAAAACAGAGAAAGAAAATTATAGACCAATCTCCCTAATGAATATTGATGCTAAAATCTTAAATAAGATATTAGCAAAAAGACTACAGAAAATCATCTCCAAGATAATACACTATGATCAAGTAGGATTTATACCAGGAATGCAGGGCTGGTTCAATATTAGGAAAACTATCAATATAATTGGCCATGTTAATAACCAAATTAACAAAAACCATATGATCATCTCAATAGATGCAGAAAAAGCATTTGATAAAATCCAACATCCATTCCTATTAAAAACACTTGAGAGTTTAGGAATAAATGGACTTTTCCTTAAAATAATCAGCAGCATCTATTTAAAACCATCAGTAAGCATCATATGTAATGGAGACAAACTGCAACCATTCCCAATAAGATCTGGAGTGAAACAAGGTTGCCCACTATCACCGTTACTATTTAATATTGTATTAGAAACGCTCGCTATAGCAATAAGAGCTGAGAAAGAGATTAAAGGAATAAGAATAGGCAATGAGGAAGCCAAATTATCACTCTTTGCCGATGACATGATGGCATACTTAGAGAATCCCAGAGATTCTGCTAAAAAGTTATTAGAAATAATCCACAACTTTAGCAAAGTTGCTGGTTATAAAATAAACCCACATAAGTCATCAGCATTCTTATATATCACTAACAAAATCCAACAGTCAGAGTTACAAAGAGAAATTCCATTTAAAGTAACTACTGATAATATAAATATTTAGGAATCTATCTGCCAAGGGAAAATCAGAAACTTTATGAGCAAAATTACAGACCACTTTTCACACAAATTAAGTCTGATCTAACCAATTGGAAAAATATTAAATGCTCTTGGATAGGGCGAGCAAATATAATAAAGATGACAATATTACCTAAACTAATCTATTTATTTAGCGCTATACCAATCAGACTCCTAAAAACTATTTTAATGACCTAGAAAAATAACAACAAAGTTCATATGGAAAACAAAAGGTCAAGAATTTCAAGGAATTAATGAAAAAAATCAAATGATGGTGGCTTAGCTGTACCAGATCTAAAATTATATTATAGAGCAGTAGTTACCAAAACTATTTGGTATTGGCTAAGGAATAGATTAGTTGATCAGTGGAATAGATTGGGTTCAAGGGATAAAACAGTCAACAAATATAGCAACCTAGTCTTTGATAAACCCAAAGATCCCAGCTTTTGGGATGAGAACTTACTGTTTGATAAAAATTGCTGGGAAAATTGGAAACTAATATGGCAGAAACTAGGCATTGATCCATACTTAACGCCGTACACCAAGATAAGGTCAAAATGGGTTCATGACCTAGGCATAAAGAATGAAATTATTAATAAATTAGAGGAACATAGGATAGTTTACCTCTCAGACCTGTGAAGGGAAGGTCTTATGACCAAAGAGAACTAGAGATCATTACTGATCACAAAATAGAAAATTTCGATTATACTCAAACTGAAAAGTTTTTGTACAAACAAAACTAATGCAGACAAGATTAGAAGGGAAGCAATAAACTAGGAAAACATTTTACAGTCAAAGGTTCTGATAAAGGCCTCATTTCCAAAATATATAGAAAATTAACTCTAATTTATAAAATCAATCGCCATCTCACCAATTGAAAATGGTCAAAGGATATGAACAGACAATTCCTCAGATGAAGAAATTGAAACTATTTCTAGTCATATGAAAAGATGCTCCAAGTCATTATTAATCAGAAAATGCAAATTAAGACAACTCTAAGATACCACTACACACCTGTCAGATTGGCTAAGATGATAGGAAAAATAATGATGATTGTTGAGAGGATGTGGGAAAACTGGGACATTGATTCATTGTTGGTGGAGTTGTAACGAATCCAACCATTTTGGAGAGATAGTTTGGAACTATGCTCAAAAGTTATCAAACTGTGCATACCCTTTGATCCAGCAGTGTTACTACTGGGATTATATCCCCAAGAGATTATAAAGAAGGGAAAGGGACCTGTAGTGCACGAATGTTTGTGGCAGCCCTTTTGTAGTGGCTAGAAACTGAAACTGAATGGATGTCCATCAGTTGGAGAATGGCTGAATAAATTGTGGTATATGAAAATTATGGAATATTACTGTTCTGTAAGAAATGACCAACAGGATGATTTCAGAAAGGCCTGAGAGACTTACACGAACTGATGCTGAGGAAATGAGCAGGACCAGGAGATCATTATATACTTCAACAACAATACTAGATGATGACCAGTTCTGATGGATCAGGCCATCCTCAGCAACGAGATCAACCAAATCATTTCTAATGGAGCAGTAATGAACTGAACTAGCTATGCCCAGAAAAAGAACTCTGGGAGATGACTAAAAACCATTACATTGAATTCCCAATCCCTATATTTTTGCCCACCTGCATTTTTGATTTCCTTCACAAGCTAATTGTACAATAATTCAGAATCTGATTCTTTTTGTACAGCAAAATAATGTTTTGGTCATGTATACTTATTATGTATCTAAGTTATATTTTAATATATTTAACATCTACTGGTCATCCTGCCATTTAGGGGAGGGGTAGGGGGGGGTAAGAGGTGAAAAATTGGAACAAGAGGTTTGGCAATTGTTAATGCTATAAAGTTACCCATGTATATATCCTGTAAATAAAAGGCTATTAAATAAAAAAAAAAAAGAAAAAAAAAAAGAAAAAAAAATATTGTCTGAAAAATATGTATGAAGTAAGTATGAAAATGTTTAAAAATGAAACAAATATGAGGAAAATAAGACCAAATACACTGCATGTAGAATATAACAAAAGATACTTAAAATAATCTTTGAAATTTCCTAGTTTTGTGATGATTACTTTTTTGTAATCCTTCATTTTAATGAACTTCTTGTCAAGTACTTTATAGTCATCATTAACATGTTTATAATCACTTAGAGAAGTAGGTAGGAACCACTGCAATTCAGTGATGTTTACAGGGCTTTTGTTAAATAGTCTGGCTAAATTACTTAGATTACTATATTTAAGAGAAATCTAATTGTTTTAATTGTTTTACTTTGATATACTGTCAAGGATGCTAAACTTTTTCTGTGTCATCTGCAGCTTCCACAAAATCCCCCCCTAATTCCCCTTTAGAGTAATTTCTTATGCTAATCTGTAGAGATGTAGAAACCATAATGGGGAAAACTGTGATATGGAAATGATAACTAGTTTTTAGTTTTGTTTTGTTTTTGTATCTATAGTTGCTAGCACAGTGATTGTTAAGTTGATTAGATGATTAAATTAGATGATTAAGAAATACTTGTTGAATTGAAATGCATTAAATAATATATGTAGTATGTTTTTAAGTTTAAAATACTATATAATGGCATTATAAACTATAGGTCTTCAATCTTTATAGCATTATATCTGGTTTAGTGGAGTTTCATGGAGTTAAGGCAGAGTCAGTTTCCTATCATTTGGCCATCTTTCTGGTCTGTTATTTTACATTGACATGCAGAAGTAAATCTTCAGCACTGCCCAAATTAGATTAAACATATGGCATTAATTAACAATGACAGGATTTTTTTGGTTGAAGAACCATGCAGAAAACTATTTAAAATATGTAAGGGAAAATGATAAGTTTCTATGACATATGCAGTGGGGACAAAGAAAGGAGGTTCCACAAACATCAACAATTGTCAAAAAGATATAGGACGGGATTTAAAAAGAATGATGAGGGATTTGTCTTTTGTAACATATTGTCAAGTTAGAATAATGTATTTGATATATTTATGATGGAAAAAAACAGGTATAGGTCAGCTATGTATATAGTAGTAGCTTTAATATACACAGAGATATATATATACATACACACATACACACACACATATATATAAGTACACATGTATAATATGTGTACTTATATAGTGACATACATATACATACATATATACAGACAACATACATACTAAGATATACATGAATAAATGCATATCCTCTTTATAATGCATAAAGAAGTTGCTTTTAATGTAAGTTTGTTTATATCACTATATATAGTGTACATATACTTACATACACATGTGTTATGTATTTGTGTACATTGTATTAGATGGATTATATGTGTATGGTTATACATACTTGTTATATAAAACCATATTTACATGAAAATGTGTTTACATATATGCACAAAGGAAATAAAGTCATGTTTAAATTGCTGGAAAAATGAATTTTTGTCATTTTATAAAATTATTTTTCATATTTATCTTTATGTCAGAATATGTATTACTAATTAATCAGCAAGAATTGTTGAAATGCTTACCATGTACAAGACACTGGGGGTACAAAGACAAGAACAACACAGGACATATCTTTAGTAGTTTACTTCCTAATAGAGAACATGTATATGGTATGTGGGGGAGGGAGGTTGTGTGTATACATATATACAAAATACATACAAAATGAATATCATATGAAAGAAATGGGGCAGAAGAAAAGACAGCTTATCTGAATCATGAAATATATGGGAGGGAGTTACATATAAAAAGTCTGGAAAGGTAGAATCATATCATTTGAACTGACAATTTACAAAATTATAAAATGGGGACAGGTATTCCCTGTTCTTTGGGTACTTGTTGGGAAAGATCACAGTGGGAAATAGGGTGACAATCATATTTTAAGAAACTGCAGAAGATACAGAGATAAGAAGCAATAGGGGTACAGAGAGACAGTTTTGGAACAAGGAATAGGATGGTGAAGAATAATAGGCTGCATGGGGAAAAGGATGGTTAGGGAAAAGAGGTGGAAACTGTTTTAACATAAACATGGATTAGAATTGGGAGCACTAGGCAACATAGTCTGATGGAAATAGAAGAATACTTTGGGAAAGGGGAGTTAAAGGTATCATTTGATAGGGTTTTTTTGGGGGAGGGGTGGATGTCAAACTAACTAGTATCTGTGCCACTTTGGGATTAATTTGTTTATGCGATATACATATAATCACAAATATGCATTTATTTGCATGCAAATAATTTCAAAGTTATCATTTCAGTCATCAGTCCTTTCTTGTAGTTCTGCTGGTTTGGAGTTATGGGAGTCTGGATTTTGCATGGAATTTATATACTATAGGAATACAAACTTTGACAAGCATGGCTTCCCCTGATATAGCATGTATTACCTGTATGTGAAGTTTAACATATTGCTAGTATTTAGTTAATATGACTATTTGTAAATTATGCTGCTTTGATCTTTGCACGACTTCCAGATTCTCCTTTATGATATTATTTGCTCCTATTGACTCTTTTCATTAGATACTTAATAAACTTGCTATAGCAACTAGAAGAGGGATGTGGGTCAGGGGAACATGAACCAGATAAAATTCTAACACACCAGGTATAGAAATAGCTTTAAATGTAAAATAGGAGTTTATATTTGATTTTAGAGATTATACAGTGTTAAGGACCATGCCTAGGTGAAGGATCCAGTCGATTCTCTGAAAGCCTCCACAGCAGTGAATCATATCTGAATGAGTTGCAGAACAACCTTTACTGACATAGGTATTGCTTGAGGACTGGGAATGAAATAAATTGACGGCAGAGGGACAAAGAAAGAGGTCAGACAACACAACTGCCTCTCAGTGGAGAAGTCAGAGAATGCCACTGCGCCTCAGTCTCCTTGTAACATTATTATCATCCGCTCACATGAAGAGATCCATTCTACAGATCTGAATTTGACTTCCAGCAGCCACTGACAGATGGCTCCCATATCACAACATATGGCATCTGAATGTGGGACATAAGAAAAAGAAGCAGCAGTGTCTGAGAGCTATTTTTGACTAGGATCCTCCCAGAGTTCCTTTGGTAACCAATGGGGAAAGAAAGGGAGAAGAAACCCAATAAGACTCTTTTAGTTGGGGTAATTAAATGGGTCACCATATCAAAGGGCCAAGCCAGGAGACTGATGAGAGACCTAAATGCCTGTTCTGATTATAGTCCTCTTCTCCCTTTGAACATTTGCCTCCATGACATCTCACAAGATCAATACCTGCTATAGTATCTCACCCTATAACGAGCCAGAGGTGATAGTGTTACTTGCATTCCTCAGTGTGTGCACTCAGATAACAGCAAATGCACAAATTTACTGACTATACTGTGGGGGAAATATCCATAAAGCAAAAAATGGGAAATTGTTGAGGATCATGCCCAGTTGAAGGGACAGGTCAATTCTCCAAAAGTAGAAAGCTGGAAATAATGGGGGAACTCTGGATAAGGTATAAGACCCTTTAGCCTAGAGGAAACCTGCTGCATATATCTGATTTGTCTCCCCATTTCTCTTCAGTGTTCTCACCTCCCTTCCTGAGAAGTCAGGGAGGGTTCGATCACCTGTGTTCTACTTGAAGCAAGGGATACTTACAACAGAGTGCTTATATAAGCACTTACTCAGTGAGATTGATGAGATAATGGTTCTCTAGTTTGCACATACTTAGTTTGCTGTAATGATGTAATCATACTGAGGTATTTAGGACTGAGAGGACTGGAATGGGACACTATATCTTTGACCATCCTGGTGGCTCTCCTGCCTTCTTCACTACTCCACTAAGATCAAGGCTGGTCCCGAGATCCTCCAGGGAGCTAGTCCAGACATTACATTTTGGCACCTGAACCGGGACCTCCAGAAGGACACTACATCCAAAAGCCTCCACAGCTGTGAATCGTAACACTTGAAGGAGTTGCAAAGCAGCCTTTATTGACACAGCTGTTGCTTGTGGACAAATGACATAAATTGGAGGCAGAGGGAAGAAGAGAGAGGTCAGACAACACAATTGCCTTTCAGTAGAGAAGTCAGAGAATGCAACTGCCTTTCAGTCTCCTTGTATCATCATCATTATCTGCTCACATGAAGAGATCCATTCTATAGGTCTGAATTAGATCTCCAGCAGCCACTGGCAAGTGTCTCCTATATCATAACAATACAATATCATCAGAATTCACTGAATGGAGCAGATAATGGAGGGGGCTTGACATTGTCAGATCTAAACTTTAGGAAAAGCTGTGGAGAAGTATTGGAAAGACCTGGGGGAAGGACACCAATGAAGAGATTATTACAATTGTTCCAGTAAGTTCCACAGCAAACTAAGAACATTTGACTAAATTCTAAAAGGTTGGGCTCATGTAAGTACCTGGTTGAATTCTCACAATACCCAACATACTACTTTATACTGGATTTTGATAAATATTGTTGTTAATTATAGTTATATCTCACTTGACTTGAACCAGAGGACCTGGATTTGAATATCTGTTCTATTTCTATTTAGCTACAAGACCTTAGAAAAGGGACCTTCATTTTTATGAGCCTCAGATTCCTTACCTATAAAATGAAAAGTAGGGAGCAGTTTAAGGTCCCTTATAGCTTGAAAATTCTATAATAATTTTAACATAGAAAACTTATATAGTGTTTGTCAAGCAATTAACTTCATTTCAGATATGATAATGTCTAGAGGGAAGCTTTGTTCACCCTAATTCTTAATAAATATTTAACCGGAATTTTATATATGACTGCTGCATTTTACCAAAGGCCATCAAAAGGAATCAACAACAAACAAAATGAACATACTTCCAAATATGACTTACTTTATGTCAGTAAAAATTTTTACATATGTAGCATCTGACTGACCTTTGAATTACAATTATTGTACAATGTAAGATTGGGATTTATTATAAATAATTTACACAAATGTTAGAGATTTGTGGGAGAGGAGCTCTAGATTTATCATTAATCAGGCAAAGTACAAATCATGTTTTGGGAGTTTTTTTGTTCTCTCTCTTTGTCTAGCAGACTCATTTGGCACAACATGTTGAATCTTGTCTACTAGATTATTAATTTCATTGTGCTACAAATTAATAGTAATAAAAACCATTTAAAATAGATTGCTTTGGGCTGCTATGGGGAATAAAAGGATTTAGGTTGATTCTATGCAAGGGAAACTCTCCTTCCCTTCCCCATTCTTCTACCTCACAATAATACTGGGAGTAGTTTTACTCCTTCATTTAAGTCTCTGGACTATAGAAAGTAGTAAATTTAAGTCTTGAGTAGAAAACTAAGTGATGGTTGTTTGGGATTTATTTGGTTTTTTAACTCTCTAAGAATTTTGAAACAAAATTGGAAGCAAATTTGAAATAAATGTGGATTTAATATAAGGACATTTCTACTCAGGTCTATTCACATCTTTTTGTTTCTTGTTAAAACATGTATTGGTTATTCTCTGTCTAACTCCTAGTGGAAAATTGGATTTCTCATTAGAATTCAGTATTTTTAATAAAGCACTTACATTTCACTATGCCTTAAACTCAAAGACTAAGCAAACTAACAAGGGAATTGGATGTATTTCCTGGTGTGTGACATAACACTTTAAACATCAATGAATTTGAGACTGTAATAAAGCAGCCTCACTGTCTTGAATCAAAATTAGTTTCACAGTTGATTTTTTTTTTTGAGATTACTTTCACTTCTAAGACAAAAAGAAAAAAAAAACTTCCTGAAAATAAAGACAAATGATATTGATCACAATCAAGTAAAGATGGATGTTTCCTTAAATATAATATATCCTAAATCCCTCATTTTACCTAGGAGCAAGATGAGATTCTGAAAAATATTGAGACTTGCTCAAAGAAACAAATAATAGACTCTGTTAGTATTATTGTGACCAGAGTCATTAACCAGTACTTTGGAATTAGCAGTAGTAGCAAGGGAATTAAGGTGCTGAATTTCAAATCACTTAGTGGATTTAAATTCTCTTTTGTGTTCTTCCTTTTATCCAAAGAAGGTATCCATGAGGCTACCTGGTCAATATAGTTTTCTAGCTGTTCAGTGGATCTGTCCAAACAAATCAGTGCTGAAAATTTATTCTGAGGTGATCTATTATTGATCACTGCAGAAATGATTAGGGTGATGATGATGATGAAGATAAAAATAGTAATACTATAATTTTTTCAGCTTTGTTGAAGCAGCTTACAATGTAAAATTGTTTTGAAAAATCCTCTTAACCTATAAATTCTTGATAATTATGCATGTCACAGGTCAAGTCCTCTGTATTGAATTGAAGACATTCAAAATCTAAATTACAATAGCAGATAAACATTAAAATCTGGGAAGATTTTGTGCTAATTTTCATATACAAAGATTAGATTTTCCTTTGACAAGCTTCCACTAGGATAGTGGACAATATATTCCATGCATGAATGTTAGTATAACATGTTCTCAAAATAACAAAGGTTAAAAGTAATGAATTGGCCTATGTCATTCATTATATTTCACTAAGTATGAGTTATTAATGATGAGACAAATTCAAAACTATTTTTTTTCTTCTTATCTATTGTGCATGTGGGGCAATTCTTTAATTGAAGATCAAAAGGTTGGAATATTAAGAAATAAAAGGCAATAGAGATACTTTAAAATTTCCTATGAGACTATCTTCTAGAGACTAGTGTCATTGGTAGAAAACACTGGAACATGAGAAGAGAGAAATGAGCTACAATGAATCACTCCACAGTTCTTTTTTCAACAAATGGTAGGTTTCCTAAATGCTTAATTGTTTTATTTGACATGATATCAAAGATATCATTTTCTACTGGTTCCACCTGTTTATTTTTTTATCAAGATTTTTCTATTTAAAGTGATTTCTGTGCTTTCTAAATTTAATTGACATAGTAATAGTTTGATGTCTAAACAAATGGAAGATTTTAATAATCACTTATCTTGCTTTAACTCAAAATAATTCCCAAATATTGTACCTAAGTAGACAATTTCTTTAGTATACCATGTGAATATTAAGAACCAAAGATAAATAATGAAAAAAAATACAAGCCAATAGAATCTGGGAATCAATCACAGTATAGAAATGGATTTGATCAATGTCATTCATCCTAGGTACTTTCCTTGTGACTTGGCTTTCATTCTCTTCTATCTCTTTTCCCACTTCCTTTCTCTCCCCATTTGCCCTTTTAATTTAGGAAAAGACGTCTCTGATTTGAGCTAGAGATGCTTCCTCATTTTCAGGATCTTCAGGATGATAATTGATGGGGAGCAAGGTATTATAAGCTATCTCCACTTATAGAGTTTCTTGTGATTTTTAGCACAATATTTGGGTTTGAGGAATGAGAATATATGTTATATAATATTTCATGATTTACTCAAAGCTAGCTAACAAAGGAGAAAGAAGTTACTATCTGTGATATCAAGTACTATGAGAGTGTTAAAGTTCACATGAATGATTATTTATGAAATTATTATTAAGAAAAGAGAAGAAAATTCTAGAAAGATGGCTGAGTAGGTCAGAAAATTCTAAGTTTTCCAGATTTTCCCCACAAATAAAACAAAATTGTGCTTTTGGGAGAATGTAAAGTGATAAAAACCAATTAGAATTGGGACAGAGCAGTGGTTCACCTGGGACAATTGGAGAAAAAAGAAAGATTGCAGGATAGAGGCTTGGTCTGTGTGAAGTATAAATAACTCTAGGATAGTTCCACTGAAATAGCAAGCAATGAGCCCTGGCGCTATTTGAGTTGGGACTTAGCCTCAACCTCAGCAAAATGAATTTTTACCTCCCAGATAGTGCTGCTAGTTGGACATCTGACTGTGGAAACGTTGAGAAAACCTCTGCTGAAAAAGAACACTAGACCCAGCTGTGCTATAGAGAAGCAAACCTGGCTGAGAGGAAACCAACACAATAAGGGTACTCAGTAGTGAGTACAGAAGCAGTGAAGCAGGGAAACTACTGGTTGTAAACACCTATAGGAGGATGGAGTTGTTGATTTCTAGTTCCAGGACAGAGCGAGAACTGAAGCAGAACCTGAGACCAGAGACACCATCCCCTCTCTGAACTAGAAGTGATTGTACCAACAATCTGCTACAGTTTTTTTTTTTTTTTTAAGAGCAAGCAAAGGAGAAAGAACCTGAGCACAGAAAGTTACCATGGGAATAGGGAAAATTAAGTCTCAGCTTCAGAGAAGAATTTTGAAGGGAAAAAGCCTCTTCCCTAAAGGTCATCTGTTACCTACTCCCATCCCCAAATCAGAGACTTAAAAAAGACTTTAAAAATCAAATGAGAGAGATTATAGAAAAACTTTGAAAAAAATCAGTAAGAACAATACAAAAAAACCCAAGAAAATTATGAAAAAAACCCCACAACCAATTAGAAAAAGTTATCCAGAATATTAAGGAAGAAAATAATTTCTTGAAAACTAGAATTGACCAAGGGGAAGCCAGCAAACTTAATTGACCAAAAATAATATAAATAAAATATAAGGAATGAAAAAAAAATAAAACAATGTGAGACATTTCATAAGGAAAACAGTAGATCTGGTGAACAGATCAAGAAAAAAAACATATAAAAATAATTAGACTAACTGAAAAGTACTATAAAAAAGAATCTTGATATAAAATACAAGAAATTATTAAGGGAAATTGTCTGAAAGTTTTTAAGATATTGGTAAAAGAGGCACAGAAAATACTGAAGAAAACAATCTGTTAAAAAACAGAATTGTGTAAGGCTTAGAATATGATATCCTAGAAGACAGATAAACTAGGATTGCAAATAAGAATCACCTATCCTGAAAAAATAAGTATAATCCTTCAGAAGAAACAAAAGGAATATTTAATGAAATAATAGACTTTCAATCATTCCTAATTAAATGGCCATAGCTGAGTAAAAAAAAAACATGATCATCAAATAAAAGATTTAAGAGAAGCCTAAAAAGGAAAACAGGAAATAGAAAATAAAATATATTAAATAAGGGTAAACTGTTTACATGCCTACATAGCAAAATGACATTTGTCACTCAAATGTAATGTTCTTTGTTCAGTTTCTTGGGGTCTCTGGGAGCAGTCTTCGTTTCAGTTCAGTAATCACCACACAAGTAGCCAGGTGTTAAAGTCCAAATCTTTTATTATCTCTTTCAAAGTCTTGTTTCCTCAACAGTCAGGTGTTAAAGTCCAAATCATTTGTCCATACCTGGGGCTGGGCAACTTTCTTAAAGGCCTTCCCAAGTCTTGGTTTCAGTGGAGAAGTACAGGAGGCCAGGCCAGCCACCAGGAGCCTGACCAAAGATTGAATGAATCTCTCTCCTTGCTTCTGAGAGCTTAAGATCCTGCTCCAGTTCTCTTGTCTCCAGCTCTCTCTGAATGAATCTAGTTGAGGCACCCAGATTATATGCTTTATACTGAGTATAAACCAATCATGATATCACTAAAAAAAACCATTATTTGCTGTAAGATTAAATCAATCATACTGAATTTAGAAAACTATTAAGCACCATGTTAAACTAGATAACCATTGTATCATCAATTCCACTTTATAGAGAGAAAGATAAAGTAGGGGAAAATGGGATGTAGGGAAATTCACAATAGCTATCATAACTGAAAATCTTAATAGCATGAACTATCCCATAAAATGAAAGCAGATAGTAAAATTAATTAAAAACAAGAATCCCAGAATATGTTTTTTACAAGAAACATTTTGAATTAGAGAGAGTAAAGGTTAAAAGGTTGGAACAGAAAGTATTATGCTTCAGCTGAAGTTAAAAAAAAATTAGGAGGGATAGCAATCATTATCACAGACCAAACAAAAGTAAAAAAAAAAAATAGATCTAATTAAAGAGATAGAGAAGGAAACTATATCTTGCTAAATGGTCCTATAGACAATGAAGTAATATTAATGCTAAATCAGTTAATACCAAGTGGCATAGAATCCAAATTTTAAGTGATTGCATAAGTTACCAGAGGAAATGGTAATACTACAGAAGCAGAGGACCTCAAATTTTCCCTCTTAGAATAAGAAAACTCTAACCACAAAGTAAACAAGAAAGTTAAGAAGATGAATAGAATTTTAGAAAGATTAAATGTGAGACTTCTATAGAAAATTGAATGGAATGAAAAGGAATATAACTTTTTTCTCAGTGGGGCCTATACAAAAAATGACTACATGTAGAAAAAAGAAATATCAAACACAACCTTTTCTGATCATTATGCAATAAAAAAAATACATTCAATAAAGGCAATGGAAAGCAATTAAAAATTAGTTTGAGATTAAATCTATTCCTAAAGAATAAATTGTTCAAATAAAAAGTCTTAGAAACAATTAATAATTCCATTAAAGAGAATGCAATAAGGCAATGTTCTAAAATTTATGGGATGCAGCTAAAGCAGTACTTAAGGGAAATTTTATAACTCCCAATGCTTACATTAAGAAATTAGATCAATAAATTGAGCATGGAACTAAAAAACAAAAATGCAGCACAGCAAAAACCTAGAATAAAACAACAAGTTAAATATTTCCAATTAAATACCAAATTTGAAATTCTGGAAATCAAAGGAAAAATAAATAAAACTTAAAGCAAGAAAATCATTGAATTAACATATAAAACTAGTGACAGGTTTTATTTTAAAAAATTGAAATGGAAAGAAAAAGAAAACCAAATTACAAGTATCAAAAATGAAAGGGGTGAATTTGCTTTTCATGAAAAGGAAATTAAAACATTTACTAGTAGCTATTTTGTCCAATTATATGCCAACAATAAAAACGAAATCAAACAATATTTATAAAAATATAAATTATTCAAATTAACAGAAAAAGAAATGGAATACTTAAATAATTTCATCTTTAAAAAGGAATTGAATATCCATCTATTAATGAACTTCCTAAAACAAAATTTCCAGAACCAGATGGATTAATAAATAAACCAAACATCCAAAGAACAATTAATTCCCATTTTGTTATTATTTGGGAAAATAGTGGAAGAAAGAATTCTATCAAATTCATATGAAACAAATATGTTTCTGATGCCTAAACCAAGAAAATTGAAATCAGAAACAAAATTATAAGACTAATTTCCCTAATGACTATTGATTCAAAAAATTGAACAAAATATTAATAAGGACATAACAGTAATATATCACAAAGATCATATTTTATGATTAGGTGGGATTTATCAATATAATTGACCATGCCAATAATATAATCCACAAAATTAGTCTGATTATTTTAATAGATGCAGAAAAAGCCCTCGATAAACTGCAGTATTCATTCCTATTAAAAACAGTAGAGAACATTTGGAATAAGTGGAGCTTCCCTTAACATGAGGAGTAATGTCTATCTAAAACCATCAGTAATCGTTGCCTATAATGGATAAAAACTGGAAGTCTTCCAGTAAGATCAGGGTGAAAAAGGATGCTCATTATCTGCACCATTAGTCAATATTTTCCCAGAAATTCTAGCTTGTGACAATGACTATAAAGTGTAATGTTCTTCTCTAAAATATATTGTTCTCTGGGAGCAGGTTTCTTGGGAGGCTTCTGGAGCAGCCTTCCTTTCGGTTCAATGTAATCACCCCAAAAGCAGCCAGAAGTTAAAGTCCACATCCTTTATTTTTTCTTTCCAAGTCTTGTCTCTTTTCCTGGGGCTCGGTTAGCTTTAATAGAGGCCTATTTCTCTCCTTACTTCTGAGAGCTTCTCTGGCTTGTGAATCTCCTCAACTGAATCCTGGCTGAGGCTCAGAGCTTATAGTGGGCTTCTGTTCCCTGGCTCTGAAAGCTCCATCTTATATATGCTCTCTTAAAGGTATGAATCTTGTGGAATTATAGTAAGTACTAAGTACATGTAAATTAGAGAATCATTATTTCATCAATTCCACTGACTTGGCACCTTGTAAGAATCCTAACAATAAGGTAATTTCCCAACTTCTTGGTGAATAGGTATAAGGCATCAGAATAGAGAGAAATCAAGAAAAACGACTCAGCATATACAATTCATCATGATAATGATAATAATGTCATCAGATACTCTTTTTGTTCCCAATTTTGTAGTCTTTTTATTGCTTCCTCTTGACTTTTGTTCTCTTTTTGTTGTTCAGGTCAATAATACATAGTAGTTTGTCAGTATTATTGCCAGAAAAGCTCAAACTCCTTGTCCCTTATCAATCCATCCTCTTTGGACATGGAAACATTCAACAGCAGGAAAGCATGAACCAATATAGAATTCCTTGAAATTCTGTTTTATTTTATTTAATTTGGGAGAATTTCTCAAAAGTCATCATTATAAATGCTTTGTTCAATCAACAGATATCAGTATTTCATATGGAAACAGATGTTTCAATTTTAAATCAAAATTTAAAAAGAGCTATGTTCATATAGACCTATAGAATAATATATGAGGGGCAGAGGCAAGATGGTGAAGAGGACACGGGCTTCATTCTGAGCTCCCTTCTACATTCACTTACTGATTACTAAATTCAGCTTCTGAAATAGTGCTTGACTGGTAAAATCCATGAATATTGGGAGTACAACAAATTACCAGCAGAAGATAATCTGGAAGATTGCCAGAAAAGTCTGTGTTGTGGAGACCAGCTCATGCAGGGAGGCAGAACACGGAGGCTAGCACAAGCTGAGCAGTCTGGGGTGGGGCGTGGTCTCCATGGGTGGAGAATTTGCAGGGAGGACACTACCACAGGTTGGCTGCTCTGCTTTGGTTGCAAAGCAGTAAATCAGGAGAGAAGTTACACAAACGCCAAAAGTAGAATGTCCCCCAAAATACCAGAGTTCAACAGGACCCAGCCACACCCACCCAGCACCAGGAATGACTCAATATGGATTATAGCACAGCTGCGAAACCGAATTCCACATTTGCCCAGGGTAGTCACACCTCTGCACTGGGAGGAGGAAGGGGAAGGGCAGCACTCTTCCCGGGGCAATGGCATTTCTGCAACTTGGCTGTTCTTTGCAGCCCATTAGCAGGACAGCTACTGACCATTTGTCTCTGTCTGTAGAGGAAGCTGATAACCTCCTTGCCCTGAAGGCAGACACTAAGGGCTTTTAGAAAAATGAGTACAAAAGCAAAGCGAATTCTAACTATACAGAAAGAGAGCAGATTTCCAACCCTGAGGGACAAGCAGTAGACAATCTCCAGACAAAACCCCGAAGTGGGGATATAGTCTGGTTCCCATCACACACTAGACGAAATTATAAAAGATCTTAAAAGAGAGATAGAAGAAAATAAGGAAAGGAAAGAGAAGCTCTGCAAGAGAGTCTGGAGAAGGAATATAACTCATTAAAAGAAAAATTTGATAAAGCGCAAAAAGAAAACAACTTCCTGAAATGTGAATTAGAAAAAGTAAAGAACTCCCAGGGAAACAGAATTTGTGAACTGGAAAAGAAAAAGAACTCCTAGGAAAATAGGATTTGTGAATTGAAAAAAAGAAAATAACTCATTAAAAAAAATTTGTGAAATGGAAAAAAAAATTCCATAGAGCAAAACACAATGAGTTATTTAAAAACTCAATTGGACATATAAAAAAGAAGTAAAAAAGTTAATGAAGAAAATAACTCATTAAAAATCAGAGCTGAACAAATAGAAATGAATGATTCATTGAGACATCAAGAATCAGTTAAGCAAAACCAAAAAAAAAAAAAAATGAAAAAATAGAAAAAATGTTAGATATCAACTTGGAAAAACAACAGACCTGGAAAATAGATCTAGGAGAGATAATCTGAAGATTTTGGACTTCCTGAAAATTATATGAAAAAAACAAGAGTCTAGATACTATTTTACAGGAAATCATCAAAAAGAATTGCCCAGATAGAATAGAAACATAAGGTAAATAGGCAATGAAAGAATTCATCAAACACCTTCTGAAAGAGACCCCAAAATAAAAACTCCAAGGAATATTGTGGCTAAATTTCAGAACTATCAGACTAAAATAAAAATATTACAAGCAGCCAGAAAAAAAATAATTCAAATCCCAAGGAGCCACTCAGGATCTACCAACTTAAACATTAAAGGTTAGAAGGGCCTGAAATTTCTTATTCCTAAAGGCAAAAGAACTTAGAATACAGCAAGAATAAACCACCCAGCTAAGCTGAGCATTTTCCTTCAGGGAGGAAGATGGACATTCAGTGAAATAAGTGAATTCTATTTATTCCTAATGAAAAAACCAGAACTAAACAAAAGATTTGACCTCCAAATAAAAGACTCAAAAGAAGCATAGAAGATAAAAAGAACACTTGAGAATTGTATTTTTGTTACAAGCATACATATAGAGTGTATTATTTGATTTTACTGTCATAATACAAAAAAAGGGAAATAAAAGTGAAAAAAGGATTGTATCAGAAAAAGGGAAAAGGGGAGATTAAAAAAGGGAAATTACATCTCATGAAGAGGCAAAGGAAACCTATCATATCTGAGGGAATTAAGGGACAGGGAGGAACACTGTATGAATCTTATTCTCATCAGATTTGGTTGAAAGACAAAATATTAGACATATTTGGTTTACAGAGAAACTTCTTTCACCTCATTAAAAAGTGGGAGAGGAAAAGGGAAAAGAAAAAGAGTAGATTAAATAGAAGAGAATAAAGAAAAAAAATAAGGGAAAGGTATAAGAAAGGGGAAGAGATTCCAAGGGGGTAAGAGGGATTCTAAAGAGGGAGAGCTGCATGAGACAAGTGGTGCCCATAAGTTTAATACTCGGGAGGGGGTAAAGGGGGAAGAAAAAGGAAAGCATAATTTGGGGGTAATAAGATGGTAGGAAATGCAGAATTAGTAGTTTTAACTACACATTTATGATTAAATGAGATACATACATTTATGGTGAACGGGATGAACTCTCTCATAAAGCAGAGGTGGATAGCAGACTGGATCAAAAGCCAGAATTCTACAATATGTTGTTTACAGAAAACACATTTAAAGCAGGGAGACACATACAGAGTAAAGATAAAAGGCTGGCGCACAATCTATTATGCTTCAGGTAAAGGAAACAAAAAACAAGGGTAGTAATCCTTATCTCAGATCAAGCAAAAGCAAAAATTGATCTAATTAAAAGAGATAAGGAAAAAAACTATAACTTGATAAAGAGTAGCACAGACAATGAAGCAATATCAATACTAAACATATATGCACCAAGTGATATAGCATCTAAATTCCTAAAGGAGAAGTTGAGAGCTGCAAGAAAAAATGGACAGCAAAAGTATAATAGTGGGAAATCTCAACCTCACATTTTCAGAATTAGATAAATCAAACCACAAAACAAGTAAGAAAGAAGGTAAAGAGGTAAATAGAATATTAGAAAAGTTAAATATGATAGATCTTTGGAGAAAACTGGATGGAGACAGAAATGAGTATACTTTCTTCTCAGCAGTTCATGGAACCTATACAAAAATTAACCATAAATTAGGACATAAAGACCTCAAAATTAAATACAGAAAGGTAGAAATAGTAAATGCATTTTTTCAGATCATGATGCAATAAAAATTACATTTAAGAAAAAGTTAGGGGTAAATAGATGAAAAAGTAATTGGAAACTAAATAATCTCATAATGAAGGGGTGAAATAGCAAATCATAAACACAATTAATAATTTCACCCATGAGAATGACAACAATGAGACAACCTACCAAAATTTGTGGGATGAAGCCAAAGTGGTAATAAGGGGAAATTTTATATCTCTAGAGGCTTACTTGATTAAAATAGAGAAAGAGAAGATCAATGAATTGGGCTTACAACTTAAAAAGTTAGAAAAGAGCAAATTAAAAACCCCTAATCAAATACTAAACTTGAAATTCTAAAAGTAGAAGGAGAAATCAATAAAATTGAAAGTAAAAAAAAAAACAAAACAAACTATTGAATTAATAAATAAAACTAAGTTGGTTTTGTGGAAAAAAACTAGCAAAATAGATAAACTTTTGGGAAATTTGATCAGAAAAACAAAAGAGGAAAATCAAATTGTTAGTCTTAAAAATGAAAAGGGAGAGCTTTCCACCAACGAAGAGGAAATTAGAGCAATAATTAGGAGGTATTTTATCTAACTTTATGCCAATAAACTTGGTAACTTAATTGAAATGGATGACTATCTTCACAAATATAGGCTGCCCAGATTAGCAGAGGAGGAGGTAAATTGCTTAAATAGTCCCATTTTAGAAACAGCAATAGAACAAGTTATTAATCAACTCCCTAAGAAAAAATCCCCAGGACCAGATAGATTTACATGTGAATTCTACCAAACCTTTAAAGAACAATTAACTCCAATGTCATATAAACTATTTGAAGAAATAGGAAATGAAGGACTCTTACCAAATTACTTTTATGACACAGACATGGTACTGATACCTAAACCAGGCAGGTTGAAAACTGAGAAAGAAAATTATAGACCAATCTCCATAATGAATATTGATCTTAAATAAAATATTAGCAAAAAGACTACAGAAAATCATGCCCAGGATAATATAACACAACCAAGTAGGATTTATACCAGGAATGCAGGGATGGTTCAATATTAGGAAAATTATTAGCATAATTGGCTATATCAATAACCAAATTAACAAAAACCATATGATCAGGTCAATAGATGCAGAAAAAGCATTTGATAAAATCCAACATCCATTCCTATTAAAAACACTTGACAGTATAGAAATAAATGGGCTTTTCTTTAAAATAATCAGTAGCATCTATTTAAAACCATTTGTAAGCATTATATACAATGGAGATAAATTGGAACCATTCCCAATAAGCTCAGGAGTGAAACAAGATTGCCCATTTTCACAATTACTATTCAATATTGTCTTAGAAATACTAACTTTGGCAGTAGGAGTTGAGAAAGAGATTTAAAAAATTAGAGTAGGTAATGAGGAAATTAAATTCTCATTCTTTGCAGATGATATGATAGTATATTTAGGAACCCCAGAGATTCTACTAAAAGGCTATTAGAAATAAGCCACTGTACCTTTAGCAAAGTGGCAGGATAAAAAATAAAATCCTCATAAATCATCAGCATTCTTATATAACACTAACAAAATCCAATAGTTAGAGATACAAAGAGAAATTCTATTTAAAGTAACTCTTGATAGTATAAAATATTTGGAAATCTAAATGCCAAGGGAAAGTCAGGAACTATATGTGAGCAAAACTATAAAACACTTTCCACACAAATAAAGTCAGATCTAACCAATGGGGAAAATATTAAGTGCTCTTGGATATTTTGAGCGAATATAATAAAGATTACAATACTACCTAAACTAATCTATTTATTTAGTGCTATACCAATCAGACTCCCCAACAACTATTTTAGTGACCCAGAAAAAATTACAACAAAATTCATCTGGAAGGGAACTAATAAAAAAAAAAAATCAAATGAAGGTAGCCTAGCTGTACCAGATCTAAAACTAGTCTATTTCTTAGTCAATAACAAATGGTTTTGGTGACCGCTGCTTTATGATATAGACTAAGAAATAGATCAATGGAATAGGTTAGGTTCACAGGACAAAATAGTCAATCACTTTAATAATCCAGTGTTTGACAAACCCAAAGACCCCAGATTTGGGGATGAGTATTCACTACTTGACAAAAAGAGCTGGAAAAATTGGAAATTAGTATGGCAGAAACTAGGTATTGACCCTCACTTAACACCATATACCAATATAAAGTCAAAACGGGTTAATGATCTAGGCATAAAGAATGAGATTATAAATAAATTAGAAAAAAATAGGATAGTTTACCTCTCAGACCTGTGAAGGAAGAAGGAATTTATGACCAAAGAAGAACTAGAGATCATTATTGATCACAAAATAGAAAATGTTGATTATATCAAATTAAAGGCTTTTGTACAAACAGAACTAATGCAGACAAGATTAGAAGGGAAGCAATAAACTGGGAAAATATTTTTACAGTCAAAGGTTTTGATAAAGGCCTCAATTCCAAAATGTATAAAAAATTGACTCTAATTTATAAGAAATCAAGCCAATCTCCAATTGAAAAATGGTCAAAGGATATGAATAGACAATTTTCAGATGAAGAAATAGAAGCTATTTCTAGCCATAGGAAAAGATTCTGTAAATCATTATTAATCAGAGAAATGTACATTAAAACAATTCTGAGATACTACTACACACCTGTTAGATTGGCTAGGATGACAGGAAAAGATAACACTGAATGTTGGAGGGGATGTGGGAAAACTGGGACATTGGCACATTGTTGGTGGAGTTGTGAATACATCCATCCACTCTAAAAAGCAATTTGGAACTATGCTCAAAAAGTTATGAAACTGTGCATACTCTTTGATCTAGCAGTGTTACTACTGGGCTTATATGCCAGAGAGACCTTAAAGAAAGTAAAGGGACCCATATGTACAAAACTGTTTGTGGCAGCCCTTTTTGTAGTGGGCAGAAACTGGAAACTGAATGGATGCCCATCAATTGGAGAATGGTTGGATAAATTGTGGTATATGAATGTTATGGAATATTATTGTTCTATAAGAAATGACCAGCAAGATGTTTTCAGAAAGTTCTGGAGAGACTTACATGAACCAATGCTGAGTGAAATGAGCAGGACCAGGAGATCATTAACAACAACAATACTATATGATGATCATTTCTGATGGATATGGCTGTCTTCAACAATGAGATAAACCAAATCAGTTCCATTTGTTCAATAATGAAGAGAACCAGCTACACGCAGTGAAAGAACTCCGAAATGAGAGTCAACCACAACACAGCATTTCCACTCCCTCTGTTTTTGAATGCTTGCATTTTTGATTTTCTACTCAGGTTATTTTTTATTTCTAAGTCCAATTTTTCTTGTGCAGCAAAATAACTGTATGGATATGTATACATATATTGTATTTAACATATATTCTAACATATTTAACATGTATTGGTCTACCTGCCATCTAGAGGAGGGGGTTGAGGGGAAAGAGGAGAAAAGTTAGAACAGATGGTTTTGTAAGGGTAAATGATGAAAAATTACCCATGCATATATCTTGTAAATAAAAATCTATAATAAAAAGAACTATATATGAGAACTCCATAGGAGTTATGTTCATAAAATCCCATAATAAATAAAATAATTCTATAGGAAGCAACTAGTATGTTTGTTCTTTCTTGGTAAGGAGAAAAATACCCTTCTTCATTTGCCATTTCCAATATCTACTATTTAGACTGTATCAAGATAATCCCTTTCTTGTTAACAATTTCATTTTATTCTTTAAAAGAAGGAGAGATTTTCTTGAGGAATAGAATGAGGTTAATTCTAATATGTAATATACACATATATGTAGTCCCTAAATAGGAAAAAAATCTAAAAGGAACATAGACTAAATACTAAGCTACTCACAAAAAAGGTGACATTAGACACTTAGAGTTTCATGATCATGATTGTGAACTTTTTTTTTATTTAATAGCCTTTTATTTACAGGTTATATGCATGGGTAACTTTACAGCATTAACAATTGCCAATCCTCTTGTTCCAATTTTTCACCTCTTATCCCCCACCCCCTCCCCCAGATGGCAGGATGACCAGTAGATGTTAATTATATTAAAATATAAATTAGATACACAATAAGTATACATGACCAACCTGTTATTTTGCTGTACAAAAAGAATAAGACTCTGAGATATTGTACAATTAGCTTGTGAAGGAAATCAAAAATGCAGGTGGGCATAAATATAGGGATTGGGAATTCAATGTAATGGTTTTTTGTCATCACCCAGAGTTCTTTCTCTGGGTGTAGCTGGTTCAGTTCATTACTGCTCCATTGGAAATGATTTGGTTGATCTCGTTGCTGAGGATGGCCTGGTCCATCAGAACTGGTCATCATATAGTATTGTTGTTGAAGTATATAATGATCTCCTGGTCCTGCTCATTTCACTCAGCATCAGTTCGTGTTAGTCTCTCCAGGCCTTTCTGAAATCCTCCTGTTGGTCATTTCTTACAGAACAATAATATATACCACAATTTATTCAGCCATTCTCCAACTGATGGGCATCCATTCAGTTTCCAGTTTCTAGCCACTACAAAAAGAGCTGCCACAAACATTCGTGCACATACAGGTCACTTTCCCTTCTTTATAATCTCTTTGGGATATAAACCCAGTAGTAACACTGCTGGATCAAAGGGTATGCACAGTTTGATAACTTTTTGAGCATAGTTCCAAACTACTCTCCAGAATGGTTGGATTCATTCACAACTCCACCAACAATGCACATGATTGTGAACTTGAAACATCTAGAATCATCTTGCTTTTTTTTTTTTTTGCTGATGTATGTACATTTCAAAGACAGGCAAAAAGTTAGGGGGAAAGATCTCATTATTTTTCTCTGGAATAATTAATGAATCAACCTATTTTCAGTGTGAATATGTATTAAACGTCTTGCAGTGATGATACTATGCCAAGAAGATAGTAGCATGAAAAGATTTAATGTCACTCTACAAGAGCAAAAGGAGATACAGTAAATGAACATAGAAATTAGGAAACAGAAGGAAACACAGAACAATAGAATGAATACTGACTCCTACATTTTACATTACTTACTTATATAACATTGGTTAAGTCATTTAAGATCGTTAGACCAGTCTCTTCATGTCTAATTTTAATTAATTAGATTAAACTGAGATTGTTTTAGTCATCCCTTTTAGCTCTCTGATCATATATACATGACTGTGAAATGTAACATAAACTACTAAATGAAGTATCACTTTAATCAGATTTTATAAGTGATACTAGAAACTACAAGAAAACAAGAAATAAGTCAAAGTGAGCTTCATTTGTCAAAAAAGACAGTTATTAGAAATTCACATGAACCTTGAAGATGGGCTTATTTGAGGTACCTATAGTAGAATATTAGCAGAATTATCCAAAGTACTTAACCAAGAACACACGTGTTGGGGGGAGGCAGTGGTGAAGATTTTATTGAATACATTGTTCTGAATGGAACAGAGGATTGTCTTGTTGAGAACACTATCTGGGGAGGAGGGAATTTGATATTACATTACATACATTATATAACTGACTTGATCCAAAGTAAAAAGGAACAATTACTTTTGATCTCTGGGGTTTACAAAGTTAATATAATCACTTGGATAACTTTATGAGTGTCTTGAAGAAAGATGAGTTACCATTGCATATGTTATAATTGATTTGAAATGCACTGGGTTAACTACAATTATGATTAATAAATGAAATACACAATTTTTTTTAGACAAGAAAAACACTATTGAAGATTGTGAAGGCTAGTGAGAACATGGTAATGAACTCGACATTTTTTCATTTCTCTGTTTATCACATGTTCAACTGTCATTCTAGGATTGTTTAGTATCAGTGCCAGGAGAGTCAAAGATATCAATAAATTAGACAGTTTTATCTTTTCTGAATCCAATTTATTTAATAGTGCCTAATACCATTATGTCTGGGACCTATGAATCTTCCTATGAAATTAAAGAGCAGAAGGTAATTTCCCCTTGGGAAAAGCTAAGTGATAAGTTTGTGACAGGAAAATAGTACAAGAATCAAAGCAGAAGAAACAGGGAAGAGATGAGACTGTCATAGAACTGAAGAATTCCAGTGGTGGAAGAGACTGTCATCTAGATCACTTTGAAGTAAACACAGAACCCTCTATAATATTCTTGACAAGTAGTCATCCAGTTTCTGCTTGAATACCTTCAATGATAGAAAAAGCTTTCCCTCCCGAGGTGATCCATTCCACTCTTGGATAGCTCTGTTAGGAAACGTTTCTTTATATCTAGCCTCTATCTATCTCTCTTTGTCTTCCACAGATCACATATCTTCTGTCATCTATGGTGGAGGAGAAGTTTGTCACATACTTGATAGCAATTGTCAGTTCTCTTTTGTAATGGGCTGAAGCTCCAGTTGATACACTGAGGTCCCAAGCACGTGAGGCTAAATAGTAATTGGACCATATTCTATAAATATATATGCTTGGAGAAAGAATGGCCCCTGCCCACTCTTTGTGCAAGTCCTGATGTGTTGTATAGGAAATGACGATTTTGGAGGGGCGGAGCCAAGATGGCGGAGAAGACACATGGGACTTTCTAAGCTCTTCTCTTACCCTCTTTATTAATATTATATCGAGCCTCAAAAATAGTCTTGACTTCTACAATTCGTAAAGATAAGAAGTAGAACAACTCACCAGTCGAAGAAAATCTGCAGTCTTGCCAAAAAAGGTTGGTTCCGGGCTAGGGGGGAGATCAGCGCAGACTGGGAGAGAAATTAGGTTCTGAGGAGAGCCTCAAACCGAAAGTGAAAGCACAGATCTCAGCACAGATCTCAGCACAAGCTCGCAGCCCCAACCCGCAGTACGGGGCTTTTCCTTGGGGCAGTTGTGATCCTGCACGACAGGAGGACTCAGCCCGGGTTAGCCTCCAATCTGCCCAGTGGGGAGCTCGGCTTGGGGCCATAGAGCTTTTCCAGGGCCGATTTGCATCAGCCAGAGAAGCTGGGCAGAGTTTGCGGAGGTATGCGGTCTGCGGTCAGCTGCTCCAGCCTGGGGCAGTGACACTTTCACCCCTTAGTCTCTAGCCAGGGCAATCGCTAACCCACACAGCCCAACTGGGCACTTCAATAGCTCGGCCAGTGCTGAATCCACTTCCTGTTAGGGGAAGGGAAGACTCATCTCTCCCTGCTCTGCAGAGGAAGCTGGTAACCCCCTTGCCTAGGAGACATATCCTAAAGGCTTTAAAACATGAATAAAAAGATGAAAAGAACGATCAACAGCTTCTATGCAGAAAAAGAGCAGGTCAGCAAACCTGAAGAAACCTCAAACAGCAAAAATGCATCAGACTGTCCTCCTTTACATGATGCTCTCATAGAAGAGACCATTAAAAGTCTCAAAAGAGAGTTAGAAGATAAATGGGGAAAGGAAAGAGAAGCCTTTGCTAGGAAAATTGGAAACTAATATGGCAGAAACTGGGCATTGATCCATACTTAACGCCGTACACCAAGATAAGGTCAAAATGGGTTCATGACCTAGGCATAAAGAATGAAATTATTAATAAATTAGAGGAACATAGGATAGTTTACCTCTCAGACCTGTGGAAGGGGTAGGTCTTTATGACCAAAGCAGAACTAGAGATCATTACTGATCAAAAATAGAAAATTTCGATTATACCAAACTGAAAAGTTTTTGTACAAACAAAACTAATGCAGACAAGATTAGAAGGGAAGCAATACAATGGGAACATATTTTTACAGTCAAAGGTTCTGATAAAGGCCTCATTTCCAAAATATATAGAGAATTAACTCTAATTTATAAAAAATCAAGCCATTCTCCAATTGAAAAATGGTCAAAGGATATGAACAGACAATTCTCAGATGAAGAAATTGAAACTATTTCTAGTCATATGAAAAGATGCTCCAAGTCATTATTAATCAGAGAAATGCAAATTAAGACAACTCTAAGATATACTACACACCTGTCAGATTGGCTAAGATGACAGGAAAAATAATGATGATTGTTGGAGGGGATGCGGGAAAACTGGGACATTGATTCATTGTTGGGAGTTAGAACGAATCCAACCATTTTAGAGAGTAGTTTGGAACTATGCTCAAAAAGTTATCAAACTGTGCATACCCTTTGATCCAGCAGTGTTACTACTGGGATTATATCCCAAAGAGATTATAAAGAAGGAAAGGGACCTGTATGTGCACGAATGTTTGTGGCAGCCCTTTTGTAGTGGCTAGAAACTGGAAACTGAATGGATGTCCATCAGTTGGAGAATGGCTGAATAAATTGTGGTATATGAAATGCTATGGAATATTACTGTTCTGTAAGAAATGACCAACAGGATGATTTCAGAAAGGCCTGGAGAGACTTACACGAACTGATGCTGAGTGAAATGAGCAGGACCAGGAGATCATTATATACTTCAACAACAATACTAGATGATGACCAGTTCTGATGGATCAGGCCATCCTCAGCAACGAGATCAACCAAATCATTTCTAATGGAGCAGTAATGAACTGAACTAGCTATGCCCAGAAAAAGAACTCTGGGAGATGACTAAAAACCATTACATTGAATTCCCAATCCCTATATTTATGCACACATGCATTTTTGATTTCCTTCACAAGCTAATTGTACAATAATTCAGAGTCTGAGTCTGATTCTTTTTGTACAGCAAAATAATGTTTTGGTCATGTATACTTATTGTGTATCTAAGTTATATTTTAATATATTTAACATCTACTGGTCATCCTGCCATCTAGGGGGGGGGTGGGGGGTAAGAGGTGAAAAATTGGAACAAGAGGTTTGGCAATGGTTAATGCTGTAAAGTTACCCATGTATATATCCTGTAAATAAAAGGCTATTAAATTAAAAAAAAAAAAAAAAAAAGGAAAGAGAAGCCTTACAAGAGAGCAACAACTTCCTGAAATACGAATTGGAAAAGTTAAAAAAATTCCCAGGAAGTGCAGGGAAACAAAATTGGTGAATTGGAAAAAATAAAGAACTCGCAAGAAAGTAGGATTTGCGAATTGGAAAAGACAAAGAACTCGCAAGAAAGTAGGATCTGTGAATTGGAAAAAGAAAATAATTCACTAAAAAAAAATTAGTGAAATGGAAAAAATTCCACAGACCAAAACAATACATTTAAAAACTCAATTGGACATATACAGAAAGAAGTAAAAAAAGCTAATGGAGAAAATAATTCTTTAAAAATTAGAACTGAACAAATAGAACTAATGATTCATTGAGACAGCAAGAATCAGTCAAGCAAAAACAAAAAAATGACAAACTGGAAAAAACCATGAATTATCTACTTGCAAAAACGACAGACTTGGAAAATAGATCTAGGAGAGATAATCTGAGGATTATTGGACTTTCCGAAAACTATGATGAAAAAAAGAGCCTAGATACTATTTTACAAGAAATCATCAAAAAGAACTGCCCAGATGTAATAGAATCAGAAGGTAAAATAGGCATTGAAAGAATTCATTGAACACCTTCTGAAAGTGACCCTAAAATAAAAACCCCAAGGAATATTGTGGCCAAATTTCAGAATTATCTGATTCCTTAATCAGATTTTACAAGCAGCAAAAAAAAAAAAAAAAAAAAAAAAACACTTAAATACCGAGGTGCCACAATAAGGATCACCCAAGATCTGGCTGCCTCTACATTAAAGGAAAGAGGAAAGAAGGGCCTGGAATATGATATTCTGAAAGGCACAAGAACTTGGGATGCAGCCAAGAATAAACTACCCAGCTAAGCTGAGCATTTTCTTCCAGGGAAGAAGATGGACATTTAATGAAACAAATGAATTCCATTTGTTTCTGAAGAAAAAACCAGAACTAAACAAAAAATTTGTTCTCCAAGAATAGAACTCAAGAGATGCAGAAAAAGTAAAAATAACTCTTGAGAATTGTATTTCTGTTGTGGATATACAAAAAGAATACATGTATAATTTGATTGTACTGATATAACATAAAAAGGAAGTAGATATGGAAAAGGATGATGGCAGAACAAGGTGGGAAGGAGGGATAAAAAGGGAAACCACATCCCACAAAGAGGCAAAGGAAACTTATCATATCTGAGGGAATTTAGAGAGGGAGGAACATTATGTGAATCTTTACTCTCATCAGAGTTAGCTCAAAGAAAAATAATTGACATTTGTTTTAGAGAAATTTCCTCGCCTCATTAAAAACGGGGGAGAAAAGGGAAAAGAAAAGAGTAATAAGGAAAGGAAGGGGAAAAGACTCAAAGGGGTGGAGGGATTATAAAGAGGGTAAGCATCATGATACAAGAGGGGTACATAAGTTTAAAAGGGGGAAAGAGGGTTGGGGGAGGCAAGAATAAGTAAAGCATAATCTGGGGTTATTAGGATGGCAGGAAATACAGATTTTAACCGTAAATGTGAATGGGATGAACTCCCCCATAAAGAGGAGGCAGATAGCAGACTGGATCAAAAGTCAGAACCCTACAATATGTTGTTTACAAGAAACACATTTAAAGCAGGGAGATACATATAGAGTAAAGGTAAAAGGCTGGAGCAAAATCTATTATGCTTCAGGTGAAGTCAAAAAAGCAGGGGTAGCCATCCTTATCTCAGATCAAGCAAAAGTAAAAATTGATCTAATTAAAAGAGATAAGGAAGGTAACTACATCCTGCTAAAGGGTAGCATAAACAACGAAGCAATATCAATATTAAACATATATGCACCAAGTGGTATGGCATCCAACTTCCTAAAGGAGAAGTTAAGAGAGTTGCAAGAAGAAATAGACAACAAAACTGTAATAGTAGGAGATCTCAACCTGCACCTCTAGAATTAGGACAAATCAAACCACAAAACAAATAAGAAAGAAATTAAAGAAGTAAATAGAATATTAGAAAATTAGGTATGTTGGATCTTTGAGAAAATTGAATGGAGATAGAAAGGAATATACTTTTCTTCTCAGCAGTTCATGGAACCTATTCAAAAATTGACCATATATTAGACATAAAGACCTCAAAATTAAATGCAAGAAAGCAGAAATAGTAAATGCTTTCTTCAGATCATGATGCAATAAAAACTACATTCAACAAAAAGTTAGGGGAAATAGACCAAAAGTAATTGGAAACTAAACAATCTCATCTTAAAGAATGATTGGGTGAGCAGCAAATTATAGATACAATTAATAATTTCACTCAAGATAATGACAATGATGAGACATCATACCAAAATTGTGTGGATGCAGCCAAAGCGGTAATAAGAGGAATTTTATATCCTTAGAGGCTTACTTGAATAAAACAGAGAAAGAAAAGATTAATGAATTGGGCTTGCAACTAAAAAAAACTAAAAAAAGACCAAATTAAAAAACCCCAATCAAATACTAAATTGGAAATTCTAAAATTAAAAGGAGAAATTAAAACTATTGAAAGTAAAAAAACTATTGAACTAATTAATAAAACTAAGAGTTGGTTCTATGAAAAAGCCAATAAAACAGCTAAGCCTTTGGTAAATCTGATTCGAAAAAGGAGAGAGGAAAATGAAATTAGTAGTCTTAAAAATGAAAAGGGAGAACTTTCCACCAATGAAGAGGAAATTAGAGAAATAATAAGGAGTTATGTTGCTCAACTTTATGCCAATAAATTTGATAACCTAAGTGAAATGGATGAGTACCTCCAAAAATATAGACTTCCCAGACTAACAGAGGAGGAAGTAAATTGCTTGAATAGTTCCATTTCAGAAAAAGAAATAGAACAGGCAATTAAACAACTCCCTAAGAAAAAATCCCCATGACCAGATGGATTTACATCTGAATTTTACCAAACATTAAAAGAACAATTGGCCCCAATGCTATATAAATTATTTGATAAAATAGGGAATGAAGGAGTCCTACCAAATTCCTTCTATGACACAGACATGGTACTGATACCTAAACCAGGTAGGCTGAAAACAGAGAAAGAAAATTATAGACCAATCTCCCTAATGAATATTGATGCTAAAATTTTAAATAAGATAATAGCAAAAAGACTACAGAAAATCATCTCCAAGATAATACACTATGATCAAGTAGGATTTATACCAGGAATGCAGGGCTGGTTCAATATTAGGAAAACTATCAATATAATTGGCCATGTTAATAACCAAATTAACAAAACCATATGATCATCTCAATAGATGCAGAAAAAAGCATTTGATAAAATCCAACATCCATTCCTATTAAAAACACTTGAGAGTATAGGAATAAATGGACTTTCCTTAAAATAATCAGCAGCATCTATTTAAAACCATCAGTAAGCATCATATGTAATGGAGACAAACTGCAACCATTCTAATAAGATCTGGAGTGAAACAAGGTTGCCCTATCACTGTTACTATTTAATATTGTATTAGAAACGCTAGCTTTGGCAATAAGAGCTGAGAATGAGATTAAAGGAATAAGAATAGGCTATGAGGAAACCAAATTATCACTCTTTGCTGATGATATGATGATATACTTAGAGAACCCCAGAGATTCTACTAAAAAGTTATTAGAAATAATCCACACCAGTTGTGAACGAATCCAACCATTTTGGAGAGTAGTTTGGAACTATGCTCAAAAAGTTATCAAACTGTGCATACCCTTTGATTCAGCAGTGTTACTACTAGGATTATATCCCAAAGAGATTATAAAGAAGGGAAAGGGACCTGTATGTGCACGAATGTTTGTGGCAGCCCTTTTTGTAGTGGCTAGAAACTGGAAACTGAATGGATGTCCATCAGTTGGAGAATGGCTGAATAAATTGTGGTATATGAATATTATGGAATATTACTGTTCTGTAAGAAATGACCAACAGGATAATTTCAGAAAGGCCTGGAGAGACTTACACGAACTGATGCTGAGTGAAATGAGCAGGACCAGGAGATCATTATATATTTCAACAACAATACTATATGATGACCAGTTCTGATGGACCAGGCCATCCTCAGCAACGAGATCAACCAAATAATTTCCAATGGAGCAGTAATGAACTGAACCAGCTATGCCCAGAAAAAGAACTCTGGGAGATGACTAAAAACCATTACATTGAATTCCCAATCCCTATATTTATGCACACCTGCATTTTGATTTCCTTACAAGCTAATTGTACAATATTTCAGAGTCTGATTCTTTTGTACAGCAAAATAACGTTTTGGTCATGTATACTTATTGTGTATCTAATTTATATTTTAATATATTTAACATCTACTGGTCATCCTGCCATCTAGGGAGGGTGGGGGTAAGAGGTGAAAAATTGGAACAAGGGTTTGGCAATTGTTAATGCTGTAAAGTTACCCATGCATATATCCTGTAAATAAAAGACTATTAAATTAAAAAAAAAAAAAAGAAATGAGAGAGCAGAAACCTATTTTTATGAGTAGATCTTGGTGGGGGACTGGGGATAGTTTGAGCTGATCAAACCAGGATCTCCCAATTGAACTTACTTTGAAGGCTTTTTCAGCCTGAATTTGAGTGGAGATCTTGCTATCAATGGAGGTGATTTGCCTTAGAAATGGCCCAGCCTGAGAAGCTCTCTTACAGACTCCAAGGAGCCTAGGAGACCAGGAATCAAAGGGGACAGAATTTCAGTGTTAATTTTACAGATCAAAAGGGAACACAGTTTCACATCCTGTCATAATGATCAGCTCATTAAAAGCATATTATTTCAGAAAGGTCTGGAGAGACTTATATGAACTGATGCTGAGTGAAATGAGCAGGACCAAGAGATTATTATATACTTCAACAACAATACTATATGATGATCAATTCTGATGGATGTGGCCCATTTCAACAATAAGATGAACTAAATCAGTTCCAATAGAGCAGTAATTAATTTAACCAGCTATACCCAACGAAAGAACTCTGGGAGATGACTATGAACTACTACATAGAGTTCCCAATCCCTCTATTCTTGTCTGTCTACATTTTTTACTTCCTTCACAAGTTAATTGTACACAATTTCAAAGTCCTATTCTTCTTGTGCAGCAAAATAACTGTATATGTATACAGTGTTTAACTTATACTTTAACATATTTAACATGTATTGGTCAACCTGCCATCTGGGGGAGGGGAAGTGGGGAAGGAGGGGAAAAATTGGAACAAAATGTTTTGCAATTGTCAGTGCTGTAAAATTACCCATGCATATAACTTGTAAATAAAAAGCTATAATAAAAAAAAAATAAAGGTGAATAAAATTAAAAAAAAAAAAAAGGAAATGACGATTTTGGTGGGTGGAGGCAGAGGGGTGCAGAGAGAAGCGGAGAGAGACTGCTGTCTGGCTTCTTGACGCAGCTGCCCACATTGCTATCGCGATCCCCCCTTCACCTCAGATCCCCCTTCACCTCCAACCCTTCTTCACCTCTACTGAGAATAAAGATTGAAGATTTTTCCCTTAACCTGAATTCCTGACTCCAGTTGATTTTAAAATATGCGGTCATCACACTCTCTTTTTATGCCCCCCTCCCAAATCAAGCTAATGTAGTAAGGTGTCACAAAAGAGAAAGAGAAGGGCATCACTGAGTGCTTAGAGTCACGAATTAGATATGAGGCTTCTCTTGATAAGATGGAATCTCTGAGGTGGCAATATAGTGTAGCTCTTTTCCCTCAAAGAAATGTAGATGCAGATCTAAAAGTTGTTTTTTCGTCACGATTGCTGAATAAACTTAGGACTAGTAGAAAGTAAGAAAAAGGTCATTGCAACTAGTATTTTTATTTGGGATACTGGCTTAAAATATAGGAATAATAGGCTCTGACCAGGAATGGAGTGCATCTGAAATGTAAAATTAAAATAAATTTCCATAATTTAGGAATGGCTCACTAAATTGTGGTATATAATGGAATATTATAATGTCATAAGAAATGACAGATACGACTGTTGAGAGAGACATAAGTGAATTTGTACTAACTAATAAAATAAAACTATCAGAATAGGAAAATATTTTTATCAAAATATTATTACAGTAACATGGATGAAAATAACTTTGAAAGATCAAAGAAGTCTGGGCAAACTAGTGAAGAAAAGACTTCATTGTGTTGATGATGAAATGTACTTTGTCAGAGACATAATAGACTTGAGAGGTATAAAGAAAAGCATCCTTAAACATGGACAATATATCAATCTATTTTAGCCTGTGTCAATGCATAATTAAGTAGATTTAAAGAAATAGAATAACATTCAAAGGAAAAATGAGGCTAACAAAAGAGTAAAGTAAGCCAACTTTTTTGAAGGGAAATAATCAGAAAACAAAGGGCAAATTGGTAAAGATGGACATGAGAATCAACAGCTTCCCTGAAGGGAATGGGCCATGCTCTCAAATTGGGAATGTCTGGTGATTTGTATAGCGTTTTTCTATGACTCTGTAAGAAGAAAGGGAGCAATGAACCTGGACTTGAGAGCTAGGGTTGATTCATGCTATTAGTGGGGGAGAACTTTCCTGAGGAATTGATGATTAATTTATATTTAAGCTCCTTGATGAAAAAGAGGCCTTGGGTCATTATTGCTTATCCTATTTTGATTAGATGACAGGAATTTCTCAGCTCCTTTGGATTTTTTGCTGTTGTTGTGTAGTAGGTTGGAAAGGCCATTAGGGTCAATATAGTGTACTTCATATCTTTGTTACAAAAGAAGACTTTTACTAGGGAAGTCAAGATAAAGGGGAGTGATAGATATGAGAAAAATGAGCATCAATCAAATATTTTAAAAGTACAGTAGAAAACAGAAAAAAGTGTGGAAGTAAATTTGAATAAATAGAAAAGTTTTATTAATTCATGAAATTAATACATAATGTGCATACATGTATATATAGACATGTTATATGAATATTTCTTTAAAAACAAACTTTGAATAAGAATTTATAAGTGTCATACAAACTTCTTACTTTTTTGTATATAGCATGTTTGAATTTGTCAAGGGATATTAAGTTTGCAATAAAAAAGAAAAGTAGAAAAATTTATATAATTGAACATTTATAAACTAAATTCAAAGGGCATAAGAACATAAAAAAGTGCCTACTTTGTTTTAGAATTTATAAAAAAGATGAGAACAAAACTAAGTATTATCTGTTATGCAGCTTTGATTTGAGAAAAGTTTATTTAAAAGTATTTAAAAAAGAACAATTCTAGAGAGAAATCAGACCAGGAGAAATTTAAGAATCAATCAAGAATCATTATCAAGAATAATTTTTAAAAATCAATAAAATAATTTTGATAACTAGAGAAAAGAAGGGTCATTTAAGGTGCTTGATATGATTTTTAAAAGGAATATATACAAATTGAAAGTAATAGCAAGTTGTGGAGAGGTAAAGTGCAATCCTGGAAGAATCATGTCAGGAGTGATCAGAAGCAGTAGCAGAGCACAACATTGTACATGGGATTAAGAAATTCTGAGCTTGACTTCTTCCTCTGAGGCTCAAAATATTTTTTTTACTGACTGTGCAACCATGAATTGTCTTTGAATTACTACTTTAAGCATCAGTTTTATTATCTGTAAGTCTGGTTTAATACCTAAAGCTGCTACCTGGCAAGGTCCTTATTATGCCTAAATAATATCACATATATAAAGTGCTTTGAAAACACTAATGGACTATAGCCAGTGAGCAAACGTGTGGACAACAAGCATATAGAATTTTTTGTTCAAGTTGTTTTGGAGAAAAGAGAAGGATCAAAGAAAGGATAGAATTTTTGTTCAAGTATAATGGAAGGATTTATAGTTGATGGTGGAGAGAATAACCACCAATTGAAGGTGCCCCTAGTGCTTTATCCTTAGATCTCTTTTTTCTGTTATTGAACTCCCATAGGTTCAGTTCTCCCTTCTATGAAAATAACTCCCAAATCTGTATATTGCATCCAATAACACTTCATTTTAGGCCTATATTTCCAACTGCCTAATGTCTATGTCCACTTGAACTTTTCATAGGTACCTAGAGCTCAATTATGTTTCTACTTGAATTCATCTTTCCACCAAACCTTTTCCTTCTGTTTGCTTTTTTTGCTCAAAAAAACAAATTTTCCCAGTCATTCAATTCAAAGTCATCTTTGGTCCTTCTTTCTCATTCATCTTCCAAATATAATAAAATGTTTTGTTTTTTCAATTTTACCTCATAAGTATCTTTGTTATCTATCTCCCTGTTCTTGTAAGCATCTTTTGGACATTTCCTTAAAGCTCTTATTACCTTTTGTCTGGATTACTACAACAGTCTGTTAACAATCTTTCCACTTTAAATTTCTATATCCCCTCCATCCATGCTTTATATATATTCCAAATTAATTTTCTATTTCATAGATCTGGCCATATGATTCCTCTGTTTAAAAATGTTTAAGGATTTTTCATCAGTTATTTGGACCTTTCCCTTAAGGTTCTCCATTAGTCTAACTTCAATTTAGCTTTTGTAAATTTATTTCACTTTGCTTTCTTGTTCATTTTACCTTCCAGTCAAATTAAATTACTAATTGCTCCAATTGCTTTTTGATTTCTTCTTCTGTGTACAAATGACTATGCCTGAAAGACATTTCTTTCCCATATTTACTCATTGAAATTATTCTGTTCTTCAAATTAAATCTTAGAATTCTACTTCTTGTGCAGAATCTTCCCTAATGCCCAGATTAAAGTTCTCTTTTTCTCTCTCTTTGTCTCTCTATCTCTGTCTCTGTTTCTTTCTGTGTTTATCTCTGTCTGTCTTGTCAGTTTGTTTTAATCTCTTTAATGACATAATCCTTGTTTTCAAGATATTTACATTCTAGTTAGGGAGACAATATTTTAAAAAATCAGAATGTTTCTTGTTTGTGTTTCTTTTTCCAAACTCAGCCAGGTGTTTAAGTCTTTTATTGCAACCTTCAGTATAACCCAGTTAGCTCAGAGACCTATCTCCCTGCTTGGTTCCAAGAGCTCTTGCAGCTTTGTCCTTGGCTTCTACCTCTGCTTTCTTCAGCCTCCAGACAGCACCAAGTTGGAAGATGCAATGAATCTCTTTTGCCTCGAAGATAGGGCTTGTGGGCTTCCTCCCACAGTGCTTCTGCCCGACCCCAGTCAATGTTCCCAAGAAAGTCCTTTGAGTGGCTCACTGGAGCTATATTTATGCTACTTCTCCTAGAGTGGGATTGTGGGATATCTCCCACATGCTCTCTGAAATCTCCCAAACATGTGAACTCCAATGAGTATTTAAATATTTCTTGCTTCTATGAGCTCTCTAAAGGTGTGAACGCAAGCATTGTTTCTATCAATTGTACTTAGTACTTTGTTTCAAGTTCTGGCCCAAAATATCTCCTTCTAAGATCAAATCAATCATATAGAACCATGCTAAATTAGATAATTGTTGTCTCTATCAACTCTAATGGCTTAACACTTTGTAAAGATTCCAACAAGAAAAATAGTATTGATAATTAAACTCTGGGGTTCAGAAAGTAAACATAAGAATTCAGGAAATGGAACATAGGAGACTACAAGAGCCAAGGGAAGAATTTGTATACTTTTACAAATACCTCTGGTATCAGAGAATGTGATTAAATGTCATTTAGTAGTTAGTAGTAGTTGTCAACTACCTACTCTGTCATCAATAACTTAACTGCTATGTTAATTATTTTCTATTGAATTTAGTTCTAGACAGCATTATCACAGATATACCTAGGGCAGGGTAATTGAGTTAGGAAATTTTAGAGAATGCAGAAATGTAATACATGCAAATCTTTAACAAGGTTGAAACATCTGCTTACAAACTAGGTACTTAGAACTAACTTAACAAAATAATGATTTCAACAAACTCACAGCATTGTTAAGAATATCCCATCTGTGAATCACTATTGTAACCACCACCACCAAATAAAGTCTTAATTATTTCTTATATTGTTTCCACATATACAAAGTTAATTTGAAGGCGTCTTTTGATGTTGTTTTGCCACAGTGCCCAAACTGCTGGTTAAAATCTTGAACTTTAAATATGAAAAATAAAAAAGAGGCATTTTCTTCATAGTTTGGTTGATATATATGCTTTAGCATAACTTTAGAAAGATGATAAAATATTCTAGTAGTAAAGAAAAATGTTGAGTGGGGAGAAGTAGAAGACAAAGGGGGTGGAAATTGGAAAAAGAAATCAGAAATTTCTTTTAATAACACCTTGATTACAGTGAACATTGATCCAGATTCTGTTTTGGAATGTTAATATGACTATCATGAAAATAGGGTTGGATTAAGGTATGTACAGAAATACATGCAGAGCCAATCAACACTTTAGAACAAAGGGGGGAAAACTGGACACAGTAACTTTTAAAGCAATAATATATTCAGTTCCATGCTTAGTGAAATCAAGAGGAACAAATTCTGGAATGTGTGGTTTTGAATATCGGCTATAATAAATATATTCCAACACAACAGAAGGACTATTTGACAAATGATGAGTGCACTTCAATTATTAAACGGTTTTTTAGTAGTTTAAAAAAGTTAAAATAGATTCATCTACACTCCTTTCTGGCAGAAATTTTATTTTAACTGTTTTTCATTATATGACCAAGTCTTGACTGTTCCAGTCTGGTTGTTAGAAATGTGGAATAACATTTTTTATTTTTTAATGCTCAACAACAAAAATTAATGAGGTATTTTTAAACACAAAGAGAAAGGAGGGACTAACAAATTTTTACCTTTATTTACCCTCTTCAATCCATCTATCCACACAGTTCCCAAAGTAATCTTTTTAGGAATGAATCTGACTATGTCACTATACCACTGAAAAGCCTTTTAGCTGTTCCTTAAAATGGAGTTTTTGGAAAGAATCATGTAATTAGAGGCAGAAGCCACAGGATGGAGGGTACTTACAATTTATGAAGTCTAAGAGAGATGAACTTCCAAGATGAAGAAGTTTCTGTAGTATGTTAGAGAAATTCCAGACAGTCAGCCTTGCAATCTGAAAAAGAATGGAGACTATTCATGATTATGGACCTGTAGATTCAAGTGTCTATTTTTAATAGCATTTTCCAAGAAGATGAAAAACATGTTGACCTCTTATAGCTTTTCCAAATTAGAAAGCCTATGTTTCTGTAATTATTGTTCTAAGAATATTAGCAACTGATATTTTCTCTTTAATGTGATAGGATCATTGACAAATTTGTGAGCAGCAACATGAATTTCTGACTCAAGCATTTTGCCTGTAGGATTCTTGAGATCAGCGGTCAATATCCAGAGGGGGGATAAGAGACCATCTAATGCAATTCCTTTATTTTATAGATTAGGAAACTGAGGTCTAAGGAAATAGTGATTTGCACAAGATCATGAAGTGTCAGAGACAGGATTTGATCCCAGAAGCTTAGACACCTGAACATTTCAGTGCTATTGCTATCATATTGTCTTTCACCTTGTTCAATACCATGTATTTATTGTCTTTTCAGAGATATGGGAGGGGAGGAGGTTGGAGTAGGTCAGTGGAATATCAGTTTGACCATCAAGTAGACAGAATAGTTCCAGGAAAATCAAATTGCTTTAAATGAAACTCTGGTATATACAGGCTCATACTTATGTTGTACCATTTCCTGACATCGATTTTAAACTGGCAAAATTGTGCTATGTTTGATTTCATAATCTAGCAATATTGGTTTAATATTGTAAGAGTGGATAGAATAGCAAATGCTTGTGGATAAAGAATTGAGATTTAACAATCATTTTACTCTGGTGTTATTTCAAATTATTATTGTATCCTCAAAGAGCCCTTCCCATCCATCGTCAGCCAATTACATTTACTCACCTAAATTAATAGTGAAAAAATTGATAAAAGGAAGTGAAAAGGGACAAGGCCAATAACATCTTTTTTTTCCCAAAAGGAAAGCAGTGGACCAAGTATGTGTTCTCAGAAATGGGAGAAAAAGATATTCTGCTTGTCACTTTAGTCATCTTTTTATTTTCAAGATGATTAAGCATATAGAGTCTGCACTTCAGGCCAAGAATTTCATAATTTTTTTGTTTTGTTTATGGTTTTACAATGCATAGATTTTGGCTAAATTGGTAAGAAAAAAAACAGAAAGAATATATAACAATAGATATGTCAATATAAAACCAAAAAGTTACTTTGGTGATTATATTATAAATAAAGTTTAAATTCATTAGGAAAAAGACACAGAGAGAATTAGAAATTGTTGCCATGAGGACTGTTTTGATATTTTATATCATTTTTAGTATTTCTTTTGTTGTATAGGACCTAAAGATACTCATCCCTGACTGACTTTATAAATACTTTAAGATTTTCAGGTGAAATCTACAATTTATGTAGAAATCTGTGATTTGCAAAGTACACTTCTTTAAAAATTATATTTAAAAGAAATTTTGAAGTTTGTATTCATCACTATGGGTTTAGTTGGTTCTTTTTTAAATAATGATATTGTTAGGCTGATTTCAGAAAAATCTGGAAAGACTTAAGTAAACTAATACTCCAGAATTAAGAGAACATTATACATAGTAACAAGAAGATTATGTGATGATTAACTCTGATGAACTCAAATATGAGATGATTCAAGGAAATTCCAATAGGCTTGAGATGGAATTTGTCATCTGCATCCAGAGAGGATACTATGGACACTGAATGTGGATCAAAATATAATATTTTAAACTTTTTTTCTTTGTTTGTTTTCTTCTTTCTTATGTATTTTCCCCTTTTAGTCTAATTTTTCTTGTATAATATCACAAATATGGAAATATCTTTAAAAGGATTGCACATATTTAACCTATATCAGATTGCTTGCTGTCTTAGGAATGGATAAGTAAAGGAAGGAGGAAGAAAAATTTGGAAAACAAAGTCTAACAAAAATAAATATTCAAAACTATCTTTACAAGATATTTGGAAAAATAAAATGCTATTCAATAAAAACAAACAAAAAAAAAAGACACAGCTAGGCTGATCATTAATGTGATCATTAAACAAGGCAGAATGGTGCCATGGAAAGAACATTGGATTTGGAGTCAAAAGGTTTAAATTCTGTTTGATTTTGGATAAACCCCTTAATCTCTTTAGGCTTCATACATAAAGTAAGGAAGTCAGAGATGATTACAACTTCCTGCCAGACCTTAACCTATAATTCTACATTCACACATAATTGAATAAAATTTAAAAGTGCAATAGATTTTGAAAAGTTTCTCCTATTACAGACAGAATTAAAACTCATTCATCAAAAGGCAAAAATTGTGACAAATAGTTTGAGGATGGAGATAGGGAATTGCAATTATCTTAATGGCCAGGACCAATAACAAGATAAATGGAGAAAAGACTAAAAGGAAAAAAAAAGCAACCAGCCAAATCTGCATGATCTTGTTCAATGATGAGTCTTTAAAAACCAAAGTAGAAAAATCTATCTCCCAAAGCCTTCTGACAGAAAATAAGAATATAAACTCATAGCCTCTCAATCTCTTCCAGTACAATAAAACACAATATAAATAAGAACTTTCATCACAGGAAAGGTAGAGTGGTAGATGTATTTCAAGCAATCTGTTACATAAAGAAATACTGGGTCTTAAAGCAGATGAAACATTCAATTGACAAATGAAATTTTAAGTAATTACAAATGACAACACAGAGAACTAAAGATAAAGTGATAATCTAGTTCTTTTGACAGTGTTAGAAATAGTTAATGATAATCATTGGTTCTAGGGAGTTGTTAAATTAATATTATTGCTGTTTGACTACAATAGATCTCTATAAATGAATGAACAAATAAATGAATAAACCTCATTGAATATGTCTGAAAGTTCCTTTTTATTGATGTTTTTCTTGCAAGTTCAACTCTTCCATTCCACTTTCTTGGCAGAGATGTTATAGATGAGGATACTGAAGAAAACAGGGTTATGTTACTTGCTTAGGAGAAAAACATCTGAAGCCACGTTTGAACTCAAGTCTTTCTAACTCCAGGTTTGACACTCTCTTCACTGTGTCACCTAGCTGTCCCTAAAATTCCTTCTAACCCTAAGTTTTAGGCATCTATAACATAGCCTCCACTCACTTACCTATATTTTTCATGTTATTTATACTCAGAGACATTTGTGATCTCATTGAGATGGTAAGCCCCTTCAACAACATAGCTTGCAAATCATCTATTCCTGCTTATCCCATTTGACTCCCATTCTTTTATTCCCAGAAATTAGTCATAAGGAGACTTCATTGGTTTGGAGCCTTCTTCACATTCTTCTGACATTATATTTATAGCTACTTCCCTATATGTCTTCTTGTCTTTCATTATGTTGATGTTTTTCGGTCTTTTCTCGGATTTTGGATTTTTCTTGGAAGTTGTGTTCTTCGTGACCCCATTTTGGGTTTTCTTGGCAAAGATATTGGAATGATACTCCTTCTCCAGCTCATTTTACAGATGAGGAAACTGAGATAAACAAATTTAAGTGACTTGGGGTCATACAACACATCAATATCTAAAGCTGGATTTGATATCAGGAGGGTGAGTCATTCTGATTCCAGGTGCAGAACTTTATCCATGTGTCACCTAGTTTCCCATCTTTCATTATTGAATCATATATATATATATATATATGTATTGTAATATATGTAATATGTAATATATACATATATATATATTATATATATATATATATATATATATATATATATATATATGTAAAGCAACCACCTTTTCCCCCCAGTGAAATGCATTAGTTCTCTCTATGAAACTAAACTAAGGCAATATAAATATATATATAAATACAAAATCCCATGAAAGCCACATATTACCAAACAAAAATAGCCTAGGAAAGAGAAAATTGTTATATCTATCATTATTCCCATTGCCTAATTTGACCTATATCTAAGGGTAAATGTTTATGTTTGAGATAAAATTAATCTCCTTTTATTTTTCCTTGTTAAATTGCACAGATTTTTTAAAATAGTCTTAAGTTCCAATTCTAAAAAAGATTTATAATTAAAATGTATTTATGCTTAGTTTGAGTCACTGGTAATGCAAATGAAAAGAGATATGTTTCTTTTTAAATCAGATATTAATTTAGGAAGACATTTTAGACTTTTCCAATAAAATGATATATATTGGTGTTTAAAACAAAGAAAACTTTTCATCTCAAAATGAACTTAGTGGTCCCAGAAGATTTCAGATGTGAAAGTATTCATTTAGCCACAAAATTATGTTATGTAGTCAGAAGCAATGGAAAATTCTCTAAAATGCTCAACTGAAAACCCACTGGGCTAAAAAGTCTCCATTAATTTTTCTTCTAGTATTGGGAAAAGCTGTAAATAGCTGGAAACAGCTACTTAAATTCTGTTCTCCTGCCAATATTTGCATCTTATGAGAAACTCTAAGAGAAACAAGTTTGGTGATTTCTGTTCATCTCTGGAGGATTCTATATACAGACCACAGCTGAAATGGGAGCCTCAGGGAAGAAGATACTTTGAGTCAGAAATAAGACTACATTATCTTCTCTCCCAGGAGAGGAATCTCTTTTGATCAAGACTGCAGTCACATTGGGGTCAGAAGGGGACACCTGGCAGAATGTTCTGCTGGCTCTACCCCAGCCAATAAGGGAAGTTCAGAGAATTCATTGCCATCACTTCCTTCACCTTTGCCAGCATACAAGATGGAAAAGGCAGGAATTTGAGATAGAAATGATGGTAGAGAAAGAGAAGAGACTTAGATTTAGAGAAAGAAATGAAATGTAAAGAAATCCAGACACACATTGAGGGCCAGATGGGGTAGTCTCTGGGTATTAATACGCTTCTTTTATAAAACACAATTCTTGTGTTGCTGAAATACACCAGTTGTCAGCACTGTAGCCTGTTATGTTCCCCCTTTAAACAACTATAAAGTTTAGGAATCATAACCTTTTTTTTTTTTTGCAGTACATTTGCAGAGCAAAAGGTGATGGAAGCAGCTCCTCTCATGACAAAAATAATATTCTCCTGGGAAATTATCACCTGTATATGTATTTAGAGTGTGGGGATAGGTGAGGTGGGTTGAGTTTGTTTTTCAAAAAAATGTTTTAACTAAAGTCTCAAAAGAGTTAATTAATCAGATGCAATTCCTAATTCCCAAGGCTATAATTCTTTCAACAGAAAAAAGGAAAAGTATAGCTAATTTTTTTCAATGGAATTTATTTATTTTGAGAATTAGGGCTAGGATCATCAGAATCACATTGCTTTTCCAGACCACCAGATGACCATCTGCACTAACTTTCATGGATGATAAACAGAATTTGGCAGGTAGTCATAGATCTGTGTTTGTATGTATGTATGTGTGTATGTGAGCGTGTATGTGCGTGTAGCTAACAATATATCAGTCGTATCTGTCTATCTATCTATCTATCTATCTATCTATCTATAATTTTAGCTAGATCTCATCACCTTTATTTGGCATTTCCCTCCCTTCTTTAGGTATATGCAGCCTTAATCTTAAAGTCTATCAGTTCATTGCTGGATATGGAGTGAAAATTCTTACGGTGCAGTATCAAATTTCACTAAAAAAAAAATCACTAAAAATCAGTGTGATGCATAGAAAATAGATAAATTTCATAGTTAAATATTTAAACTTTTATTTTGGCTGCATTTATAGCCCTCATTCTGCAACTAGCAAAGTGATCCATAGTTTCCTTTTCTTTAAATGAGATTAAACTATAATTATAAGTTTGTGTATGTGTGTGTATTAAAAAAAGAAAATTCATTGAATCCTTAATATAACAAATAAGAATGGGAAAGTCAGAGATTTTTAATAACTTTCTGTTAAAGAGATATGGATAAAGAATGGACTTGTAATTTCTTTAATATGAGAAAATCCCTGGTTTCTCTTTTAAATCAGGTTATCATCTTCTCTTCAGCTTGCCTCAGGAAGTTGCCTGGTATACTGAGTATTTAAGTGGCTTGCCCAGCAATTGTATCTAAAAGATGATACTTGAGACTAGATCTTCTAGGTTTGGAAGCTAGTACATTATCCACTAAGCTTAATTAATTAAGGAAGCTCTTAGAATACTTTAAGCCACTGCATTTTTAAAATTTGTTTCAGGAACTTGTTCCATATTCATTCATATTTACTTCCAGCTTGTTTGTCCAGTTTATGGTTTACTTTGATACTGTGATTAATTCATTATGTCCTTAGTATAATGATAATTTTTCCGTTAATAGATATTATAGCCCTACTCCATGCTACTCTGGTTCTTGTTTAATCCTTATTAAAAAAAAAAAAAAACAAACAGACAAAAATAACATTAAAAAAAAAAAAAAAGCTTGAACCTATGATTCTATTAACACTACCCATCTATATTGTTTTCATTGTCCTAGAGTTCACCTTTTTTTGGCCCGAGACAGTATTGGTAATGTCTTTCAACTGCCCTTGTACAAAGTCATAAATGGGAATGGGTTGCAGGCAACTTAGGCCTTATACCTTTTCCAATGCCAGTGGATTGAGGTTTCTTTGATTTATATCTCAGATCAAATTTAAAATCATCTTTCAAGTCCTCCAACTTTTTTCCAACAAGAACAGCCAAAATCCTATTGACTAAAACAACTGTAATGTAATGGCTCTTCTTCAAAGAAAATATTGGCAAGGACTATTTTTATCTCTTCAAAGATGTTATAGCAAACAGTCAACAGTAGAAATCTAGTGTAGGTTATTTAAAAGATCTTATCAGACTAACAAAGGTCAAAGTTATACTCCAAAGCATTTTTATCTCTCTTTTCATATTCAATTAAGCCAGGTACAATTTTCAATTCTGTTTTGTTTTGTCACGTAAGTTTTTATTTAGCAATTTTTTCTTAACATTCAATTCTATTCATTTTCTAGGAATCTATTAACAATTTGATTTTTTAAATGAGAAAATATGCTTAGTTATAACAGTTCCAGTGAATCTACCCTCCTTTTCAGTTGTTATTTTGAGTTATTTACACTTACAGATCACTTTCAGCCTGAAAAGAAAAGGAAATGTTAGTCAAATGTTAATTTTATGAAAAGTCTTTTGTCTAAAAAAATGAGTTAATATGCACCTTGATCAATTAGGAAAAGTCAAGAACTATAGCCAATTCATGTTTTCATATGAATACAATTAAATAACAAACTAGAAACATTTGAATGAACATTTTTGTAGGGAGAGATTGCCTGAGGCCAAAACAGGATCCATTTTGGTCCCAGGGCTGAATTGGACTCTCATCTCAAAGAATTCAGCAGCCAATGTGAGGTTCCAATGACATATATATGTGGCTCTAAGATCAGGATAGACAAAGAAAGGGTTGGAGTACGAACACTGGTAAATGGCAGGAATTTCCAGGCAGGGATCATCAATCCGGTTCTGACAGGTTGGAGGGTAGAACCAAAATTAGTTCTTGATAACTTAGCAGGACTTAGGAGCCAGGAAGTGTGAACTTAGAGACAGAGGATGCCAGTTAGGTATCTGAGGTAGGACATCTGGAGTTTTATCTTTTGTAATGTCAGAATAGCCAGGTACAACCCTAATTATCTCAGTCCTAATGGTCAGGAACTGGGGTTGCGATCAGACGGATTGAGCCAGAACAATACAATGAACTGAAGCAGAACAAATTTAGGAAAACTGAGGCAGGATAATCAAAGGGAACTGTGGCACAACACATGCAAGACAGCCCTTGTTCTCAAGGAATTTTCATTCTAATATGGGAGGACTATACTTAAAAAGGGAGCTAGATATGAAAATCAGTTCACTAAGATTATTTCTGTGTTTCATTGCTAAAGTCTTTCTTGATCTTGGAGTGAGCATTACAATAATGAAAATTACCCCAATTTTGGGGGTGAAAAAAATCCAATTTTTGTTAGTTCTTTTTCATATCCAATTATACAAACTCAACTTTTCATCAGTTTACTAGGCCTTTCTGTCCCTTAGACTTCAGAGTTCATTGTGTAAATGAAGTTTACAATGGTTAGAATTTGAGCTGTGAATAAATTTCATGGTTTCACTTTGCAGGAGTTTCACATGACTATTTTTTTCTCAAGTAAACTTACATGTACTCTTTAAATTTCTTTGGGGATTCCAAAATAATTCCAAGCATTAAGTAAAAACAATTTACCACAGCTAAGAATGGCATGGCTACATCTTCAAAGGGAAAACTATATTATAATATTTTAGAAGTACCTTGAAATATTCTAGATGATGCACAACATATAGAGATAGTCTCTCTTCAGTGGGCTCATACTTTAAATTATCTACATGAGACAAAGCAGCAGTATAAATGAGAAGCTTCATTTGCTGAAGGAACCAGAGCTGTGAGCATCTTTTAATTTTGATAAAGCCAGGATGAGTCACAGGTAAGTTTTATTTTTTTCTCATAAACGGGGCCTGTGTTTAACTCCAAAATTCAAACATTTCTTCTCAGAGGATGAGCTTTTGATTTGCAGTGAAATCTAAAACCAAGCAAGTTTTCTCAGTTTCTTCTTTGTTGGTGAACATTTTACATAGTTATGTAGAGATAGCCTTCAGGAATTTCTCTTCTCCAAAATTCTTTTTACCAAGGGCAGTTCCTAATTTCCCTCCTGGCTTGGAAATGTGAGTAGCCCTATATATTTCCCATTTCTTGACTGCTCTGGCAATTTTCCCTGGAAGGGAGGAAAAATCCTATAAAATTTCCTTTGGCCCCCAAAGCAGAAACATCTGTTGGAGTCATGAGTAGCTTGTTGGCTGAGCCTTAGTCTGCATTTGATTATCTCTACTGCTTTCACCAGCATCAATGTCAGTGCAGTCAGGGAAGAATATATGTAAAGATTTCTGGAAAGACACATAATAAATAATGGGATGGCATGGATGAGGGGAAATAAAGGAAAAAAAGTGCAAAGTGACCCTGGACCTAAGCATTTTGCTGAACTTCATGAACAAGAATCATTGGAATAACAAACTACTAAATTCGTATCCTCCAAATTAAAAAAAAAATCAGTCCACTGCTTTTTGTACATACAACTGCTTGGCAAGGACAAATAAGGAAAAGTGACAGACTGTGAGGTTTGTTTCCCTGCTAGTTATTTTAAGTGAGACTTGGGAAAAAAGAATTGCTGACTGACATGTCTGTAACTTGCCAATAGTCTGTTACCTCACAGTGGAGTTGGCAGAAAGCAATACCTTCTCCCTAAAATGAATAGATATCTATCCTCCTTCTTTGAAATAGTTTAACAGGTGCAATTGAGTCCCTGCTGTGAACAATGCCTTATAGATGGCTCTTTATTCATCTCTTTCATAAGATGATGCCCTTGATCTTCCATAAAGATCTCTGGATGCAAGATTTGACAGGGGTTCTAGAAATCCACATGGTTACTTCAATATTTCAGTGAATAATTAAGGTGACTATTCTCTCCAGTAGTGCTAATCACAAGCCATTCATGTTTTAGTCTGTCTGACTTTTGTCCATATACTCGAAGAAATACTTCACAGGGTCTACCCCAATGTGAGGGATCATTCTTTTAATTCAATAATTCATTTTAAATCCACAAATATGTATAAAGGGTTTGTTTCATGTAAACATACTCAGCATTGAGAATACAAAGACAAAAATAAAACTAAGCCTGTTGTCAAGATCACATGCAATTAGGAATAATAAAATCTGGATGAAGGGTCTACAACACATATATGCAGATGAGAAAATATAAGTATGAACAAGGTAATCTCAAAAATTCCAACAGTAAGAGAGCACTAAAACTTACTAGGTTTAGAACAGGTATTAAACAGGAGTTGCCACCTGAACTGTATTTTCACATAATGTGAAAATTCTGAGGCAGAGGTAAGAAGATAATGAAATAGGGGTGGGGGAAGGAAGGTAGCAATCTGTGCAGAGGCACTGAGGCTGGAAATAGGATGTCTTATACCACAAATATAAAGTAGATAGAAAGGAGAGGGAATGGAATGAAATATGAAATAAGACTGAAAAGATAGCTAGAAGAAATGTAAAAGAACTAAACTGAAGATTTTGTACTTATCCTAGTGGCAATTAAGAAGGCACTTTTTGGTATTACATGTCAGGCCTAGTAGCCACGTAGAACATGGTATGGAGAGTCATAGACTAGAAGGAGGGAAAACAATTAGGAGCTTATGGCATACATTTAGAAAATAAATAATAAAAATATGGACAATATTCAGAGTTAGATGAATAGAAAAAAGGATACACTTGAAGGAGGTGTTATGGAGATAGAATCAAAACGTCTGCTGAATGGATTGGATATGTGGGATGAGAAACAAGAAAGGGTCAAGGATGATTCCAGAATTCTGAATCTGGGTTTCTGGAAGCATTGTAATACCCTGGATAGAAATAAGGAAGTTTGAAGGAGAAACAGAAAAGGCATCAAGTAGTGTTTTCCATTTTGGACATATTGAATTTGAAATTAATATAGGTCATCATGTGGAAGTATTAAACATATGGTTCATAATAGACATCAGAAATTCAGGAGAAATTAGAGATGAATGCATGTGTAAAGTACTACCATTCTTCTGAATAGTTTGCTGAAATGATAAGAAAAAGAGCATTCACATATGGAAAATTGATTTTAAAAACAACTTAGAAACAAACATAACTTTTGAGGAAAATGTTGATGAGAGATATTGATTGTTCTGTCTGAAGTTATCTGAAAGCAGAGGAATGACTGAGAGAATGATAGCTGGATTCATTGTTATATTTGCATGTGATTGTTTTTAGGCTCTGAAAACTATAACTAATAAAATTATAAATATAATAACTGTTTGGGATTGTGAGACTTTCCCTTCATATTTGACAGAAAACTAGAACTGTGAGTTACATGTCCAAGATAGGTCATTGCTTGAAAGGATACACTGATTTGAGGCAGTATATGCAAAAGTAAAATTAGAGAAAAGATAGAATCAAGAAGCAAAGACTATAAACTGAGTGCAAGAAGAGTTTTAAAACTAGACAGGAGGAAGTATGCATATATATGATGTATAATGAAAAAATCTCTGGGAAAAGTTGTTACTATTGTTTATTTTTCATTATTGAAAAGGACCAATGACATTGCAGGTTTTGTCTTGATGTGTCCATGAATGGAATGGAATTTGAGTGAAGCAGGGTGGAACTGGATCCAAAATAAGGGAGTGCAAAGGTATCAAGGAACTGGAAATTAGAGGGCAAATGAAAAATAGATCCAGGAGACATGAAGGAGAGGGGAAATAGAATGAGATGAGATTGATACACACACACACACACACACACACACACACATATATATATATATATATATATATATATATATATAATCAGTGTTCTGGATAAAAGATGTAAAAGAATTTTGGGTGATGATATGATTAAGGAAATGACCCTTCCTCTGTATGACAGCAATGGAGTTAAAACAGGAGTCACAGTAGTTTAGATTACATGGTCTTGTTCCCATCTTTGGTACATATTTTTAAATTGAATTTATTGCTGAGTTCTCCATAAATTTACATCAATCTCTTCAGACAATTTCTATTTTCCTTTTTCTTAAAGATTATTTTCTTTTGTGTCTTCAGGATTTTATTATTTGAATTTACTAATTCTTTCCTGGGCTGAATTTTTCTATAGAATTTTAGTCTAAACTTTCTCTAAAGCTTTTGAAATCAGCTGTCCCAAAATCTTTCATACACTGTCAAACTATACCTGTCTTCCAGCTCCAAGAGGGAGCAGTGATTTATCCTTCAGGGTTCCAACATTTTAAGTCCTAAATATCATCTTATTATTAGTATCAATTAGCTCCTGAATGCAATCCCCTCCTTTACTGCACCTTATGAAGAATGAAATTATCATTAAGAGTAATCAAGAATTTATTATGATTCTTTTGGTCCTTTGGGCCATACCTCATAGGCAGAAAGCATAACTAGAATGCTAAACTGATGCTAAAAAGTGATGGACTTTTGTGGGATGGAGATGCTTGGGATGTCATTAAAAGCACCATGCATTTTTCAAATGCAATTCAACCCACTAAATTCTTACCTTTTAACTGGGGACCTAACCCATCTATTTGCTATTTGGACATCCTTTCATTTGGTGACACAATTTCACCACTTGTCTTCTGGGTTTGTTTTTTATTGATAAGGTCAACATTTATAGACATAATTTCCTCCATTAGTATATTAATTGCTGGTCACTGGACAAAAACTTCACATTTAGAATTTCAATAACTAAGTTAATGTATAAAGATGGGATTAAACACTGATTCTTAGTACTCAGTTCCCATCTTTTAACCATTCTGACATGATGCTATAGAATCAGTAGACCCTATATTATGCTATTTATTTTTGTTATTATTTCTTGCGTTACTATGGCCAAAGAAATCATTATTACTGGTAATATGCCTCTCCTTACTGAATACATACTGAAACTGCTTCTTGAATAGCAAGCATAATTAACTGCTATTTCCTTATTTAAGGGGGTCTTTTTTATTTTTCCATAGCAGACTTCACTGGAGCTTGAATTGAGCTGGCAAAATTTTTGAGAACTCAGTCACCACCAACCAATGATAAGGCATTTGGATAGGATTTTGTGGAGCAGTTACAATGTTATTTAATAGAAAATTCTTTCCTTAGCACAGTGGTTATTAACCATAGGTTTATGGAGAAATATTATGGAATCTATGAATTTTGATTTTTTACTAATACCTAATTAAAATTTAACTTTTCCTTCAATTATTTAAAAATGTTATTCCAAGAAAGGATCACAAGTTTCTCCAGATTGTCAAAAGTATCCATGGCACAAAGACAGTCAGGACTTCCTACCCTAGTGCCTTGCATTTTCAAAGATCTTGACATTTTCATTTTATTTCCAATATAAATTTTAATGTACAGATATTGTCTTATATTATGTTAGAATTTGGAAAAGAGAAAAATGAATTCAATTGAGATTGGATTGATTTGATGATTGGGAGAATCCAATAAAAATTTTTAGATTATAATTTCAATGTTCAATATATTTTATTAATACAGTTTTTGAAAATTGTAGGGATAAGTACAAACATGAGATAGACCACGTGCTTGATAGAAGGCAAAGGATTGGTGGGATAAGAATTAAGCATACTTTGTAAGGGACAAAGGTAAGCTAGCTATAAGTTCACTCTGAGGAACTAAAAGTGGGACTACCTTTATGCAGAATGTTGAGTTGAAAGGAACTTTTAAAATTATCTGTCTCAATGCAGTCATTTTATAGCTAAGAAAACTAGAGATCAAAGTGATGAAATGACTTACAGAAAGTCACACAGTGAATAAAACAGGTTTCAAACCAGGTTTTCTGATACAAAGCTCAATATTCTTTCTATCATATTCTGTCCTAGTTCACTTCCAACTTTCTAATATGAGGGAAGAGATATGGTTCATTATAGTGACATTGCAGTAACCATTGCACATGGCTCTAATAACCCCTCAGCAACTATTTCATGCTAAATATATGTAATAACACCTAATTTATCAGACATCATTGTGAAATCGGTTGTTCCATATTGTTTAATTTTCCATATAATTTAAGCTTACTCCTCAGGGAAACCCCTGATTTCCTGGACTTAGATGTTTCTCATGCTGGATATATCTTTGCTCCTTGCTAAGGAATTTTAGTCTTCCTGATTTGACACAGGGGAATACTAATTGGTTACCAGTAACTATGGATGAGAATCAGGAGGATGGACTCTTGTCAGGAAGCACAACCCTCACAATAATGTCTAAAAGTAAAGCTTCAGGCTATACTCTTTCACTTTTAGGATTCCACTAGCACTTTTTTACCTTGGAATTTAGAGGAACTTCATAAGAGGATGGTGGAAGAAGGGGAAGAGATGGGATTTCACAAAAGTATACCAATTTCCATGATAAACAGCAGAGGATAAAATCAGAGAACAGTAGTGTTGGACTGGAAGTGCCATGAAACAAAATTAGAAAAGCCACATAGAAATAGATTGTTTTGAGCATTGAATACCAGGCTAAAAGATTTTGATTTATTTATATACATTTAATAAGCCTAAAAATTTATATATATTTAATAATAATAAAAACATTATATTTATTTAACAAATAAATAAATTTAATATATTTATTAAATATATATTTAATAGATATTAAATATAATTATATACATTAAATATATATTAAATATAATTATATACATTAAATATATATTCAATAATGTATATTTAATAATATATATAAATAAATTTATATATTTAATATAATATTTAATAATGTATAATAATTTATATATGTAACAATATATAATTTTAAAAATTATATATTTAATATTTAATAAAATTATAATTAAATTTATAATTAATTAATAATTAATATGATTAATTAAATTATATATTTAATAATAAATATATATTTATGCATATAAATAAATTTATATATATTTAATAAGTGATGAGGATTCACTAAATAATTTGTTTTGCTTTGTTTTATTTTCAAATTGAAGAATGCAAAGATCAAGTCTATGCAGTATTAGGAAGATTACTTTGATAATGATTCTTGAGGGGAAGAGTGAAGGTATATACATCTGTTAGGACAGTCAGGTTCGGAAGGCCTTAGGAAGATATAGTAAAACAAATCTGTTTGAAATCTTCTCATCTGTTAAATGAATAATACCAGCTTCTACCTCTCAGTGTACTTATGAGTATCAAAAGAGATTTATAAAGTGCTTAGCATAGTGCCTGACATGTAGAAGATGGTAAATGAATGCCTGTTCTCTTCCCCTCTCTCCTTATTTTTGTGATTATTTTTTATTATTTTTTCCTATTTTTAAAATTATAGCTTTTTCTTTATAAAACATATGCATGGGTAATTTTTCAACACTGACCCTTGCAAAATCTTCTGCTCCAAATTTTTCCCTCCTTCCCCTCACCCCCTCTCCTAGATGGCAGGTAGTCCCATATATGTTAAACATATTAAAATACAGGTTAAATGCAATATGTGTATACATTTTTATATACTTATATTGCTGTACAAGAAAAATTGGATCTAGAAAGAAAAAGAAATCTGAGAAGAAAAACAAAAAACGCAAGTAAGCAATAACAGAAAGAGTGAAAATGCTATGTTGTGGTCCACACTCAGTTTTCATAGTTCTCTCTCTGGGTGTAGATGGCTCTCTTCATTACTGAACAACTGGAACTGGTTAAATATCTCATTGTTGAAAAGAGCCATGTCCATCAGAATTGAATGTCATCTAGTGTGGTGTTCTTTTTCCAAAACACAGCCAGGTGATAAAAGAGTTCAGATCTTTTATTGTGTCCTTTAATATAGCCCGGTTAGCTCAGGCCTATCTCTCTGCTTGGTTCCAAGAGCTCTTGCAGCTTTGTCCTTGGCTTCTGCCTCTGCTTTCTTCAGTCTCTAGCCACCATCAAGTTGGAAGATGCAATGAAATTTCTCTTGCCTCGGAGATAGGGCTTGTAGGCTTCCTCCCAGAGTACTCCTCTCTGACTCCTAGGAATGTTCCCAAGAAAACTCTCCAGCTCTAAGAGCTTCTAGTGTGCTTGTCTCCTTTGGCCCTGAGAGCTTCTTGCTTATATGTTCCACACTGAGTATACACCAATCATTATATCACTAGGAAACCATTAGTTGTTGTAGGATTAAATCAATGCTAAACTAGATTTCGCCATTGTCTCCTCGATTCCACTTAGTATCTTGTTTCAAGTTCTGGCCCATAACATCTCCTTGTAGGATTAAATCAATCATTTTGAATCATGCCAAATTAGATAATTATTGTCTCTATCAACTCCAATGGCTTAACAGTTTGTAAAGATTTCAACAATATAGTGTTGTTGTTGCTGCATATAATGATCTCCTATTTCTGCTCATTTTACTTAGCATCAATTCATGTAAATCTCTTCAGGTCTCTCTGAAATCATCCTGTTGGTCATTTCTTACAGGACAATAATATTTTATAATATTCATATACCATAATTTATTCAGCCATTCTCTAACTGATGAGCTTCCATTCAATTTCCAGTTTCTAGCCACTTCAAAAAGGGCTGCCACAAACTTTTTTGCACATGCGGGTCTCTTTCCCTCCTTTAAGATCTTTTTGGGATATAAGCCCAACAGAAATACTACTGTGTCAAAGGACATGCACAGTTTGATAACTTTTTGAGCATAGTTCTAAATTGCTCTCCAGAATGGTTGGATCCGTTCACATTTCCACCAACAATGCATCAGTGTCCCAGTTTTCCCACATCTTCTCCAGCTTTCATCATTATCTTTTCCTGTCATCTTAGCCAATCTAACAGGTGTGTAGGGGTATCTCAGAGTTGTCTTACTTTGCATTACTCTGATCAATTGGGAGTACCTTTTCATATATCTAGAAATAGCTTCAATTTCTTCATCTGAAAATTGTCTGTTCATATCCTTTGACCGTTTATCAATTAGGCAGTGGCTTGATTTGTTATAAATTTGAGTCAATTCTCTATATATTTTGGAAATGAGGCCTTTATCAGAATCTTTATCAGAATGTAAAAATGTTTTCCCAGTTTATTGCTTCCCTTCTAATATTATCTGCATTAGTTTTGTTTGTACAAAAACTTTTTCACTTAACATAATCAAAATTTATCTATTTTGGGATCAATAATTATCTCTAGTTCTTCTTTGGTCACAAATTCCTTCCTCTTCCACAAGTCTTGAGAGGAAAACTATCTATGTCCTTCTATTCTTTATTCCTAGATCATGAACCCATTTTGACCTTATCTTGGCATATGGTATTAAGTATGGGTCAATGTCCAGTTTCTTCCACACTAGTTTCAAATTTTCCCAGCAGTTTTTGTCAAATAGTGAATTCTTATCCTCAAAGCTGGGGTCTTTGGGTTTGGCAAACACTAGATTGCTATCATTATTGACTTTTTTGTCCTGTAAACCTAACCTATTCCACTGATCAACTAGTCTATTTCTTGTGGCTAAATTTCTTGGAAAGATTATTGGGCATCCTGAAGCTGAATCTGGCCAGCCCTTTTAGGTACCCAGCTAGCCCATCTCTAGTCCAGGTTCCCATTTGCAAACCAGCAGAGTCTCCTTAAAAAGGAGCATCCATAGCATGGAATTCAGGTACTGCCTGTCTCCCCATTGATGGTACCCTGTTTGCCAACAGCATGCAACTCTTCTATCTGATATCCTTCATGATGTTTTTACCTACTCACTATCTTTTCCTGCCCAATTTATGAGCTGTATGGGATGGAAGAGTTGCACATATGAGAAGTGATCCAGCCTGGGCATGGCGAGAACATCAAGTCAGCTGAAGGAGCTTCTCTGGGAGGTCCTGGAATTGCCACAGCCTTTACTATGTTGAACATGTCTGTGAGGGTGCTGAGGGCCTGCACTCACCTCCTCACATACATAACTTCCTTCAACTTGGCTATTTCTTTACCATGTGCATCTGTGAGATACTGGGTTTCCTGGTCTGGGTCCTAGTGGCCCTCAAATAGAGCATAGAGCACAATGTGGTTCTGAGCGTGCCCCAAGTGCAAATACTGGCGGTACCCATGCCACTCCTAATCTCCCTGATGATGTGACTCACTTCTCTAGTGGAAAGCAATGCCGCCGTTTCCTATAGTTTTGGGGTATCCTCTAACTAGGTATAATTGCAATTTTACCAGCACCAACTGCAAGGAAAAAGCAATATTTGGGATGATTTTGTCTTTGCTACCTTCTTCCCAGAAATCCTGCAGTCTTGTGCCCCTGGTGGAAAATGTGATGCACAATCTCCTCATCAGGATGAATGTCTGCAGAAAGAGTATGAAGAGCTCTTTCTTCTATCATCATTAGCTTTCCTGGAACAGATCTCTAGGATGCTAAGTGGTTGAGGCAAATGTCCCTTGAAGGCTCTAAATGAACAGTTGTAATGAGTAGACCAATCTGCCTGGCTCACGTGGGATACTTTCCCCTGAATTGGTTTACCTGTCACTATTCAAAGAAATCTATAATGAGTTAGGATATAAATAAACATTGAAAGAAGGATAGCTATCTATCTATCTAAATTTATTTTGCTAGGATTAGAGGGATTTGAATCTTTATTTTTAAAATATTTCCATTTCATTGGAATTCTTTTTTTTTGCATAATAAAACTTCATTCTCTGCTTTTCTACCTATTTCTGAGTCTGCACACTGAGGAATGCAAACAGCACTATCACCTCTGGGTGATTGTAGTGTGAAATACTATAGCAGGTGTTGATTTTGTGAGATGTCATGGAGGCAAACTTTCAAAAGGAGAAGAGGACTATAGTCAGAACAGGCATTTAAGTTTCTCATCAGTCTCCCGGCTCGGTCCTTTGTTGTATTGGCCCATTAATTACCCTGACTAAAAAAATCTTATCAGGTCCTTTTTCCTTTCCTTCCCCATTGGTTACCGAAGGAACTCTAGTAGGATCCTACTCACAAATAGCTCTTGGACACTGCTTCTTCTTCTTGTAATTCTTGTGCTTCTTATGCCCTACATTGGGTGCCATATGTTGTAATACGGGACCCACCTGCTAGTGACTGCTGGAGGTCTAACTCAGACCCTTTGTGTGAGAGGATGATGATGATGCAATGAGACTGAGAGGCAGTTGTTGTTCTCTGACCTCTCTTCTGAAAGGCAGTTGAGTTGTCTAACCTCTCTCCTCTTCTCTCTTTCATCCAATTTATTTCATTCCCCATCTACAAGGAACATCTGAATCAGCAAAGGCTGCTTTACAACTCCTTCAGATATTATAATTCACAGTTGTGGAGGCTCTCAGAGAATTGACCTGCTGCTTCATCTAGACATAGATGGTCCTTAAAGGTCCTTAAAGATGCCCCCTTAAAAAGTGAGAGGAGTTCTTATATATTTTCCCAATAATATACTGAAAATTTTAAGTTGTTTTATATATATATATATATATATATATATATATATATACACACACACACACACACACATATATATATGATTTTACAAATAATTGGGGAAAGTTATTAAGACACTATAATCTTATATATTTTCTAAAAGGCTTATATAATAGTTTTCCTTTCTTGTAAACAAGAAAGCCAAATATAGAGGAAGACAATTTGCTTTGTATTTATATTATAACATGTTAAGAAAACAAAATAACCCATTAGGATGTTTATTACTTTTTTGCTTTCAGTTCTTTATGTCCTGATATTTACATCTTGGGAATTTACAGTAAGAAATGCAGTTTCTTTTCAATGCCAAAAGTCACTAACCCAGAAAAAGTAACGACATAAAAGTTCAGAAACAAATATACATACTTGGATGATCTGGGTAGCAAAGTCAGAAAGCAGTAGAAAAAAATGCAGATTTTTACTTCACATATGCCAGACTAATCACCCTACATTTAATTGAAATCTATAAAGAGTTACTTTCTTGAGCAATGTTGTATTGGTGCATAGTTTGGGTCACGTGTGTTTGTGTTGATGTGTTGTATATGTGTGCTTGTATCAATGTTTTGTATTTGTGTGTTTGTGATATTACATGGAAATATTAGTAGAGATCTATGAATATGAAATTACTGGGTGAGATCAGCCTACAGCAACATAAGGCACAATGTATTTATGTGTCAATTTTCCTGATGTTCAGAGTACCCATGGACATATAGAAAACAAATGCCAAAGGAAGGTTTTGAATCCAGTTCCTATACACTATCAGAAACTGCTTCATATTAGTCATCTACTGTATCTGAATGTCATCTCATTGACATCAGATTATATTTAGTTCATTATTGCCTATCCTGAATAATTATTCCATGCATGTCCACTATCTTTATGATATAAATATGGTTTTAAAATGATACTAAACATAATAGCATAATTTTTCTACTTTAAAGTTAGCAAACTTTAAAAATTTTAATGTGAACATATAGTTATGAAAATTTATAAAATAAACATAAAATAAACATTTCCTCACATAATTTTATAAGGTATATGCTACAACTATCATTCTTATTAGACAGACATGGAAGTGAAAGCTCAGCGAATTCACAGCTTAATTACCTAAGTCCTCACACCTAGTTTCTGACAAAGTTCATGCTGAAATGCAAATTCTCCTTTCAAATTCAGGGTTCTTTCTATAAGCCAAGCCATCTTTTATTAGTTCTCAGAACTTTTTATGTAACATGACCACAAACTTTTCTAGCTGTAATATTCTTTCAGTGCATCCTAAATTTTTTCAGTTATGTATGCTATTATTAAAATAACCTTGATTATGAATCTCTAATTTATATTTCATTTTGATGAAATGAATAAATGATGAAAAATGAATAAAAATTCATAAATTTTATTTATATGTATTCTATTAATAATTAAAACATTATAAAACTTACATAAAATTTAAATTTGAAAAAAAAAATCAAGATAAAACAATACATAAATTAATAGGAAGCCACTGAGTCCATGAATAAAAAAATGACTTGGTCAGAATTGTGTTTTAAGAAAGTGACTTTGGCAAGTGTATAAAGAATGGGTTAGTTTGCCCAGCACATGGTTGGGTGGTTGCATTATTTGAGTAATTAGAAGTGTGGGTGTTATTTTCCTGCATTCCCTTCCAAGGATAAAGCAGTTCTTCCATCATAACATCCAAGTAAGAGAGAAAAGTCTGAGCATTACCTTCTGCCCAAGAAAGGGCCCTCTATTTCTTCCTTTTCCATTCAATGTAACGGAAATAGAGTCTCTGACTCCACAACTTAAGCTGTGAATAATGGGAGATCAAGAATCTTGGCCTGTTAATCCCACTAGCCCAGAAATGAAATCACTGGGGTCAAGGGTCTGCAATGTTAACTCCATGGTGCTTTACATTTGAACATGGTAGGACTAAAGATGCGTAAGCTGTGAATCTAGTTCAACCTCCATTTTTTTTTTTGTCTCCAAAAAATAGTTTTGTTTAGTTCTGTTCAGTATCTTTTGGTACATTGATTGGTATAGTATTACATCTGTAAATCAATTTAGGCAATACTGTCATTTTTATTATACTGCAATAGCTCTTTCCTGAGAACTGAATAACCCTTAACTTTTTATTGTTGTTGTTAATTTGTTGTTTATTTATTTTTTAATTTTACAAAGGGTTATTTTATAATTGTATTTGTTATTAGTACACAGAAATTTTAAGCATTTTATACCTACATTTGAATGGAAATGGTAGCTGATTAATTAAGATATATATTTTATTTCTCAATATAAATATATACTTCCCTTTATTTATTTTATTCTTTCCTGATTTAGGCATTAGCTTGAAATTTATCTTATAAAAGTAAAATGATAGAAATGTTTCTTCATCAATTTTTTGGAAATATAATGTACAGCAAATAGTATATTACCTAGGTATTAATTGTTCCTATAAAGCCATTTATACCAAGATGTATTTGTTCTTCGATAAATTTCTTTATATCTATTTGATCTTTTCTGAAATTAAATTATTTTTAATATCTTTGTTGTTCTATTAATGTGGGCATTTTATACTTACATAAATAATCCTTTATTTCTTTTTTTAATTTTCTGTTTTCTTGGAATATAATGTTGTTTTGATAATTGTTTTCATTTTTTCTCTTTGTAATTTTGCCCAGTTTATTTTTTATCATTTTCATTTGATTGCCCAACTTCTTTTTAATCAGGTTGGCTAAAACTTTAGCAATTTCATAATACTTTTTAAGGGATCAGGTCCTATTTTTGTGGGGGGAGGAAGGATTTTTATTTAATAGGTTTTTTTGGTTTTATTTTGTGTTTTGCTATGTTTTCCCAGCTCTAAAAGAAGAATATTAAAGTTTCTTTCTATTATTGTGTTACTATTTTCTTTTTCTAATTCAGTTATATTTTCCTTTATGAATTTATGTGCCATGACATTTGTTGCCTATCTGTTTAATATAAATATTGGTATGTAGCCAACTGTTCATTTGAGCATGATGTAATTTCCTTGTTTATTTTCACTGATATTGTGAATTTTATTTTGGCTTGATTGCAATTTCTGCTTTATTGGATTCACCTGAGGCATAACAAATTGTGATCTAAGCATCAATGTTTTTCCTGTGTACATTTTGTGTGCAAGTGTTTTGATGTGTTTCTAATGAAAAAAATAAACCACATTTTTGGGTCTTATTTTCTTATCCAAATTTCCAGACTTTCATTTTATTTTTATTCCATTTTCATTTCATATCATTATATTTAAATGTGTTCCCTCCTTTAAAAAATTTATTTTCTTCCTTTCCTCTTTTGAATCAGTACTTTATCCCTAAGTTAATTTTGTTTAAATTACTTTGATGAAACTCTATTGTCCCACTGTACATTGGTTCCTGTTTAACAATCCTTTTCTAGTTTTCTAGTTTTATTTATTGTTATTTCTTATTCTTTCTTTTTTTTTAGTTATCAATTCTTCCCCTCTTCTCCATTTCCTTTTCCTGTAAAATTTACATTCTCAGTGTAAAATATCCCTTTCTTTTCTTTCTTCCAAATACTTATATATGTTAATATTCTGTTTCCCAAGATTTCTAAGAAAAGTCTTTCCTCTGTTCTCATTATTAAATATCTTTCTTATTCTGAAATATATTCTTTTTATGTAATCTATTTATTCCATTATTTTTCTTTTAAAAATATGTGTTTCACATCAAGTTATAACTTCTAAAATATTGGGTTTGAGATCCCTCTAACCCATATCTGTTTTTGACTTTAAAAAAAAATTGTCAATTCATCCCATTTTTCCTGCTGTGCCTCGTGCATGGAGGTATCATTGTGTGAGGAAAGTATTGAAAGGAATCCCATATGGTAGAATTACTCTGTATTCTCAATCATATGGCTCAATTCTATTCCCTAACCATGATCTTATCATCATTTTCCTTTGTCCTAGTTGTACCAATGCTTTCTGTGTATCTGTCTCCTTATCTAGCTTTCCTTTTGATAGCTAGCTATTTCCAAGAGTTCACCTACCCCTTATTCTGAGCCTGAGGTTATCCTTAGAGACACATGTGTATCACAGAGAATGTAGTTTAAGTTAAGCTCAATGTAAACTCATCATGAAGTCTTCATCTCCCATATATCTTTTGGATCTTTCTAAATTTTCCCCATCAGGACTTCTTATTGGATAGATGACCTCCTCTTTTTATTTTCCCAAATTCAAATCTCCTTTCTGATGTCTCCCTTTATACTACTACCCATTATTTTGCTAAAAAAATTATGGAGATCCCATTTTCCTTGCTATTCACCCATGATTTTGATTGTTTTCCATCACTGTACATCCCCTATGACCTTCTGTGTTCCAACTCCCTTCTCCCTACTTTCAAACTCCCTACTTTCAAACACTTTCAAACAATTCCATTCCTCAAAATACATTGATTTACATTTTAGAGGGTTATGTAGTTTGATTCATTGTGGTTTGGGTTCTGTTCCTATATCTCCACTCTTGTTTCTCAAGTTCTTCCTACATCTTTACATTCTTGTATTTTTAAAAATTAAATCTCTTAATGTTTGTTATTTATTTTAACCATATTCCTTTCCTCTGCTTAAAAAAACAATCTTCAGGATCAAAGAATCATGGAATCACAGACCCAGAGTTGGAAGAGTCCTTAGCAGCCCCCAACACACATCAGTGAATCATTTTGTGCATCCTTGCCAGAATACAACTTATGTGACTTTGGTCAAGTCATTTAAGTTCCTCAGTTCTCATTACTTCATTCATAAAGACAGAACAATCCTTAAAGGCGAACCAATATATTTTGCAAAATGGACTATGGACTCTGAAGTCTTGTTAAACTGGGAGTTGTAGGGGAGGGATACTATTAAATGTGTGTTCTATATTGCTCATTCACAAGGATTTTACTTTGCTTGTGTTTTCTTCCCTTTATCCCATGAATTTAGTTATAGCTAATATATACATATACATATACATATATATATATATATATATATATATATATATATATATCCTAGTTACTTTCTTTGTACTTGTACTTCCAGTACTTTCTGTTTTTTTTTTTTTATTTTTGGAAGAAGTTTTTAAAAGTTAATGGGATTCCATGAAAGTACCAAGTCTATCATCTTACTGATTTCTACCCTTTTTGTAATATATGAAAATAATTTCTAGAATTTAAAGAGGTACTTTAATAAATTGTTGGTAGACCTTTAATTTCATTTTGAAATATTTTGATTCTGAAATTATATTAATATAATTTCCTTTTCTCTGTCTTTTCCTCTTCTGACTTTGAAAAGTGATTGTTCTTTTACTTTAGGAATAAGATATGAGAAAGGTAATTTGCCAAAGGAAGTTGCGCAGCACTGTCATAGTAGAGAGATGTCATAGTAGATAGTAGATAGATGGGACACAAATGGAGGCATAAGTGAAGAAGACCTAGTTAGGCGATATTGGAATTTTCTTCCAGTAGCAGCAAAATAGAATTGAGAAAAACACCATTTTAGAGAGCTTTTGTCTTTATTCAAGTCTATGAACACAAGTCAGCATTAAGTTACAAATCTCCTATATTTTAGGCTCTTGTCCTATGGTATAACCCCAGTTCTAGTTCTTCAAAAGTTGTTGAATCATCTGATATTAGAATCCTTACAATGTGTTAAGGTGTTAAGTCATTGGAATTGATAGAAACAATGCTTATGTTTATACCTTTGAGAGTTCACACATTAGCTCACACATTAGATCACAAGTTTGGGAGATTTCAGAATTCAATATGAGATTCACAAGTTTACACCTCCCACAACCCCACTCTCTCAGAGGAGGAGTCAACCTTTGGGTTCACACCTTTAAGAGATCATATATAAAAGTCTCTTAGAGCTTCATTCAGGAGACTTGAAGAGATTTGAGAAGTGAGAAGTCAGTTGAGGAGATTGAGAAGCTAGACACTGTAGTTGGGCAGAACTGGAGATTCAGAAGAGAAGAGGCTGAAGCTGGCAGAAGCAGAGGCAAAGGACTAGCAACAAGAGCTGCTGGAACCAAGGAAAGCTTATCGGCTATTTTGGAAGAGACAATAATAAAAGATTGTACTTTAATCCCTGGCTGTATTTGAGGTGATTATTGCACTCAACTGAAACTAAGGCTACCTCCAGAAGCTACCCAAGAAACCTGCTCCCAGAGAACCATCATATTTTAGAAAAAAAGAGAACACCACAATCTGATAATTGGGTGTGTACTTACATGGCATATTATGTAGGAACTGGATTGTATTTTATACTTTCCTTTTCCTCTCTAATGACTAAAGGAAGAGAGTTAGATTTATTGCATTTTTCTTTTTTTATACCTTTTTATTTACAAGATATATGCATGGGTAATTTTTTTTTGTGTTTTCTTAGAGCCTTTGGATCATAAGCATCTTATGTATTCTGTGAAATAACCATAATCTGAGAGAGGCTATGAGAGAACTTTAATAAGGCAGAAGTTGTATGCTACATTTCTTTCATTGTTTTATTTCTGTTGTGCATGGCTTTTATTGTGTTTTTTTCTTTTTTTTTTCAGTTTCTATGCTAGGAATAAATACTATATGCAGTTAATCATATTTGTAGACTTATGGGACGAATGACTATTATCCAAAGTCACATGACTGGAACTCAAAAAAATAAAGTCAATGAAATGTATCATTTTTTCCAAGACTTCAGTCTCAAGAGCTGATATCTGATTGGGTAAATCCACAATAATCTTTATCTCCTACACAATGAGCTCTGGAAAGAGATAAAGTTTAGAAAGACAAGTCCCTCATTCTCTGAGAACTATAGAAAGCCTGGGACTTGTTTCACACTTTTCCCTGATGGTAGGCAGGCACATAATCATGAGAGTAAGTTTAAAATCCTTATAATTAAATAGAGTTGCAGTAGTAATCAGAAGGGCCAATTAATATTTGATCTGCAGAAATTACAAATGTCCATATACTATTTTACCGTAATACCATTCCTGAACATGCCCAGATAATTATCACTTTTGTCTCAAGGAGGCCAAAGATAGAAAAAAAAAATTTCTATAGATACAAAAATATTTCTATCACTACTTTGTGTGGTAGCAAAGCACTCAAGACAAAGTAGGGTCTATCAATTGAGGAATAGGTTAATACATTGTGAAATATGAATGGAATTAAGTTTTTGAACAAAACAAATTATGTTGAACAAAACAAAATATAATTTAGAGAAATGTAAGAAGCCTTGCATGAACTGAAGAACAGAGAAGTAAGCTGGATCCAGAAGATAATTTAAATAATAACAATTTGCCTTTACAAATAACAAAAGAAAAACATATCAAAAGACATACAAACTATGATTAATGAAGTCATCAACCAACCTTTTACTCAGATTAATAATAGTAAAGCCTAAAAGGAAAATTAATTTTGATGCTGTATTAACCAGTATCATTCCCTTTTATGTTAAAACCTCTTTCTTTTAGCTAAGAAGAAACATATCCCTTGCTGAGAAATGCAATAATTACCAGTCCTTAAGGCATCTTACTGAGCTGGCACACTTGATTTTTTTATCCAATAAATAAAAATTAACACAACCTAGTCCACAATACTAAGAAATGATTCCAGTTTACTTGATTTCCAATCAAAGCAGGAGTGACCTGGCATACAAAAGACAAACAAAGCCAGAGAGATATTGAGTGTTTTAGTTTTCCTTGTCCAGATTAGTGGAAGTTGTTGAATTTCAAAACTGGCTCCCCATCACCACCACCACCAAATGATAAAGTAATTGGGAGGAGTTGAGGAATCTTAGCTCACCTCCTCATTAAATGTCCTCCAATCAGAGGTGGCTTTTGCTTGTCAGGAGAGGTACTAATAATATGCTGTCATGAAGACAGACATGAATTTAAGATGGCTTTGGATGCTTCCTTAGGGTTATTTTTCATCAAAAGATGACTTACCTGGGTTTATTAATTATTTGCTAGACAAATTCATAAATCATACCTGAAACTTTATCTCAGAATTTCATTGTAACATGTAACATGTAAGACATGCCTCTCTACTCTTGGCAGAGACATAGATATATTCCACATATATTCTACATACATATATTCTATAGTTGCAAGACTAGGCATATTTTGTCAGATGTATGTCAGAAATGGCCAAAGTATTTTTTTAAACTTTGGTTCTTTTTAAAAATGAAGGTTCTGTGTGTAGCAAGGGGAGTCACTAAGAAATGACAGTAATTTTCAAAAAATCATTAATAAAATAATGCATTCTTAAAATACTTCTTATTGTTTTTAAACAGTTAATCATATTCATCTCAAATGCAAAGAGAGACTTCTAAACAAAAAAATGAATCACATTTCTTTTATTAGGACATTGGGTAAATTTGGAAAGAAGAATCCCTTGAGTTCAGCCTTCTTGATAACTAGTGAATGGTTCCTATGATCATTTCATCATTTCTAGGGCCTTATTGAGGAAAGAAGCATGCACACAATGTACTTAACACAGAGAGTCAGGCCAGCATGGAACACATTAAACTTCATCAAAATGCTCTCTGAATCTGTGAGGCAGTATGCTACACGGAAGCCCCACTAGAAGCAATTATTAAGTGACTATAGAGATAAATGTAGCTATTAATACCACACACCTGCAGTTCTTCCCTCTGCACTTTGATCTAACAGATGATGATTTGTAATGGCATAACCTCCAACCCCGCCCACCTGTAGTTTATTAGGAAGTCAGCCAAGGAATTGTACAGCTCAGTTACCAGCAGCTGGAAGTGGATCTATAAAAAGTCAATTCTTGTCATTTCATAGGTGACACCTTCATCCAATAACCACCCCTAGCATCTGTGGTATTCCCTCTTCCCATTGCTTTCCTGGAGCTATGCAAATTGGACATGTATTTCCCTTAGGCCATTTGGCCTTTTCTATTTAAATGAGCAAGGTATCAAAAAAAATTGAAAAGCTGATGTAAGAGTAGTTTTCTCACAGCATGTGTTGGCACATCCTATGCTTGAGAGAAGTACTCAGCAGTCTGTTTAGATTTGCTATTGTTATTTCAACCCACAGGCTTTATCTAAAGGGGCAGTTTTGGTATCTATTTAAAAAACCTAAACTACTTAGTAGGGTACAGGGGAACAGGTTATCAGGTTATTTCCAAATTAAACTGTCTGACAGTGTGGCAGAAAAAGTAGGTAAAACAACACTAGACAAAAAAAAATGTTAATTGAGACAGAAATTCATCTTGGATTGTCTCGTTCAACACTTTTTTTACATAAAAATTTCCTTAGAATGTCTTATTATATGAGTAAAATGGTTCCCTAGTCAGATTTAACTAGAATAAATTTAATATAGCAGGCCTCAAGGATGGTAAACTAAGGAACAGCAGGAAGAAGACAACAAATTATCCCAAACACAGAGTCAATATTAAATTATGATTAACTATATTCTGGAAAAATAATTAATTATAGATGACTTTCTTCACTTTTCTTTTTCTATCTTTCTGTTCCTTTTGAAATGAATGGGTTTTATGTGTCATTGATAGGTTTATTGTCATAGCTTTGATTCTAAAAGCACAAGAATAACTGACACATTTTACACATTTGAGAGAAGACAAAATTTCTGTTATTCATCCCTCAAAATATGTGTGTGTGTATATATGTATACACACACACACACACACACACATACATAGACATTGTGCAGAATGGTTCTATTTTATATATGTTAAACATATATTTATTCATATACATTTTATTATATATACATATATATTATACATGTTTTTATATATTATATATATATACATATATACAGGATATTTCAAAAATCTCAGTGAAGTTTTAAGCTTTAATACATTAAGTTTGAGAATACTCTATTTATATACATACATATATGTGTATATATGCACCTGATCTGTCTCCTATGAGAGAATTTTAAATACTTCTTACTTTTACATTGGTGGGTGATTTCGTCAGTTAAGCTGAGTCTCAGTTTCTTCATAGGTAAAATGGGGAAATACTTGTAATATCTATTTCACAAAATGAGACAATTTAAATAATATATGTAAATTGTTGCAAACTTTAAATAACTGTCAGATATGCTCATCATCATTATCATCATCATTATGCCCTCTACAAATACAGGTAGCAACCCTGCATGCCTCATCATGTTGTACAAATATTACCTATGCTTTCTGCATAAATCTTCTACAGAATAAATGATGAATGAATTAACAAATAATGAAACATATGCTCAGCACTTACTAAGTGATATGCTGAGCAGTGGGAACACAAATATAAAAATGAAACCTTCTTGGCCCTCAAGAAGCTTATCATAGTCCATAGCCTAAAAGAGAGAGACACTATGAAGGAAAGAATGTTGACTAAGGCAGGGAGTTTTGATTTGAACAATCAGAAAGATGTTGAGACGATCTATAGGGCAATGAATTACAGTTCTTTCCAGAAGCAGAATATATAGGAAATACAAGGGATTCTCATTCTTTTATTCTCATTCTTTTAATATCTTGGGGTAAGTCCCTACACAATTTGGACTATTTAAATATTGTATTCTTTCTTATTATTATTAATTTTATTATCATTGTTAACCTGTCTCCTTTTTCTGTCATTATTATATATGTTGATGTATTTTATCTCATCCCACTTGTATCCTCCTTGAGGTAATTCCTATTAGAGCAGGAAACTGAACTAATATTTTTGCAGTGCCTGGTATATTACCACATATTACATGCAAGGTTTCTTCTTTTTTTTATTATAGCTTTTTATTGACAAAAAAGTTGCATGGGTAATTTTTCAACATTGTCCCTTGCAATCACTTCTATTCCAACATTTCTCTTCCCTCCCTCCACCCCCTCCCCTAGATGGCAGGCAGTCTCATACATGTTAAACATATTAAAGTATATCTTAAATACAATATGTGTACACATCCATACAGTTCTCTTGTTGTGCAAGAAAAATCAAATTCAGAAAGGTAAAGATAAACTCGGAAGAAAAACAAAAATACAAGTAGTCCACATTTGTTTCCCATTGTTCTTTCTTTGGGTGTGCTGGTTCTGTGCATCAGTGATCAATTGGAACTGAATTGTCTAAGATATCCACATCCATCAGAATATATCCTCATATATCCTCATATTGTTGTTGAAGGGTATAATGATCTCCTGGTTCTACTAATGTAAGTCTCTCCGGGCCTCTCGGTATTCATTCTGCTGCTCATTTCTTACAGAACAATAATATTCCATAACATTCATATATCAAAATTTACCCAAACATTCTCCAATTGATGGGCATCCATTCAATTTCCAGTTTTAGCCACTACCAAAAGGGTTGCCACAAACATTTTGGCACATAAAGGTCCCTTTCTCTTCTTGAATATCTCTTTGAGATATAAGCCCAGTAATAACACTGGTGGACCAAAGGGTATGCACAGTTTGGTAACTTTTTGAGCATAGTTCCAACTTATTCTCCAGAACGGTTAGATCGGTTCACAACTCCACCAACAATGCTTCAGTGTCCCAGTTTTCCCACATCCCCTCCAACATTCATCATTATCTTTTCCTGTCATTTTAGCCAATGTGACAGATGTGTAATGGTATCCTATGTCTTAAATTGCATTTCTCTGATCAATAATGAATTAGAACAGCCTTTCATATGAGTAGAAATACTTTTAATTTCATCATCTGAAAATTGGTCATATCCTTTGATCATTTATACATTGAAAAATGTTCCAGTTTCTTATAATTTTGAGTCAATACTCTATATATTTTGAAAATGAAGCCTTTATCAGAACCTTTAATTGTAAAAATGTTTCCCAGTTTATTGCTTCCCTTCTGATCTTGTTTACATAAGTTTTGTTTGTACAAAAGCTTTTTAACTTGATATAATCAAAATTTTCTATTTTGTGATCAATAATGATCTCTAGTTCTTCTTTGGTCACAAATTTCTTACTCCCCTACAGGTCTGAGAGGTAAACTATACTATGTTCCTCTAATTTATTTATAATCTCATTATTTATGCCTAAATCATGAACCCATTTTGAGCTTATCTTGGTGTATGGTGTTAATTTGGGTCTAAGCTTAATTCCTGCCATACTAATTTCCAGTTTTTCCAGCAGTTTTTGTCAAATAGTGAATTCTTATCCCCAAAGTTGGGATCTTTGGGTTTGTCAAACACTAGATTGCTATAGTTATTGATGATTTTGTCCTGTGAACCTAACCTATTCCACTGATCAACTAGTCCATTTCTTAGCCAATACCAAATGGTTTTGGTGACTGCTGGTTTGTAATATAGTTTTAGATCAGATACAGCTAGGCTGCCCTTGAAATTGTTGATCTTTTGTTTTTCCATATGAACTTTGTTGTTATTTTTTCTAGGTCATAAAAATAGTTTTTTGGGGGTCATATTGGTATAGCATTAAATACATAGATTAGTTTAGGAAGTATTGTCATCTTTATTATATTTGCTCGCCCAATCCAAGAGCATTTAATATTTTTTCCAGTTATTTAGATCTGATGTTATTTGTGTGAAAAGTGTTTTGTAGTTTCCCTCATATAGTTCCTGACTTTCCTTTGGCAGGTATATTCCCAAATATTTTATGGTATCGACAGTTATTTTAAATGGAGCTTCTCTTTGTATCTCTTGCTGCTGGATTTTATTAATGATGCATAAAAATGCTGGTGACATATGTGGGTTTATTTTGTATTCTGCAATTTTGCTAAAGATGTGGAATATTTCTAATAGCGTTTTGATAGAATCTCTCAGGTTTTCTAAGTACACATCAAATCATCTGCAAAGAGTAATAATTTGGTTTTCTCATTACCTACTCTAATTCCTTTGATCTATTTCTCAACTCTTATTGCCAAAGCTAGCATTTCTAATACAATATTGAATAGTAATGGTGAAAGTGGGCAACCTTGTTTCACTCTTGATCTTACTGGGAATAGTTCTAGTTTATCCCTATTAAATATGATGTTTACTGGCAGTTTTAAATAGATGCTCCTGACTATTTTAAGGAAAAGTCCATTTATTATGTTTTTTTCGGCATCTATTGAGATGATCATATGTTTTTTGTTAATTTGGTTATTGATATAGTTAATTACACTAATAGTTTTCTTAATATTGAACCAGCCCTATATTCCTGGTATAAATCCTACTTGGTCATGATTTATTATCCTGGAGATGATTTTCTGTAATTTTTTGGTAATATTTTATTTAAGATTTTTGCATCAATATTCATCAAGGAGATTGGTCTAATTTTCTTTCTCTGTTTTCAACCTACCTAGTTTAGGTATCAGTACCATGTCTGTATCATAAAAGGAATTTGGCAGGACTCCTTCAATCCCTATTTTATCAGATAATTTATATATCATTGTAGTTAAATATTCTTTACATATTTTGCAGAATTCACATGTAAATCCATCTGGTCCTGGAGATTTTTTTAGGGAGTTGTTTAATAGCTTGTTCTATTTCTTTTTCTAAAATGGGATTGTTTAACCAATTTGCTTCTCCCTCTATTAATCTGGCCAAGCTATATTTTTGAAGGTATTCATCCCTTTCATTTAAGTTATCAAATTTATTGGCATAAAGTTGGGCAAAGGAACACTTAATTATTGCTCTAACTTTTTCTTCATTAATGGCAAGTTCTCCCTTTTCATTTTTAAGACTAACAATTTGATTTTCGTTTTTCTTTTTTCTAATCAAATTTACCAAGGGTCTATCTATTTTGTTGGTTTTTTCATAAAACTAACCCAGTTTTATTAATTAATGCAATAGTCTTTTTTGTTGCTGTTGTTGTTTTTATTTTCAGTTTTATTATTCACCCCTTTTATTTTTAGAATTTCAAGTTTAGTGTTTGGGGCTTTTTAGTTTGCTCCTTTTCTAGCTTTTCAAGTTGCAAGCCCAATTCACTGACCTTCTCTTTCTCTATTTTGTGCAAGTAGGCCTCTAGAGATTTAAAATTTCCCCTTATTACCATTTTGGCTGCATCCCACACATTTTGTATGACATCTGATTATTGTCATTTTCTTGGGTCTATGATTTGCTGTTTGACCCAATCATTCTTTAGTATGAGATTATTTAGTTTCCAATTGTTTTTTGGTCTCCTTTCCCCTGGCTTTTTGTTGAGTGTAATTTTTATTGCATCATCATCTGAAAAGGATGCATTTACTATTTTTGCCTTACTGGATTTGAGTTTGAGGTTTTTATGTCCTAATATATAGTCAATTTTTGTATAGGTTCCTTGAACTGCTGAGAAAAAAGTGTACTCCTTTCTGTCTCCATTTAGTTTTCTCCAAAGATCAAACCTAACTTTTCTAGTATTCTATTTACCTATTTGACTTTTTTCTTATTTATTTTGCAGTTTGATTTATCTAATCTGAGAATGCAAGTTAAGATCTCCCACTATTATATAGTTTTGCTGTCTATTTCTTCTTGCAGCTCTTTTAACTTCCCCTTTAAGAATTTAAATGCTACACCACTTGGTCCATATATGTTTAATTTTGATATTGCTTCATTATCTATTCTTACCTTTAGCAAGATATAGTGCCCTCCCTTATCTCTTTTAATTATATCAATTTTTGCTTTTGCTTGATCTGAGATGAGAATGGCTACTCCTGTTTTTTTACTTCACCTGAAGCATAATAGATTCTTCTCCAGCCTTTTACTTTTACTGTGTATATATCACTCTGCTTCAAATGTGTTTCTTATAAACAACATATTGTAGGATTCTGGCTTTTAATCCAGTCTGCTATCTACTTCTGCTTTATGAGTAAGTTTACCCCATTCACATTTACAGTTACAATTACTAATTCTCTATTTCCTGCCATCTTGTTAACCTCAGCTTATGCTTTTCTCCTTTCCTTCCCTCTTACCCTTCTCCCTAGTATTAAATTTGTGAGCACCACTTGCCTCACACAGCTCTTCCTCTTTAGGATCCCATCTCCCACCTTAGAGTTTCTCCTTTTTTCTTAGCCCTTTTCCTCACAATTTCTGCATTCCCTTCTACTTAGCTTACTCCTTCCCTTTTCACTTTTCCCCTCCCAATTTTCAATGAAGTGGGAGAAGTTTCTCTGTAAATCGAATATGTATAATATTTTTCTCTTTAAGCCAATTTTGATGAGAGTAAGGTACCACTATGTTCATCCCCTCCCTTCTTTCCCTCAGATATAATAGGTTTCCTTTGCCTCTTCGTGAGATATAGTACCCCCACTTTACCTCTTTTCTGGTACAATTTCTTTTCCACCAGTAGCTTCTTTTTTTATAACAGTAAAACCAAATTATACATGTATTCTTTATGTATACTCATACTAAAAATATAGTTCTCAAGATTTCTTTTTATCTTTTTATGTTTCTCTTGAGTCCTATATTTGGAGATCAAACTTTTTGTTTAGCTCAATTTTTTTCATCAGAAATAGATGGAATTCACCTATTTAATTGAATGTCCATCTTCTTCTCTAGAAAAAAATGCTCATTTTGGCTGGGTAAGTTATTCTTGGCTGCATACCAAGTTCCTTAGCCTTTTGGAATATCCGATTCCAGGCCCTTCAATCCTTTAATGTGGATGCTGCTAGATCCTGAGTAATCCTTATTGTGGCTTCTCTGTATTTGAATTTTTTTATAGTTGCTTATAGTATTTTTAAGTTGGTCTGTAATTTTGAAATTTACCCACAATATTTCTTGGAGTTTTGATTTTGGGATCTCTTTAAGTAAGTGATCGATGAATTCTTTCAATGTCTATTTTATCTTCTGTTTCTCTAACATCTGGGCAGTTCTCTTTGTTGATTTCCTGAAAAAAATAGTGTCTAGGCTCTTTTTTTGATCTTAATTTTCAGAAAGTCCAATAATTCTCAGATTATCTCTCCTTGATCTATTTTTCAGGTCTGTTGTTTTCCCAAGTGGACATTTAATATTTTTTCTATTTTTTCATTTTTTTTGGATTCTTGGTGTCTTCTTGAGTCATTCATTTCCATTTGTTCAATTCTAATTTTTAATGAATTAGTTTCTTCATTTACTTTTTTTTCTTTTTGTAATTTTCCAATTGAGTTTTTAAATGAGTTATTTTGTTCTATGGAATTTTTTTCCATTTCACCAATTTTATTTTTAGAGAGCTATTTTCTTTTTTCAATTTACTAATTCTGTTTTAGAGAGTTGATTTCTTTATCCACTTTATCTTTTAATGAGTAGGATGACTTACTCAGACCCTCTTGCCAAGCTTCCCTTTCTTTTCCCCATTTTTCTTCTAGCTCTCTTGTAAGAGCCTTTTTATTTTCTTCTATGAGAGCCTTCTGTGGTGGGGACCAGATCGCATCCTCTTTTGGGGTTTCATTTGGAGACAATCTGGTTTAGTCTCCTCAGGATTTGAAGTCTGCTCTCAGTCAGTATAGAAGCTATCTAGAGTTAGAGTTCGCTTTAACTTTTTACTCATTTTGACAAAAAAGAATCAAAGAAAACAAACAAACAAAAAAAGCAAATGTGGTCTGCTTTTAGGGCACTATGGTATTACCAAGCTTCTTCTACAGACTACAGGAAGTAGCAGTGAAGCAACAGCAGGACATGTGCTGCATCTGTGCTTTGAGACTTTTAGAGCATGCTGAGTCACTCCGGGTGCTAAGTGAGTGTGGCTAGGTCCTGAGAGGCTGTAGCATTTTGGAATTATAGTCTTTACCCCCTATGTTTATATCTTCTCTGCTGATCTACTGGATTGGTGACAGGGCAAAGTAGCTTATGGTGTGGTAAAGTTCTCCCCACAAATTTTCTGCCAGCTGAGACCCCACCCTACCCCGCTCAGGTCTGCTCAGTGTTAGCTGCTTTCCTGTGCTCTCATTGCCTGCCTGAGGTTTGTGCCTGATCTAATCTTTCCCACCCACTAGCAAAAACAGACCTTTTTTGATGAATTTCAAGGATATCTTCTGTTGATAATATGTTGTACTCCTAATATTCATGGGTTTTTTCAGTCAAGCACTAATTTTGAGGCCATTTTATGAAATAAGTAGTCTGAGGGCAAGGAAGCACTTAGATAGATGCATGTGTCCTCTCCTCCATCTTGACTCCGCACCCTCCTTCCCTCCACCCCCACCACAAGCTTTCTTTATAAAGTAATCATTGTATTCTTATATCTTCACTGATTCATTTGTTTGCCACTTCTCTGCCCAATTATTAGAAAAAGCCAATCTTTTTTTAAAATCAAAGATAGAAGTTAGGGAATAGATCTGTAATTTCATCTTCTCTGTAATTTATAGTATTTGAGTATGTTTTCTTACCTTGTGATATATGAATGGATTGAATAGGATTCATGAACTTAGATGGGAAAACATTCTTTTTATTTTCAAAATATTTGGGAATAATTATGAAATTAAACCATTCTGAGAAAACTTTACCAGGATGTTAAATAGGTCCATCATATGCAACCACACACACTATTGTGTAATGGGCTGAGGTTTGAGTTGATGCACTGAGGTCCCAAGTAGTCCCAAGGCTAAATAGTAATTGGTCTATACTCTATTTATATACATGATTGGATAAAGAATGGTCCCTGTCCACTCTCTGTGCAAGTCCTGATGTGCTGTATAGGAAATGACAATTTTGGTGGGTGGAGGCAGAGAGAGAGACAGGAAGAGAAGCTGGGAGAGATTGAGCCTGAGTTGGATACTCCTAGCTGCTGGTCGTGTAGCTGCTGGTCATGTGGCTGCTGGTCTAGCTAGCTTCTTGACTCAGCTGCACACATTGCTATCACCGATTCTCTTCCACCCCCGATCTTTCTTCACTGAGAATAAAGATTGACGATTTTCCCCTAACCTGAATTCCTGACTCCAGCTGATTTTAAAATATATGGTCTTCACACTATTGATTAAGAATTATGAAGGGTTAAGTGACTCAACAATGATAACAAAGCTAGTATGTGTCTGATCATAAGACTTGAATATGGTTCTTCTGACTCTGCCTCTTTTTTAAAGATAAAAAATTTGTCTTGTTCTTGTTGTTGTGGCTATGGTTGAAATTTTTTTAATGAAGGTTGTCCTGGAAGATTAAAACAAAATCTTAAGTATTGATAACAATGCTAATCTATTAAAATGTTTTAGATATTCAATAAAAATCCAACAATAGTAATGTTGTTGTACTTTAAGAAGAAAAAGCTTTTCCCCTCAGCCAATTGTCAATCAATAACTGTATTAAAAAATAGATTAATTGTTTATTTCCTATGAGCTTTGTACAAAGACTAAAATGAAAGTCTCTGTTTCAAGAGACATGTACTCTATTGGAAGAAAAATAATTTGTAGTTAATTTGAGCCTAATAATAGTGAGCATACAAACTGTGCGCAATGTGGATATGGAAGGAAAGAAATTAGCAGCTGAGAAATAAGGGAAGGAGATATGGAATATCTTTTTTCTGAAATAGCAGGGTAAATTTGAGATTATGTCTCTTCAGAGATCCTGGAATTCTTAAGGGCTCCTTCTTAATTCCATACCCTATTACAATTGAAGTTTCAACTTTAAGTATGTTATGAAAATTATTTTTTACAAGTTTTTCTTATGGACTTTGCTAATTAATCTTGACATCTAGATACCACATATTAGAAGGACATATTCTCATGGTTCACTCATATCCATTCCCAGATGTCTTGTTATCTACTTGATGAGAATGCCCATTGAATGCACCATAACAATTATCTGTATTGTGCCAGCCTATACAGCTTGGAGCCAATCATTGATTTTGTCCAAGTGGATCATTAAGAGAATTGTAAATTTAAAATCTTTGGCTCTCTTTAAAACCTTTTCACTGGTCTTCAATTTCATAATGCACCATAGTCTATCTTCATAATCTATTGTGACTAGGTGTAACATGAAACTTCAATTGTTTTTAATGTACAAATTTTTTTAGTTACTTGGAATTTTTTTTTCATATGATCATTGATATTAGGTAAGTATTATTTTCAGTGTTATCTTAATTTAATGTCTTCATCCACTGTGGTGGAAGATGGGTTTCCTAGCAACAGGGAAGTACAGAATTCATAGTCAACTGCTGTATACAACAGCTATGAAGCTTTTTCCATGTTGCTCACAGAAAGTAGCAGATATCCAGGCTACTACATTTTTCCTTTGGACTCCTATTTTCAATACACTCTTCTCTGACTTCCTTTAAACTTTCATCTGACTTAGATTTAGAAACTCATTTTAGTTGTTAGATATTATCATAATATCTTGATTGAAATAAATATTTCTAGATGTTTACTTCCTTCACTAGTAAAGGAGCTGAATGAAAAAAACTCTTTTAAACATCTTCCTGTCATGTTTCTCTGTTTTATACAAATAACAAGGAAAATTGATTAGATTAGAAAAGATTGATTAGAAAAGACTTTAAAAAGTGATGACTTTAATTCCACGTTCCTCAAGAAACAAATCATAACCTTATTCTATGGTCTCTACTAATATAATCTTACAACATTACGCAATATTCATTCCAGAAAAATTGCTATGCAGGCATACCTAATTTTATTGTATTTCATTTTATAGCACTTTACAGATATTGGGTTTGGGGTTTTTGTTTTGGAAATTGAAGATTTGTGGCAAACCTGCTTTGAGCAAGTCTATTGATGTATTTTTTCCAATGGCATACATTCACATCATGGTTCTGTGTAACATTTTGATAATTCTAGCAACATTGCAAACTTTTTCATTATTATTTTATCTGTTATGTGACCTATGATAAGTGACTTAATGTTGCTGCTGTTGTTGTTCTGGGATACCACAAACTGTGTCCATATGACAGCAAACTAATAAATGTTGCATGCGTTCTGACTGCCCCATCAACCAGCCATTTGTCCATGTCTCTTCCTTTTCTCTGGCCTCCCCATTCCCTGAGACACAGTTATGTTAAAGATAAATATAAATATAAATATAAAGATAAAAATA